>NC_088354.1:25126250-25447500 GCF_036884655.1 Musa acuminata AAA Group
AGGGACTCGACCAAGCATACCATGTCCTCAGGTCACCGGTGACATCTCTATGTCGTAAGCAAGATAGCGAATCGCGATATAGGTGAGTCTCGAGGGACTCGACCAACTCAACCTACACCGGGAATCGGTTCCTACTCATAACGATGGAAGGCCACGTGGGTTAATCTAATTGCCTCACGTTTATCGACTTAATATTATCGAGAGATGTTTCTATGATTTGGTCTCCTAATATGACATGTCACACATATACATATTTAATATATATCTATATCGCATGCAAATATATATACATATCTAATATGTGTATAAGCAATCACACTAGATGATCATGGACCACAACCTAATGTGATTAGGCCCGAGCCAGTAGGCCTAATCACTCACATCAAGATCTATGTGTGCAACGGTGCATCTCCATGCCCTGTGATCGTCTATCTCGTCCTCGTCGGTTCCGTCGACATCTTGATGCATCTTCATGCATCGCGATCGTCCGTCTCGTGGGTCCCACTATTGCATCCACGCTCCCGCTGCGCCTCCTCATGTGATTACAACTTAATCATAGGCACGCAGGCCCGAGAATAAACGAGAAATATAATAAGCAAAAGTTATATGTATGCATTTATGCAATAGTTATAAAGTGATATACGCCAAAATATAATAAGCAAAAAGATTCTATATCAAGTCACACGTGCCATCACTCACGTGATTGGCTTGCTGGGCACCTATGACTAGCAGCAAATACGCCTTCATCATTGTAGATGACTATAGTAGATACACATGGACTTATTTCTTGAAACACAAAAATGAATGCTTTAGATATTTTACCAAGTTTTGTAAACTTATTCAAAATGAAAAGGGTTTTATGATTTCATCAATTCGAAGTGATCACGGTGGTGAATTTCAAAACTGTGATTTTCAAGAATTTTGTGAATCTAATGGATACAACCACAACTTCTCTACTCCAAGAAATCCTCAACAAAATGGAGTAGTAGAAAGAAAGAATAGAAATTTACAAGAAATGGCAAGAACCATGTTGAATGAACATAGCCTACCCAAATATTTATGGGCCGAAGCCATAAACACTGTATGCTATATTTTGAATAGAGTTCTAGTAAGACCCTTACTCACCAAAACTCCCTATGAGTTATGGAATAATAAGAAACCTAATATTTCATATTTTAAAGTTTTTGGGTGTAAGTATTTTATCTTGAATGAAAAAGATGCCTTAGGAAAATTTGATGCTAAATCCGATGAAGGAATTTTTCTTGGTTATTCTTCGGTTTCTAAAGCTTTTCGTATTTTTAATAAAAGAACTTTAATTATAGAAGAATTCATTCATGTTGTTTTCAATGAGATTTCCGAAATCAAGAAATATGATTTTGATAATGATGTTAATTTCGATTCTTTGAATTTAAATGAAACCCCTTCTCCAACTAGCAACTTGGATACATCCACTTCCGAAACACCCTTACCCAAGGATTGGAAGTATGTAGATGCTCATCCTAAGGAGTTAATCCTAGGAGACACATCTAAGGGGGTTCAAACACGTTCTTCTCTTAAAAATTTTTGTGCCAACGCCGCTTTTTTCTCCCAAATTGAACCTAAATGTATTGACGAAGCCATGAAAGATGATTCATGGATTATCGCAATGCAATATGAGTCAAATCAATTTGAGAGAAATGAGGTGTGAAAACTTATTCCTAGACCAAATGACCATTTAGTTATTGGTACTAAATGGGTCTTTAGAAACAAGATAGATGAATCTGGTATCGTGGTTAGAAACAAGGCTAGATTAATGGCCAAAGGTTTCAACCAAGAAGAAGGTATCGATTATGAAGAAACCTTCGCTCCTATGGCTAGATTAGAAGCCATAAGGATGATCCTTGCCTATGCTAGTAATAATAATTTTAAGTTGTTTCAAATGGATGTTAAAAGCGCTTTTCTTATTGGCTTTATTTCTGAAGAAGTTTATGTTGAACAACCTCCCGGATTTGAAAATAATAGCCTCCCTAATCATGTATTTAAATTAACTAAAGCTCTCTATGGTTTAAAACAAGCCCCAAGGGCTTGGTATGATAGACTTAGTACTTTTTTTATTAAAAATAATTTCACAAAAGGCAAGGTCGATACTACATTGTTTATCAAAAATTTTGAAAATAATTTTCTCATTGTTCAGATTTATGTTGAAGATATTATCTTCGGTTCTATGAATGAATCTCATTGTGAATCTTTTGTTGAAACCATGAGTCTCGAATTTGAAATGAGTTTGATAAGAGAATTAACATTTTTCTTAGGCTTACAAATTAAGTAACTAAGCAATGGCAACTTTATTAGTCAAACTAAATATGCTTTAGATCTGCTGAAAAGATTTAATATGGATAGCTCAAAAGCTATTAACACTCCTATGATCACCTCCACTAAGTTAGAAGTTGATGAAAGTAGAGAAAGCTTTGATCAAAAAACTTATAAGGGTATGATAGGAAGTTTACTTTACCTCACTACAACTAGACCAGACATCATGTTCAGTGTAGGACTTTGTGCTAGGTTTCAATCGAACCCTAAGATATCTCATCTCAAAGTGGTTAAAAGAATATTTAGATATCTTAAAAGTACTACAAATCTAGGATTATGGTATCCAAAATCCGAGAATTTTGAGTTAATTGCTTATGCTGATGCAGATTTTGCTGGGTGTAGACTGGATAGAAAAAGCACATCAGGAACATGTCACTTTATACGAGATCATGTCACTAATCATGATGTAATCATAGAGTTCATAGATACTAAGCATCAACTAGCTGATATTTTTACAAAACCACTAAGTGAAGAACAATTTGATTTCATTAGAAGAGAATTAGGAATGTTAATATGTCCGAATGCATGAACTTGTTTAGATTATTTTTTGGACTTTTTTGATTTAATGATCAAATCACTTAATTGCCATAATGATTTTACATAATTACATGCCTAAAATTACATGTTGGAAATTATGTGTTTTGGATACAAAAATTTCCATAACAATGAGCATGTTTTGTCTTCATGATTATATTTGAAAATCTATAGTATAGTCTTGTCCGAATGCATGAAAGTGTTAATTTCATTTTCGGATTCTCTTAACTAGTGGTATCTTAACAATCGGATTTTCTCAATACATTATTCTCTTCCGAACTTAATAAGTATATGTCATATCGAGTTTGATTCTCATCATTGATTTTTGACATATGAAATCAACTGGCAAATACATCTCTCATACACTTATCATATGAAAAATATTTTTTGAGAAATGGATTTGATGAAATGATTCCTGCTTGTAAATTCCTTCTTATATGGATGATAGTGTTTTTACTTGCAAGGATTTGTTTCACATACATATCTTGATCATTGTAAAAATGAAGTATGATTTAATCTCTCATCGATTTTAACTTCATTCAAAGTAAACTCACAAATAGCTGGTATCACAAATAGACTTCCTCCTTCATGCAAAAAGATAATAACAAATAAAAAGGAAGAAGTATTCAAAGCTATCTCCATGTCATGTTTTCCTTGAGATGTTTGCATAATTAGTATCTTGTCACTCACTATTGGAAAATGACATGAACCTATTTATGGCATAATTATCGCACTTATGCTTAAAATTTGCTTATATCATTCTCCTTTTTGTTGATGACAAAGGGGAAGAAATATATGAATTAATGCTATGAGTGCCATATTTGAATGAGAAATATATGGATTAATGCTATGAGTGCCATATTTGAATGAGAAATATATGAATTGATGCTATGAGTGTCATATTTGCACTATGTTATTGCCATATCATGATAAAATATCAAGAACTTGCATAGCAACTTTACTTGTTGATATCTTGCCATGTGATGCTACGATTGCTAAACACTTGAAATGTTTGCTTTACGTTAAGATATCAAAAGCTTAAATTATAAATTTACATGTTGATATCTTATGTTGAACTGCTACCATCATTCATATTTGAAATGTAAAACTTGAGAATGGATGTCAAGTCTTGACATCATTTTCAGTAAGATACATCGTGATAGGAATCATGATGGGAGTAATTGATAAGGTTGTTAGGATCAAGAGCACTAAGAGGGGGGGGGTGAATTAGTGCAGCGGAAATCTTTCAACGATAAAACACGTTCGAACGATAAAAATGATTTCGATGTGAAAGCCGATTCTAAGATTACTTTAACTTAAGATCAAGCGAGATGACGTTAAAATCAATCTATGAAGGCAGTTTGCAGTTATGATGAAAACCAGAATATAAGCGCAAACTGAAATACGTCGTTCGTATGAAGAAGCCGATTTAAGTCTAAATGCATATTGGTAAATCACTTGATTAGGCAAGATGCAGTTTAAGCAAGGATATAAAGGCAGTTTGCAATTATGATTGAAATCAAAACGTAAACGCAAACTGAAATATGGTGATCGTACGAAAAAACAGATTTACGTTTAAACACTGATTCGGAAAGTGCAAAGCTTGAAACCCAATCGTATATGCGCAGAAAGCAGAAAGCTTTAGAGGAAGTTTGCAGTAAAGATAATATGCTCAAAATAAATGCAAACCGAGATTTAGAGTGGTTCGGTCAATCTTCACCTACTCCACTTTTGGCTTCCTCCACCGACGAGGTCACCGACGTCAACTAGAGGCCTTCCTTCAATAGGCGAAGGTCAACCACCCTTTTACAGTTTCACTCCTTTTGACGGGCTTAGGAGACAACCCTTACAGAATTTTCTCTCCTCTCTTTACAACTCAGAACTTGGAAGAACAGAGGGAGAAGAACTTTTGGCCTTTACAACAAATTTGAGCTCTAAGAATCACAGAAAAAGATCAAGATTTCGGTGTAAGTTCATGCTCTTTCAGTGCTGAATGGGTGGGGTATTTATAGGCCCCAACCCAGCTCAAATTTGGAGCTCAAAACTGTCAATTCCTAGAATTCCGGGATCAGGCGATTGCACCTCCTGACTGGAGCGGTTACACCGCTTGGCAGAGCTCGAAGACTGAGCCTATGGGCGGTGCTACCTCCTGTCAGGGGCGGTTGCACCTCCTGACAGAGCTCGAAGATCGAGCTCAGGCGGTTGCACCTCCTGGCAGAGCTCGAAGACCGAGCTCAGGCGGTGCCACCTCCTGTCAGGGGAGGTTGCACCGCCCAGTCTCGCTCAGAGACTGAGCCCAGGCGGTGCCACCGCCTGGCTGGAGCGGTTGCACCTCCTAGTCTCGCTCGGAGATTGAGCCCAGGCGGTGCAACCTCTTGCCTTGGGCAGTTCAACCGCTTGGCAGAAATCAGGGTCCGAATGGGTTGATCCATTCGGCCCGATTTGGGTTTTTCAAGGGCCCAATTGCCCCAAGATTAAGTTAATGGGATCACCTCCCATTTTCAACTTAATCAACGTGCTAACTACGATTTTTCCTAAGACATTTACTGCAACTTGCTCCGGTGCGTCAATCGCTTGTTCCTGCGAGCTTCAGGCGAACTTCCGTCGATCATCCGATGAACCCTCGGTGATGCTCCTGCGGACTTCCGGCAAACTCTTGGACTTGCGACAATTCACTTGGCGAGTTCCGACGAGCTTCTTTGGCAAGCTTATGGACTTCTCGGATTTGTTCCCGCAGAACCTTCGACGACTGTCTGAACTTCCGTCGAACTCTCGAACTCCCAACGTGATCATTGTCTTGACTCCGGCGCAACTCCTGCTGCATGTCTTACTGTCATCGTAGTTAATCCTGCACACTTATCTCAACATATAGATTAGATAACAAATGACAATTGACTTCATCATCAAAATCCGAGATTCAACAATCTCCCCCTTTTTTATGATGACAATCAATTGATAATGGAGTTAACCTTAACTTCCCCTCAATAAACTACCTACAATAGACAATATGAAAAGAAGAGGTATCTATCATGTTAACCGATGCTCCCTTTGTTTGCAACAAGAAGAAACTGTTGACCACCTCTATTTTGCTTGTGATTATACAAAATGGATATGGAAGGAGATTCTCCAGCGATTTGAACTCAATAGACTGCCGCAACCAAACTTGCACCAAGAACTAGGTGACCTTATGCAATGTTTCTCAAGAAAAGGACCTCTTACACAACTGGCAAAGGTTACTTTCAGATGCGCTATTTGGTGGATGTGGAAGGAGAGATGTAATAGAATCTTTGAATGTCAACACACAAACAATGCTCAGCTCTTGAAAGAGATTATTAGAGACTCAAGATCCTGTATGGAGCATGATCTCAAAACCGAGCACTTCACCCGAAGAGAAAAAGATATCTTTATCAAATTTAATTTTGCTATTAGCTAAAGATCTTGGGAATGATGCCAAATAATGTACCCACAGGTAGTTATAATCTACAGCATGTGTAGTCATAACTATCGCATTCGCACTCTATGAGTTACTTGGTTTTGTCTATGACTTGTATAGATAAAGCTATTTGTAGAAACTTTACACATAATCAATTTACTTTTACTTACCAAAAAAACCTTAACTCCCCCTGTCTATATGCCATACTTGAGATAAGTCATTCTCGAATTCAAAACCTAAGAATTCAAGAGACATATTGATAAGTTAAAATCATTTGAACTTATCAATACTCCCATCATGATTCCCATCATGATGTATCTCTCTGAAGATGATGTCAAGACTTGACATTCATATTCAAATATAACAGGTTTGAATGATGGTAATAGTAGCAATTCATCATATTGTAAGATATCAACATGTAAAGCTGCGAAGTAAGATTTTGATATCATTACATGATGTACACATTTCAAATATTTTTGCAAGTATTGCATTTCATCACATGGTAAGATATCAACTTGTAGAATTTTGATGCTAGTTTTTTGTTTGATATCTTGACACGATACAAACAAGGCATAATGCAAATTAATCATAGCATCTTTTCATATATCTCTTGGTGATGCAAGCATCGCATAAGTGTTTATAGTATCAATTCATATATTTCTCCCCCTTTGTCATCAACAAAAAGCATGGTAGTTGTGATACCAGGAGAACAATATAAGCAAATTATCAAGCATATAAAGGAAGGCATGATGCGTAGATTGCTTTGAATACTTCTTCCTTTTTTTGTTATAATCTTTTTGCATGAAGAAGGAAAGCCATTTGTGATACCAGTTATTTGCGAGTTTACTTTGAGCCAAGATATGTGTGTGAAACAGCTTTTTGCAAGTAAAAATACTATCATCCATATTTCAAGATGGAATTTATAAGCAGGAATTATTTCATCAAATCCATTTCAGAAAAAATATTTTTCATAAGTGTGTATGAGAAACTCCGATTTTTAGCATTCCAATTGTTAACCGAATCCGAAAATGAAATAAACTCTTTCATGCATTCGGACAAGACTATGCTACAGATTTTCAAATACAATCATGAAGACAAAACATTTTTGTATTCAACATATAATTTCCAACATGTTATTTAGGCATGTAATGGCAATCAAGTGATTTGATCATTCAAAAAAGTTCGAAAAATAATTTTAACTAATTTATGTATGCGGACACATCAACATTCCTAATTCTCTTTTTATGAAATCAAATTGCTCTTCACTTAGAGGTTTTATAAAAATATCAGCTAGTTGATGTTTAGTATCAATGAACTCTATGATTACGTCATGATTAGTAACATGATCTCGTATAAAGTGATGTCTAATATCAATATGTTTTGTTCTTGAGTGTTGTATAGGATTCTTTGTTAAGCATATTACACTTGTGTTATCACATTTAATGGGAATATTTTTAAGATGAACTTTATAATCTTCTAAGGTGTTTTTCATCCATACAACTTGTGCACAACATGCACTTGCTGCAATATATTCAGCTTCGGTTGTTGATAGTGCAACCAAGTTTTGTTTCTTAGATGACCAGGAAACAAGGGCATGTCCTAAGAATTGACATGTTCCTGATGTGCTTTTTCTATCAAGTCTACAGCCAACAAAGTCCGCATCAGCATAAGCAATTAACTCAAGATTCTCTTATTTTGGGTACCATAATCCTAGATTTGTGGTACCATTAAGATATCTAAGTATTCTTTTAACTTCTTTGAGATGAGATATCTTAGGGTTTGATTGAAATCTAGCACAAAGTCCTATACTGAACATGATGTCTGGTCTAGTTGCAGTGAGGTAAAGTAAACTTCCTATCATACCCCTATAAGTTTTTTGATCGAAGCTTTCTCCACTTTCATCAATTTCTAACTTAGTGGAGGTGCTTATAGGAGTGTTAATAGCCTTTGAGTTATTCATATTAAACTTTTCTAGTAAGTTCATAGCATATTTAGTTTGACTAATAAAGATGTCATTGCTTAGTTGTTTAATTTGTAAGCCTAAGAAGAATGTTAATTCTCCCATTAAACTTATTTCGAATTCAAGACTCATAGTTTTAGCAAACGATTCACAAAGAGATTCATTCGTGGAACCAAAGATAATATCATCAACATAAATCTGAACAATGAGAAAATTGTTTTCAAAATTCTTGATGAATAATGTAGTATCAACCTTGCCTTTTGTGAAATTATTTTCAATAAGAAAAGAACTAAGTCTCTCATACCAAGCCCTCAGGGCTTGTTTTAAACCATAAAGAGCTTTAGTTAATCTAAACACATGATTAGGGAGGCCATTATTTTCAAATCCAGGAGGTTGTTCAACATAGACTTCTTCGGAAATAAAGCCATTAAGAAAAGCACTTTTAACATCCATTTGAAACAACTTAAAATTCTACTACTAGCGTAGGCAAGGAGCATCCTTATGGCTTCTAATCGAGCCACAGGAGCGAAGGTTTCTTCGTAATCGATACCTTCTTCTTGGTTGAAACCTTTGGCCACAAATCTAGCCTTGTTTCTAACCACGATACCATTTTCATCTTGCTTGTTTCTAAAGACCCATTTAGTACCAATAACTAAATGGTCATTTGGCCTAGGAACAAGCTTCCACACCTCATTTCTCTCAAATTGATTCAATTCATCTTGCATTGCGATAATCCATGAATCATCTTTCATGGCTTCGTCAACACATTTGGGTTCAATTTGGGAGAGAAAAGCGGCGTTCGCACAAAAAATTTTAAGAGAAGATCGTGTTTGAACCCCCTTTGATGTGTCTCCTAAGATTAGCTCCTTAGGATAAGCATCTACATACTTCCAATCCTTGGGTAAGGATGTTTCGGAAGTGGATGCATCCAAGTTGCTAGTTGGAGACCGGGTTTCATTTAAATTCAAGGAATCAAAATTAACATCATCATCAAAATCGTTTTTTCTTATTTCGGAAATCTCATTGAAAACAACATGAATGGATTCTTCAATAATTAAGGTTCTTTTATTGAAGATACGAAAAGCTTTAGAAATCGAAGAATAACCAAGAAAGATTCCTTCATCGGATTTAGCATCAAATTTTCCTAAGTTATCCTTTTCATTCAAGATAAAACACTTACACCCAAAGACTTTAAAATATGAATCATTGGGATTTTTGTTGTTCCATAACTCATAAGGAGTTTTGGTGAGTAACGGTCTTACTAGAACTCTATTCAAAATATAGCATGCGGTGTTTACGGCTTCGGCCCAAAAATATTTGGGTAGGCTATGTTCATTCAACATGGTTCTTGCCATTTCTTGTAAATTTCGATTTTTTCTTTCTACTACTCCATTTTGTTGAGGATTTCTTGGAGTATAGAAATTATGGTTGTATCCATTGAGTTCACAAAATTCTTGGAAATCATGGTTTTGAAATTCTCCACCGTGATCACTCCTAATTGACGAAATCATAGACCCCTTCTCATTTTGAACAAGTTTACAAAACTTGGTAAAATATCTAAAGCATTCATTTTTCTGTTTTAAGAAGTAAGTCCATGTATATCTGATATAGTCATCCACAATGACGAAGGCGTATTTGCTACGTCCTAGACTTGATGTAGAGATTGGTCCGAACAAGTCCATATGGATCAATTGTAAGGGCCTAGAGGTGCTTATTTAATTCTTAGATTTGAAACTACCCTTAATTTGTTTACCTAATTGGCAAGCATCACATACATTATCTTTGATGAACTTGATATGAGGAATTCCTCTTACAAGTTCTTTAGATGATATTTGATTTATTAGTTTCATGCTAGCATGACCTAATCTTCTATGCCATAGCCAAGCATCCTCATTCAAAACCAAAAAATACATTTCAATACACAAATCATTGATGTCAATAGTGTATACGTTGTTTTGTTTTAATGCAATCATAGACATATTTTTGTGTGGTTTTTCAATGATGCAAGCATTAAATTCGAATATGACATTGTATCCTTTATCACATAATTGACTGATGCTCAAGAGGTTATGTTTTAAACAATTAAGTAACAAAACATCTTCAATAAAGAAGTTGGATTTGTTACCTATGGTTCCTTTGCCAATGATTTTACCCTTGTTGTTGTCTCCGAAGGTGACATAGCCTTCGTCTATGCTAGTGAGCTTAGAGAATTGAGATGGATCTCCGGTCATATGCCTTGAGCATCCACTATCAAGGTACCATCTCTTGCTCCTAGCTTGCGATGGTATAGGTTTCTACAAGAAAGGATGATTTTTAGGAACCCATTTTCTTTTGGGTGCCTCAAAAATAGATCTACATTGTTTATCATGTTGCATAGAATTTATTATGGTTCCTTTAGGAACCCAAATTAATTTGTTTGGACTAATTTTCTTGAATGGACAATAGTGCGTTTTGTGTCCAAGTTTGCAACAAAAGTTGCATTTGCTTTGGTGTCGAACATGTAAGATGGGGACTTTTATGAAGGTGGTTGGATTTTGGTAAGGACTTCTCACAAATCCATTTCCACTTCTTTTGGGAACGTGACCCTTGTTTGCAAGGATCATGTTTAATGACTTGCTACCAACCTCGAATTTCTTCAAGGTGTCCTTAAGTAGCAAGTTTTCCTTTTGGAGAGTTTCTAGATCATGGCATTTCATGCATGAACTTAAACTATCATGATATTCAGTTTTTAACTTATCAAAATTACAAGTAAGACTATCATGCTCCTTTTTTAGCAATTTATATTTTCTACTAATAATCTTGCATTCATCAAATAAGTCATGGAAGGCATTTAATAATTCATCAAATGATAAATCTACATCTATTAAATTTGTTACCTCCTCTCCGATTGCCATCAAGGCGTAATGAGCAACTTGTTCGGTGTTGGACTCCTCTTCTTCGGACGCGCTCGAGTCATCCCATGTTGCTTTGAGCGCTTTCTTCTTTGATGTTCTCTTTTTGGCTTGGGGACAATCAATCTTGTAGTGTCCCGGCTTTTTGCACTCATAGCAAATAACTTGGTCCTTCTTGGGTTCAAGTTTATTTTTTGCGTCATTCTTAAACTTATTTCTTTTAATGAATTTTTTAAATTTTCTTGTTAGAAGTGCCAAGTCATCGTCACAGTCCTCATCACTTGAGTTTTCTCTCAAGTGGTCTTCTGAAGTTTTAAGTGTCATATCCTTCCTGTTCTTTGGAAGGATGTCTTCTTGCTCTTCATGAGCTTTGCAAGTCATCTCGTAGGTCATTAATGACCCAATTAGTTCTTCAAGAGGGAAGTTGCTTAGATCTTTCGCCTCTTGAATAGCAGTGACTTTAGGATCCCAACTCTTAGGAAGGGATTTTAGAATCTTATTTACGAGCTTAAAATCCGAAAAACTTTTTCCGAGTCCTTTTAGACCGTTGACGACATCCATGAAACGGGTAAACATGTCGCCAATGGTTTCACTCGGTTTCATCCGGAAAAGTTCCAATCTTTAGCAATGAACTCGAAAACCTTCCAATCTTTGGGAGCCCCAAGATCTTTTCGTATTCTGTCACCATATAATTGAAATATACTCTTCCCATTCACCCAAGGATCATACCACATATTAGTACTAGTTCCAGAAGAGATTGCATAAGAAATATGTTTGATTAGCCAATTCC
Source organism: Musa acuminata AAA Group (assembly GCF_036884655.1). Lineage (NCBI taxonomy): Eukaryota > Viridiplantae > Streptophyta > Magnoliopsida > Zingiberales > Musaceae > Musa > Musa acuminata. The sequence goes on from NC_088354.1 coordinate 25,138,208, forward strand.
TTGCCTTTAAAATTCCTTTCCAAGTTGCAGAGTGGTATGTTCTTGTTGAAATTTCCCAGATTGATTCCTTTGAAAGATACCTAGCAGAAACCCATTGTGACCATAAGGAACATTTGTTTTGCAAAAGATCCCACAATTGTTGTACCAGGCATGCTTGATTCCAATCTCTAGTATTTCTCAAGTTTAGCGCCCCTTCATCTTTCGGTTTGCAAATGCTATCTCAATTTACCATATGCATTGCCTTATCATTTGTGCCATTCCAGAAGAAGTTCATTAATAACCGTTCAATATCTTGGAGAAGTCCAGCAGGCAGAAGAAATGCGTTACACCAATATATAGAGTAGGAGTGCAATACAGAACGGAATTCCAATCGTTCATTGGAAGAGAAGGCTATGAAAATCCATTTTCGACAAGATTCCAAAGTTCAAAATCCATAAAAATAAGAAAGATCCTCATTCGGGTCTTCCAGCAGGTGTAGTTCGTCCCATTGAACATGGGTGGACGTGTAATAGAATGACCCTCTTGGTTTCCGGCGTATGCCATCTCTCTTGGGTTTTAATCCGTTAGAGAGTTAACCCCGCTCTGATACCAATTGTTAGGATCAAGAGCACTAAGAGGGGGGGGGGGGGGGGGGGTGAATTAGTGCAGCGGAAATCTTTCAATGATAAAACACGTTCGAACGATAAAAACGATTTCGGTGTGAAAGCCGATTCTAAGATTACTTTAATATAAGATCAAGCGAGATGACGTTAAAATCAATCTATGAAAGCAGTTTGCAGTTATGATGAAAACCAGAATATAAGTGCAAACTGAAATACGTCATTCGTACGAAGAAGCTGATTTACGTCTAAATACATATTCGTAAATCACTTGATTAGGCGAGATGCAGTTTAAGCAAGGATATAAAGGCAGTTTGCAGTTATGATTGAAATCAAAACGTAAACGTAAATTGAAATATGATGATCGTACGAAAAAACAGATTTACGTCTAAACGCTGATTCGGAAAGTGCAAAGCTTGAAACCCGATCGTATATGCGCAGAAAGCAGTAAACTTTAGAGGAGGTTTGCAGTAAAGATAATATGCTTAAAGTAAATGCAAACCGAGATTTAGAGTGGTTCGGTCAATCTTGACCTACTCCACTTTTGGCTTCCTCCACCGACGAGGTCACCGACGTCAACTAGAGGCCTTCCTTCAATAGGCGAAGGCCAACCACCCTTTTACAGTTTCACTCCTTTTGACGGACTTAGGAGACAACCCTTACAGAATTTTCTCTCCTCTATTTACAACTCAGAACTTGGAAGAACAGAGGGAGAAGAACTTTTGGCCTTTACAACAATTTTGAGCTCTAAGAATCACAGAAAAAGATCAAGATTTTGGTGTAAGTTCATGCCCTTTCGGTGCTGAATGGGTGGGGTATTTATAGTCCCCAACCCAGTTCAAATTTGGAGCTCAAAACTGTCAATTCCCGAAATTCCGGGATCAGGCGGTTGCACCTCCTGACTGAGGCGGTTGCACCGCCTAGCAGAGCTCGAAGACTGAGCCTCTAGGCGGTTGCACCTCCTGAAAGAGCTCGAAGACCGAGCTTAGGCGGTTGCACCTCCTGACTGAGGCGGTTGCACCGCCTGGCAGAGCTCGAAGATCGAGCTCAGGCGGTGCCACCTCCTGTTAGTGGAGGTTGCACCGCCCAGTCTCGCTCGGAGACTGAGCCCAGGTGGTGCCACCGCCTGGCTGGAGCGGTTGCACCTCCTAGTCTCGCTCGGAGACTGAGCCCAGGCGGTGCAACCTCCTGCCTTGGGCGGTTCAATCGCTTGGTAGAAATCAGGGTCCGAATGGGTTGATCCATTCGGCCCAATTTGGGTTTTTCAGGGGCCCAATTGCCCCATGATTAAGTTAATGGGATCACCTCCCATTTCCAACTTAATCATTGTGCTAACTTCGATTTTTCCTAAGACATTTACTACAACTTGCTCCGGTGCGTCAATCGCTTCTTCCGACGAGCTTCTGGCGAACTTCCGTCGATCATCCGATGAACCCTCAGTGATGCTCCTGCGGAATTCCGGCAAACTCCTGGACTTGCGACGATTCACTTGGCGAGTTCCGACGAGCTTCTTTAGCAAGCTTATGACCTCTCGGATTTGTTCCCGCAGAACCTCCGACGATTGTCCGAACTTCCGCCGAACTCTCGAACTCCCAACGTGATCATTATCTTGACTCCGGCGCAACTCCTACTGCATGTCTTACTTTCATCGTAGTTAATCCTGTACACTTATCTCAAAATATAGATTAGATAACAAATGACAATTTACTTCATCATCAAAATCCGAGATTCAACAAAGGTTAAGAGTTCTTAACTTATCAATAAGTCTATTGAATTCAAAGGCCTTGAATTCAAGAATGACTTATCTCAAGTATGGCATATAGATAGGGGGAGTTAAGGTTAACTCCGTTATCAATTGATTGTCATCATCAAAAAGGGGGAGATTGTTGAATCTCATATTTTGATGATGAAGTCAATTGTCATTTGTTATCTAATCCATATGTTGAGATAAGTATGCAGGATTAACTATGATGAAAGTAAGATATGCAGTAGGAGTTGCGCCGGAGTCAAGACTATGATCACGTTGGGAGTTCGAGAGTTCGACGGAAGTCCGGACGGTCGTCGAAGGTTCTGCGGGAACAAATCCGAGAAGTCCTGGAGCTTGCCAAAAGAAGCTCGTCGGAACTCGCCAAGTGGATCGTCGCAAGTCTAGGAGTTTGCCGGAAGTCCACAGGAGCATTACCGAGGGTTTATCGGATGATCGACGGAAGTTCGTCAGAAGCTCACCGGAAGAAGCGATTGATGCACCGGAGCAAGTTGCAGTAAATGTCTTAAGAAATATTATAGTTAGCACGATGATTAAGTTAGAAATGGGAGGTGATCCCATTAACTTAATCTTGGGGCAATTGGGCCCTTGATAGACCCAAATAAGGCCGAATGGATCAGCCCATTCGGACCCTGATTTCTTGGCCAACAATGGCACCGCCTAGGTCGACGGTGGCACCGACCAGGGCTCCATATCTGAGCTAGGCTGGGCGGTGCAACCACCCCTGACAGGCGGTGGAACCGCCTGAGCTCGGTCACCGAGCTCTACCAAGCAGTGCAACCACCCTAGTCAAGCGGTGGCACCGCCTGGGCTCAGTCTCCGAGCGAGACTGGGCGGTGCAACCGCCCCTGTCAGGCGATGGCACCACCCAGAGGCTCAGTCTTCGAGCTCTGCCAAGCGGTGCAACTGCCCCTGACAAGAGGTGGCACCGCCTAGAGGTTCAGTCTTCGAGCTCTACTAGGTGGTGCAACCGCCAGACCCCATAATTTCGGGAGATGACAGTTTTGAGCTCATAATTCAAACTGGTTTGGGGCCTATAAATACCCCACCCTTTCCTGCATGAAAGGGCACCGAAAGCTTGATCTTACTCTATGATTTTAGAGCTCAAAAGTGTTGTAAAATCTAGAAGTTCTCCTCCCTCTTTTCTTCCAAGTTTTGATCTTTCAAGAGAGGAGAGAAAACTCTGTAAGGGTTGTCTCCTAAGCCCGTCAAAGGGAGTGAAACTGAAAAAGGGTGGTTGGCCTTTGCCTATTGAAGAAAGGCCTCTAGTGGACGTCGGTGACCTCATCGGAGGAGGAAGCCAAAAGTGGATGTAGGTCAAGATTGACCAAACCACTCTAAATCTCGGTTTGCATTTACTTTGAGCATCTTATCTTTACTGCAAACCTCCTCGGTAGCTTACTGCCTTCTGCTCATTTACGAACGTGTTTCATAGTTAAGTATTTTCCAAATCGGCGTTAAGACGGAAATCGGTTTTATCGTACGAACATCATATTTCAGTTTGCGCTTACATTCTGATTTCCATCATAACTGCAAACTGCCTTTATATCTTTGCTTTAACTGCTTCTCGCTTGATCACAAGTTAAAGTGATTTATGAATCGGCTTTCTTACCAAAATTGCTTTTATCATACGAATGCAGTTTTAATCATCAAAAGTTTGCCGCTGCACTAATTCACACACCCACCCCCCCACCCCACTCCCCGCCTCTCTTAGTGCTCTTGATCCTAACATTACTCTCTCCTTCGTCCTCCCTTTTTCAATGGGACAGACTACACTTATTGAAAAAATCGAATGAGAGTTTTCTTACTTTCTTAGAATTTGAATTTATGGCATATTGTCGAATCCGGCTTTAAAAGGTCTTTTCTTCCAATGATAGATTGGAATGATTTGGAGAAGAAGACTTTTTTCTTTAAATGCTAGAGCTATGAATGATTTTGTACCTTAGATAAAATAGAGTTTAATCAGGTTTCTTTGTGCGAAACGGCTTTCAATATTTGGCACTTTCTTGAGACCACACACGAAGGCACAAGTAGTGTTAAGGTTTCAAAGGTCAATCTTTTAATGCATGATTTTGAACTATTTCGAATAAAACCAAGCGAAACTGTCATTGACATGTACACCTGTTTTACGGATGTCATCAATGGTTTAAAAGCACTTGGTAGAAGTTTTTCAGATTTTGAACTTGTAAACAAGATTTTGTATTCTCTTTCTAAAAATTGGAATTCAAAAGTAACTTAGATACAAGAAGCTAAAAACCTAAATAACTTACCACTCGAAAAACTAATTGATTCTTTAATGACATATGAAATGGTGCACAATACACATGATGAACATAATGAACAAAACAACCTTCCAAAGAATATGAAGGATTTGGGACATAGAACACATGAAGACCACTTGAGCATAAGCTCAAGTGATGGTGAATTTGAACTTACAAAGAAATTTAAAAAGTTAATGAAACAAAAATTAAAGAATAAAAAGAATGGAACTACTTGCTTTGAACACAAGAAAAAGAACATAAATTAGGATGAATCGAGCTCCTCCAAAGATGAGAAGAAAATCAACAAAGGCGAGGTGGCAAACTACGTCTTAACCGCTTTCAATGATGAGGTAATCGAAATCCCCCTAATTTACTTCGAAATTACATAATGCTTTTCATAATGCACTTTTTTTTGTAATTTAGTTTTGAATCAATTTTTTTGAAAATTAAATGTTTAAAAATAAAAATGTAAAAATATGATCATGCTCATAATTTTGAAAATGACAATGAAAATTACATGTTTTATGTTAATGCAATAAAATGTTAGATATAAATATAATGCTTGTACACCTAGTAAGATTAATCTTATGTATATGCTTAAGAAGCAAGAATGTGTATTTTGATGATTTTAATATTGATGACGATGCATGGCTTTTGTATGGAAGGTTTAATGATTTTTTTATGAACCTTGTCTTTAGTTTTCAAACATGATGTATGGTTTTGACATAAGAACAAAATTTGAGCATACTAATATAAAGTCAATCACATAAATTAAAACTAAAGAAGTTTTAGTTATCTATAAGAATCATTCAAAATTATGTTCAATGAAACCAATGCATAATGATGTAATGAAAATATTAAATGTTTTGATACCATGATTGACGATTTTATGCATGAGAATTTAAAAGTTATACATGATGATTTTTATGATTTTTTTTTTCGATCCTAAACATTGATGCATGTTTTTATTTGCCATAAAAGAAAAGAACATGCATGTATGAAATAAATCACATGAATTAAAACAACTAAAAAGTGGAAAGGTTTCTTCTTAAAAAATTTATTTTTCTGACTTTATCAATTTTTCAAAAAGAGAAATTAATGAATCTATTTGTATCACTTTTGTGAATCTCTTGAAAATTATCTCGATTTGATGATTTAAATGAGCTTTATCTTGATTTTTTTAAATTTATAAATTGAGATTTCTTATGCTTAAGTCAAGATTCTATATGCATGAATTAATGTCTTGTTCTCTTACAAGATTGAATGAATTCTATCTTTTTCATGATTTCCTAAGAATTATTTACATTATTTATTTAAAGGAGATTTGTTAAAATGAATCACGGTTTCTCTTGATTTCTTGGAATTATAACTTGAGTATTCATTTTATAAACCAAGATTGTTAATCATGATTCTCTCGTTTTATCAAAGAGACCATTTTTCAAAATGAATAATCAAGCTATTTTCTCTTGATTTTTCGATACCCATAATTTGAGAAAATGTACCTTGAGGCTTCGAACATTTTATGCATAAATTGATTTTCTTTATGATTCAATACTCCTTTGTAATTATGATATATTTATCGCATGATATGATTGAATCACTATTATAAAAGAAAAAGGAAATTGTTAGCTTGCTAATTGAAAATATATATGCTAGCTTGAATGATAAAACATGAGATTGTCTATAGTGCAAATTTATTGTTCTCATGATGTGTAGATTGAAATAATGATTAGAATCTTGATGGTTTTTATGACAAAATTTATTTTTCGATCCTAAATGATTGATGATATATATATATATATATATATATATATATATATATATATATATATTTGGCACAAAAAGGACAAAGCATGCTTGTATAATACAACTAAATAGAGAAAAGTATTTTCTTGAAAAAAAATTTTCTCTATTTTATTGACTTTGATGAATCCATTTGTATTATTTTTATGAATCTCATGGATTAAGAAAATGATTTGAATTTAATGGGTTTTATTAAAATCATGATCTTGATTTCTCATAATTATAATTTGAATTTTCTATTGAATGAATCAAGATTGTTTTCTATTTAAAAGGAGATTTATCGAAATGTTTCATGGTCTTTTAGTATTCATGATCTTGATAATTATGTTTTGAAACTTTATGTAAATCAAGATTGTTCATCATGAGTCTCTCTTTGAATATTTAAAGAAGAGAATTTTCTAAATGAATCATGATTTTGATGATTAAATATTTAATATGCATGAATTGAGATCTTGCTCTCCTACTATTCTTTTTGCTATTCACCAAAAAGAAGACTAATTCTAATAAACCATGATATACTATATGAATTTTATTGTATTCATGAAGTTGTTGAATCTCGTATTTTGATGATGAAACCACTTGATATGTGTTTATAATTTAAACTGCATTTTGAGTGATGCAGGTCTACTCGATCAGGATTAGACAGTTAACGCAGGAGGAATTGACGTTGCGCCGGAAGAGATCACGTCAGGATATTGGATGGCTGAACGCTTCGGACGTCGGGCATCGGGCCAAGGAGAGCGAAATTACGCCAAGGATATCGGGGTTACGGAGGTCAACCGCCGATTGGGCAACAAGCCGCAAGAGAGGACGATGCACCAAAGAATAGACGAAGCGCCAACCAATGACGTGCCGGGCAATAGAATGTCAATTCACGTTGTAATAATTGTCTAGATCGGAGTTGAGTTTTGGTTTGTGTATGCAGGATTAACTATGATAACGATGAAGACATAAAGCGAAACAAAGTGCCGGAGTCAAGCGCGAAGAATTCGTTGGGAGTTCGAGAGTTTGACGGAAGTCCGAAGGTTCGTCGGGAATGCTGCCGGAACTAGCCGAGAATGAGTAGGGAGCTTGCCGAAGGGTTTTTCGGAAGCTCGCCGGAAGGTTCGTTGGAAGTTCGCGGAGCTCACCGAGAAAGATTGGAGCTTGCCAAAGAAGCTCGTTGGAACTCGCCAAGATCAAATCGTGACGTCTAGGAGCTTGCCGGGAGTCCGTAGAATGGTTTCCGAGAGTTTATCGGAAGACCGTCGGAAGTTCGCCAGAAGCTCGCCAGAAGAAGTCTTGACTTACGGACTTTGTAATAGCTTAGAAAATGTCTTTAAATTCGTAGTTAGCATGTTAATTAGGGTTAGGATTAGGTGTTAATCCTATAACCCAAGTAGGGGCCAATTGGGCCCGAGTTCAGACTGGTTTGGGCCAAGTTTGGAGCCCAACCAGTGAGCTGAATTGGCCTAGGCGGTGGCACCGCCCAGCACCCAAGAGCTAGGCAGTGGCACCTCTTGGCTGGGCGGTGGCATCGCCAGTCCACTGTCAGTGTCAGACACTAACAGGCGGTGGCACCGCCACTGACAGGCGGTGGCACCGCCGGCCTCGGAAACCAAAGAGAATTCAAATTTTGGAGCCCAAATTTGAATCCTCTTGAGGCCTATAAATACCCCTCATTTCTCAACAGAGAAGATAACCTTTTGGAGAAGCTAGAAGTTGAGAAAAGCTTTAGGAAAAGTCTTGTTTTCAATAGCTTGAGTGTTCACCTCCTTTCTTTTCATTGAAATCTTTGTAAAAGGGTGAACCACTTGTAAGAGGTTGTAAGAGGGGTGTAAGAAGGAGGTTGATCTTCGCCTAGTAAAGGAAGATCATTAGTGGATACCGGTGGCCTCGACGGAAGAGGAATCGGAGGAGTGGATGTAGGTCACGATTGACCGAACCACTATAAACTACCGTCTTCTCTGGTTTGCATTTATCTTATTGTTATTTATATTACTGCAAACCATCTTCATTTTGATGCTCTACTTCTTTGTCTCCTTCTTACATATACCTTCAAGTTAAAACACAATCGAAACGGTTTCAAACAAAACGTTGCTTTTATCGTACGAAGTTTCCGTAAGTGTTTAAATCATCGAAAGTTTATCATACTTTACCGTTGCACTAATTCACCCCCCCCCCCCCCCCTCTTAGTGCCGCTCCGGTCCTAACAATTGGTATCAGAGCCCGGTATTTCTCATTTCGGATTTATACCCGAGAGAAATGGCTCTTCATGGCTTTCAAGAGGGCTTTTCGGTTGTTCGTCCACCGTTGTTTAACGGATTGGACTACACTTATTGGAAAACTCGAATGAGAGTTTTCTTGATTTCTATGAATTTAGATTTATGGAATATCGTTGAAAATGGTTTTCAACTTCCCTCTAAATCGATGAACGAATGGTCGGATTTGGAGAATATGTATTTTTCTTTAAACGCAAAGGCTATGAATGCCTTATTTTGCGCTTTGGACAAAAATGAGTTCAATCAGATTTCTACATGCGAAACGGCTTTTGATATTTGGCGAACACTTGAAATCACACACGAGGGAACTAGTAGAGTCAAAGACTCGAAAGTTAACATTTTAATGCATGATTTCGAGCTTTTTCAAATGAAGCCGAGCGAAACCATTGTTGACATGTACACCCGTTTTACGGATGTCGTCAATGGTTTACAAGCTCTTGGCAAATGTTTCTCGAATTTTGAACTTGTTAGTAAAGTTTTACGATCACTTTCTAAATCTTGGGAATCAAAAGTAACGGCAATACAATAAACAAAAGATTTAAATATTTTTCCACTTGAAGAACTTATCGGCTCATTAATGACATATGAAATGGTGTGCAATGCACATGATGAACACAATGAACACTTGAACCACATTCCAAAGAATAGGAAGGATTTGGAACTCCGGACAAATGAATACCACTTGAGTGATGACTCAAGTGATGAGGACAATGATGAACTTGAACTTCGAACACTAACTCTTAATAAGTTCATTAAATAAAAATCTAAAATAAACAATGAACTTGAACGGAGGAAGAGGCCAAAGAAAAGGAAGACACCCAAGGATGAATCAAGAACTTCCAAAAATGAAATGGCGAATTGGGCTTTGACGGGCTTCGACTACAAGGTAAGTAACTCAACTCTCTTGAATTATTTTGAAATTACTTGAAGTTTTTCATGAGTGCTTAATTTAGATAGTAGGAATAGAAAATAAAAAATTATTTTTCAAAAATTATATCATGTTTTTCTTTTAGCATCTTTGAAAAATTAAAAAATTTAAGCATGAAAAGATAGATTCACCTAAAAAGAAAAATGTATGACTACAACAAATAACAAAATGATTTTGTTTGAAAATGCCTTATGCCCAATGAAACTATCATTAATGAATATGCTTTATGTTTAATAGTTTCTTTGGCTTATATGCTCTATCATTATAAATATTTTGAAAATAAATGAAATCATGTTTGATTTGAAGTAATGCATAATGATCATACTTAATGATGCATTTTTTGATTTGACATAAAAGTGGCTTTAAAAATGATGTATGTTTTGATTTGACATAAATGAAATAGGCATGCTTATATGAAATAGTGAAGTGTCATGCTTGACAATTGTATACTTAACGATGCATAAAGTTGTAATGAAAATATTAATATTTTAATACTATGATTTGATGATTTTATGCATGACATTGTAAAGTTATATATAATGATGCATAATGATGAAATTGTGTAATAAAAATATTAAACATTTTGAAACCATGTTTTAGTGTCATGCATATTGATCGTGCTTAATAAATCTCGAAATTATGCATGATAAATCTTACGATTTATGGATTATTGATTTTTACCATAATAAAAGTACCTTATTGATCTTTGTTGTAATAAATCTTACTCTTTCGGTTTTAAACATGATACATGTTTTTATTTGGCATAAATGAAACAAAATCATATGTTTTGAAACAATCAAAAAGAGGGAAACATTCTTGAAAATTATTTTGCTCGATCTTATTGATTTTGATGAATCCATTTGTATCATCTTGTGAATCTCTTGGATTTTGATAATGATTTTGATGATTTAAATTTGAATAATTTTTTATCGAAATCACGATCTTGATCTCTTGAAATTTATAACATGAAATCCTTTATGAATTAAGATTGTTTTCTATTTAAAAGGAGATTCATCGAAATGTTTCCTAATCTTTTAGTATTCATGATCTTAATAATTATGTTTTGAAACTTTATGTAAACCAAGAATGTTCATCATGATTCTCTCTTTGAATATTTAAAGAGGAGAATTTTCTAGATGAATCATGATTTCGATGATTGAATATTTGATGTGCATGAATTGAGATCTTGCTCTCCTACTATTCTTTTTGCTATTCACCAAAAGGAAGACTAATTTTAATAAACCATGATATGCTATATGAATTTTATTGTATTCATGAAGTAATATCTCATCACTAGTTTTTGTTTATATTCCTTCATGTGATGATATGAATGTATGAAACACATATGATATGATTTTTTTTATACAATTCCATGTATTCATGAAATATTTATCTCATCACCCAATTAATTCCTCTTGATACTTGGAATATTTTAAAATGTGATCTTGATAAGAATGTTTCAAGTTTCTCTTTGTGCTATATATTTTCAAATGAATCTTGATCATGAACTTGTTAAGAAGAATTTTAATGAACCATTGAATCATATCTTTGGTATTCATGAATTGATCTTTATCGATATATTTCATGAATTCTTTGCATATTTAGCTTGTTGAATGGTTGAAATTTTTAGCCATTGATTCCTCTCCTTCTTTTTGACATTGACAAAGGGGGAGAAAGTTATTGCTAGCTTGCACACTTGAACGAAGAATTTGCTAGCTCGATAATTGTAATGAAGAAATTTGCTATATCAAACATCATAAATATTGTTACTTGCAAAGAAAAGCAAAGTGCAATCTTGCACAAAAATTCAAGTGTTGAATTGCTATGATTGAACTTAAGAATCTTGGTATGCTTTTGTGATTATATGTTGTGATGAAAATCTAGCTTCATGTTATAAAAACTTGAATATGTTTTAAAATAGCTAGAGCTACTTCTCCTTTTTGTTGATGACATAGGGGGAGAAGTATATTGATGACTTCATGCATTGAATTGAATATTTTATATATATTTACATGATGGTTTAAATGTTTTTCATAACATGTGATGAATGTTACGTGGATTTGGGATAATCCAAGTGTTCTATCAATGGCATATTGATAGGGGGAGTTTAGTTAAACTCCGGGGAGTTAAGGTTAACTTCGTCATCAAGTGGTTGTCATTATCAAAAAGGGCGAGATTGTTGAATCTCGTATTTTGATGATGAAACCACTTGATATGTGTTTATAATTTAAACTGTATTTTGAGTGATGCAGGTCTACTCGATCAGGATTAGACAGTTAACGCAGGAGGAATTGACGTTGCGCCAGAAGAGATCACGTCAGGATATTGGATGCCTGAACGCTTCGGACGTCGGGCATCGGGCCAAGGAGAGCGAAATTATGCCAAGGATATCGGGGTTGCGGAGGTCAACTGCCGATTGGGCAACAAGCCGCAAGAGAGGACGATGCACCGAAGAATCGGACGAAGCGCCAACCAATGACGTGCCGGGCAACAGAATGTCAATTCGCGTTGTAATAATTATCTAGATCGGAGTTGAGTTTTGGTTTGTGTGTGTAGGATTAACTACGATAACGATGAAGATATAAAGCGAAACAAAGTGCCGGAGTCAAGCGCGAAGGATTCGTTGGGAGTTCGAGAGTTCGACGGAAGTCCGAAGGTTCGTCGGGAATGTTGCCGGAACTAGCCGAGAATGAGTAGGGAGCTTGCCGAAGGGTTTTTCGGAAGCTCGCCGGAAGGTTCGTTGGAAGTTTGCGGAGCTTACCAAGAAAGATCGGAGCTTGCCGAAGAAGCTCGTTGGAACTCGCCAAAATCAAATCGTGAAGTCTAGGAGCTTGCCGGGAGTCCGCAGAATGGTTTCCGAGAGTTTATCGGAAGACCGTCGGAAGTTCGCCGGAAGCTCGTCGAAAGAAGTCTTGACTTACGGACTTTGTAATAGCTTATAAAATATCTTTAAATTCGTAGTTATCATGTTAATTAGGGTTAGGATTAGGTGTTAATCCTATAACCCAAGTAGGGGCCAATTGGGCCCGAGTTCGGACTGGTTTGGGCCAAGTTTGGAGCCCAACCAGTGAGCTGAATTGGCCTAGGCGGTGTCACCGCCTAGACTGGGCGGTGGCACCACCCAGCACCCAAGAGCTGGGCAGTGGCACCGCTTGGCTGGGCGGTGGCACCGCCAGTCCACTGTCAGTGTCAGACACTGACAGGCGGTGGCACCGCCATTGACAGGCGGTGGCACCGCCGGCCTCGGAAACCAAAGAGAATTCAAATTTTGGAGCCCAAATTTGAATCCTCTTGAGGCCTATAAATACCTCTCATTTCTCAGTAGAGAAGATAACCTTTTGGAGAAGCTAGAAGTTGAGAAAAGCTTTAGGAAAAGTCTTGTTTTCAATAGCTTGAGTGTTCACCTCCTTTCTTTTCATTGAAATCTTTGTAAAAGGGTGAACCACTTGTAAGAGGTTGTAAGAGGGGTATAAGAAGGAGGTTGATCTTCGCCTAGTAAAGGAAGATCATTAGTGGATGCCGGTGGCCTCGACGGAAGAGGAATCGGAGGAGTGGATGTAGGTCACGATTGATCGAACCACTATAAACTACCGTCTTCTCTAGTTTGCATTTATCTTATTGTCATTTATATTACTGCAAACCATCTTCATTTTGATGCTCTACTTCTTTGTCTCCTTCTTACATATACCTTCAAGTTAAAACACAATCGAAACAGTTTCAAACAAAACGTTGCTTTTATCGTACGGAGTTTCCGTAAGTGTTTAAATCGTCGAAAGTTTATCATACTTTACCGTTGCACTAATTCACCCCCCCCCTCTTAGTGCCGCTCCGGTCCTAACAGAAGTAATATCTCATCACCAATTTTTTTTTGATATTCCTTCATGTGATGATATGAATGCGTGAAACACTTATGATATGATTTTTATACAATTCCGTGTATTCATAAAATATTTATCTCATTACCCAATTAATTCTTCTTGATATTCCTAATGTGATGAAATGAAATTATGCATGAAATACAAATGGGGAGAAGTTTTGATCATGCATGGTAGGATGCAATTTGACAAATTAATATCATCATGATTTGAAACATTTATGATTTGAAATTATGCATGCAATTGCTTTTTATTGTGATGATATTTGCATATAATGTGTATCATGAATGCTCTAAATGATAAATGCTTGGTATCATGATTAAAATATTGATAAATACTATGATTTGTTACTAAAATGATGTATCATGTATGATATGCCCATAGTGATTAATTTATTTGTAGAATGCATGAAGTAAGAATATAAATGTAAAGTTTTAAAATTATGCATATTTTAATTTGAAAACATAATGATGCACAAATAAGATTGATATTTACCTTTATTATGATTTAGAAATTGATGTAAAGGGTCTTCTTTTCTTTTTGTCAATGATAAAGTGGAAGAAAGAGTTGCTAATGTGCTATCTTGAATTGATGTAAAGGGTCATCTCAAAGAGAAATTAGCTAAGCTTGCACAAGTCAAAAAAATGCAAAAACTTACTTACCTTCTTGCCAGAGAAGATGCAAATGTAACACTTGCCAAATTATTTGCTTGCCTCATGTAAAAGATTATCTCTTGCTAGTTTGGCATTTTACTAAAGAAGCAAAAATGACACTTCTCAAAAGAGAAGAAAGAGCTTGCTATCTTGAACATCACAAGCTTGCCTATCTTAAGAAACAAAAATTACAAAAGTGCTATCTAAGCTATCTCAAGAAGCAAAACTTGCAACTTGCACATTGCAATAGGAAGCAAGAATCATGAGCTTACACTAGAAAGCTAACTTGCATATTGCTAGGTTGTATGTAGCAAAACTTGCATATCGTAAAAATTGCTAGCTTGTAGCCTAAAGAGAAGCAAACAGTTACTAAACTTACACATCTTTAATTGCTAAATTGCATGATGATAAAATTTGATACTATGTTTATTATGCAATGATTTGAACTTTTTATCTCTAAACATATAAGAGTTGGAACTTCTCCTTTTTGTTGATGACAAAGGGGGAGAAGTATGATGACATGACATGTTATGCATAAGTTTATGATGACATGTTGCTTGGAGTTTTGAATCCAAGAGTTTCTATCAATAAGCCAAATTGATAGGGGGAGTTTATTTAAACTCCGGGAGTTAAGGTTAACTCCGTCATCAAGTGGTTGTCATCATTAAAAAGAGGGCGATTGTTGAATCTCGTATTTTAATGATAAACTACTTTGATATGTGTTTATGATTTAATCTACGTTTTGAGTGATGCAGGATACTTCGATCAGGATGAGATAATTAAAGCAGGAAAATCATGTTGCGCCGGAGGAACTATTAGGATTGGAGCGGCACTAAGAGGGGGGGGTGAATTAGTGCAGCGGATTAAAACTTCGATTTTAGAAAAATCTTTCGTACGATAAGAACGGAACTTGAAAAGTTTAACTTGAAAGTGTATTCTTAAAGTTGCGCAGCAAGGGTAATAAGGAACTAAAGCAGTAAGAAGATTTGCAGTAATGTAAATGACAATAATGAAATGCAAACCAGAGATTACGCCGATTTTAGAGTGGTTCGGTCAAATGACCTACTCCACTTGCGAGGCCCCTCTTCGATGAGGCTCCCACCTTTCACTAGCAAATCTCTTGAAATGGAAGGGTAAACACCCCTCTTACAACCTTTTACAAGCAGCTCAACCTCTTACAAATTTTCAATAAGAAAGAAGGAGGAGAACTCTCTATCAAATTGAAAACAAGACTTGCTAAGACTTTCTAAGACTTTTCTCTCAATCAAAATGCTTCTCAAAAGTTGTAACCTCAGCTGAGATTTGAGGGGTATTTATAGGCCTTAAGAGGATTCAAATTTTGGGCTCCAAAATTTGAATTCTCTTAGGGTTCCCGGTGCTAGAGGTGCCACCGCCCAGCCAGGCGGTGCCACCACCCAGAGCTCGGGTGCTGGACGGTGCAACTGCCCAGCCAAGGAGGTGTCACCGCCCAGCCAGGCGGTGCCACCGCCTGGCTCTCCGATTCATTGGGTTGGCTTAATTTTAGCCCAAACCAAATCTGACTTTGGGCCCAGTTGGCCCCTAACCAAGATATTGGATTATCTCTTAATCCTAATCCTAATTACAAGTGAACTACATAACACAAAAACATCCTAAGCAAATTTTCAACCGCAAACGTCGAGTCTTGTTCTGGTGAGCTTTCCGACGAATTCCTTCCGACGGACTCCCTGCAAGCTCCCAATCTTTGTGATGACTTTAACGAGTAGCCGAGCCTTCTCGGTGATCTCCGCGAGCCTCCGACGATTTCTTCGGTGAACTTCCGACACGTTCCCGATTTCTTCTCGGTTGGTTCCGGCAGCATCTCCGATGATTCTTCGGTCTCTTAAACGTCCATCGAGCTCGACTCCGGTATCCTTGCTTTATGTTTTATGGTTATCGTAGTTAATCCTGCACACTTAACTTAATAATATGGATTAGATCAATTAACCCACCAATTGATTATATCATCAAAATCCGAGATTCAACAATCTCCCCCTTTTTTATGATGACAATCAATTGATAACGGAGTTAAACATAACTCCCCCTATCTATATGCCATATTATGAGAAGATAAAAAACACTTGAATTCCATCTCATTGGATTCAAGCATAACCCGATAAGTTCTAATCGTAGAGCTTATCGTTATCCTCATTAAACAATAATAAGTACGAAACTTCGATGAAAATGATAAGGGACGAATTTTGCCATGACAGAAGATAAAGATTTTCAATATAAATTTCATGATATCAATCTTGTGATATTTTCAAGGATTTGCAAGTCATATAAGACATTCATATCATACAAGTTTTTGTAATTCATATTAGTCATGCTATCGTTCTGGTGTAAGTCATCACTTCTCCCCCTTTGTCATCAACAAAAAGAGACAAGCCAGCTAATTGATGATCATAGAAAAAGGTTTAGCATTTATCAAAGTTCATCATTCAAATTTGCCAGAAATAGTTTATCCAAAAGACATCATCATCTATGCAGATTAAGATAGTAGTTATCTAAAAGGAAAGATCAGTTATCGTTCAATCGATGACAAACTTGAACTTGTTGTTAAAAGCAAACAGAATAAAATAAAAAGATACATCAATTTAATCCTTAGGAGGTAATCCACAGTGCTGATACATGATATCTATTTTTTCATTCATCTGTCGTAGTGTCTTCAAAATTTCAACTTGTTGATTCTGAATTTGTTCTTGCTGTGATTTGATCTGAGATAGCTCCGCCATAATGATATCTTCAGAGGAGGAAACAGGAGCTGAAGGTGCTGCGCCAAAGGGACTAGGAGGAGGAGATTCATTTCCCATAAGAATTGGTGTTTCAGGTTGTTCTATTGGTGTAGGAATTGGATCCGTCCTTCTAGGCTGCCTAACCCATATGCCATTGCTAAAAGTGCACCTAAGTCTTTTTAGTAGGTTTTTATTTATTATGTTATATCGATCATTTTGAATAGATTCTTCATCGGGTGGAATACAAATGTCATAGGCATGAAGAATTCTAGTGATTAACCTCCCATATGGCAATATAGTATCTTTAGTCATAATATCCTGCATGTGTTGGCGAATTAAGTACCCAAAACAATTATGCTGATCGGTCATAATCCAATACATGGTTCCTATCTCTATTTGACTTACTTCGTCAAGATGAAATTGTTTGGGGAATATGATGCTTGTGATAATGTGATGAAGAATTTTAGAGTTGAAAGGCATTAAGTGTTCACAGCTCTTGGGTAAGAAGTCAAGGTTTGGATTTGCAAAAATTGTTTTTACGGCTTCGGCATAGGTTGCTCCTATTTTTTTGACGTCCCATTTACCTTTAAAATAGCATCCCCTATCTTTTTCAGTTATGCCAATTTGCTCACAAATGGTGCTGTCAAATATTCTAATGGGTGTTCCTAGAATGTAAGTGCTTAGGCTATCATTGTCCTCATATAGGTTGGCATAGAATAATCTCACTAACCGTGGATAGATTGGTTCCTCTATTTGTAGTAGAGGTAGAGCTTCTAGGTGTGCAAACCACCTAATGGGATCTAAGTCCTCTAGTTCATCCAAATCAACGTATTTTCCCTTATGGACACATCGTGTTTCAAATTTTGGAAAGCTAAGGGCTACCTCTTTTGATCTAAAAAGGTCATGGTTATATGAATCTCCTTCAATCCTTATTCCATTTGATCTCTTAGGAGCCATGTTCTAGACAAGATGATGATGAAATTGTGAAAAATAAGCAAGAGAAAGAGAAAAGAAAAGAGGGATTTCAAGTGTTACCTTGTGGAGATTATGTTGAGAGATGGAAAGCCTGGACCACCAAGAATCCTTCTCCAATGTTTCTAAGAGTTAGAATGAGGGTTAGAGGGAATGGGAGAGGGTTTTTGAGAGGTTTTTCTTCGGGTTGGGGGCGGTGTCACCGCCGGCCCTAACCCCTCGAGTTAAAAGGGTTACTCGGTCGGTGTCACCGTCGAATCTGGCAGTGCCACCACTGGCATCACGCGGAGGAAAGAAAAAAAATTTTTCTTCCTTCCTTTTGTTTAGCTTCTTCGCTCAAGATCATAAGTTATACTTTAATGGATCATTTTGAATTGAAGAAGAAGGAAGAATTCAAATTCATAATTGAAGGGAAAAGAACGAGTCCTTTTTGTGAAGTTCATTTTAGGGACAATTTAGCATGCCTAATTCCCTTCGGATGAATTCAAATTGGTCTTCATTCAAAGCTTTTGTAAATATATCTACTAATTGATGCTTTGTGTCAATGAATTCTAGAACAACATCATTGTTAAGGACATGATCGCGTATGAAATGATGCCTAATGTCGATGTGCTTAGTTCTAGAGTGATGAATTGGATTTTTAGTAAGGCATATGGCACTAGTATTATCGCATTTTATGGGAATATTTTCAAAGTGAATTCCATAGTCTTCTAATGTATTTTTCATCTAAATTACTTGTGCACAACATGCACTTGCAGCAATGTATTCGGCTTCCGCCGTAGATAGTGCAACTGAATTTTGTTTCTTGGAAGTCCAAGAAACAAGTGCATGTCCTAAAAATTGGCATGTTCCGGATGTACTTTTTCTATCTATCCTGCATCCGCCAAAATCGGCATCTGCATAAGCTATTAGATCGAATTTTTCAGATTTTGGATACCACAATCCTAAATTTGGAGTTCCTTTAAGATACATAAATATTCTTTTAACACTCTTAAGATGAGATAATTTAGGATTAGATTGAAACCTAGTGCAAAGTCCTACACTAAACATAATATCCGGTCTAGTCGCGGTGAGGTAGAGTAGACTACCTATCATTCCCCTATATGTTTTTTGATCGAAATTTTCACCACTTTCATCCATATCTAACTTAGTCGCAGTACTCATAGGGGTGTTTATTGCTTTTGAATTATCCATGTTAAATCATTTTAACAATTCTAATGTATATTTAGATTGGTTAAGAAATATACCATCACTAAGTTGTTTGATTTGTAATCCCAAAAAGAAGGTTAATTCAACCATTAAACTCATTTCAAATTCAAGACTCATACATTTGGCAAATGATTCACATAGTGATTCATCCGAAGAGCCAAAAATAATATCGTCAACATAAATTTGCACAATAAGAAAATTATTTTCAAAATGTTTAATAAACAATGTAGTATCAACCTTGCCTTTAGTAAAATTATTTAAAATAAGAAAGGAACTAAGCCTTTCATACCAAGCTCTAGGAGCTTGTTTCAAGCCATAGAGGGCCTTAGTCAATTTGAATACATGATTAGGAAGAAGAGAATTTTCAAATCCGGGAGGTTGTTCGACATATACTTCTTCGGAAATAAAACCATTCAAGAAAGCAATTTTAACATCCATTTGAAATAGTTTAAAATTATTACTACTAGCATAGGCAAGGAGCATCCTTATGGCTTCTAATCGAGCCACGGGAGCGAAGGTTTCTTCGTAATCGATACCTTCTTCTTGGTTGAAACCTTTGGCCACTAATCTAGCCTTGTTTCTAACCACGATACCATTTTCGTCTTGCTTGTTTCTAAAGACCCACTTAGTACCTATGACTAAGTGGTCACTTGGTCTAGGAACAAGCTTCCATACCTCATTCCTCTCAAATTGGTTCAATTCTTCTTGCATTGCAATGACCCAAAAATCATCTCTTTAAGGCTTCGTCAATGCATTTAGGTTCAATTTGAGAAAGGAAAGCGGCGTTAGCACAGAAATTTTTGAAAGAAGAACAAGTTTGAACCCCTTTTGATGTATCTCCTATAATTTGCTCTTTTGGATGAGCATCTACATACTTCCATTCTTTTGGTAAAGAAATTTCGGAAGAAGATGCATTCAAATGGCTATTTTGAGGAGAGGGTTCATTTAAATTCAAATTATCAAAACCAAGATCATCATCAAAATTATTTTTCTTTAAATCAGAAATTTCATTAAAAACTACATGAATAGACTCTTCTATTACTAAGGTTCTTTTATTAAAAATCTGAAAAGCCTTAGAAATGGAAGAGTAGCCAAGAAAGATGCCTTCATCGGATTTAGCATCAAATTTACCTAAGGCATCCTTTTCATTTAAAATAAAGCATTTACAACCGAAAACTTTAAAATAAGAAATATTTAGTTTTTTGTTATTCCATAATTCATAGGGAGTTTTTGATAGAGATGGTCTTATTAGAACCCTATTCATGATGTAGCAAGCCGTATTTACGGCTTCGGCCCAAAAATATTTGGGTAAACTATGTTCATTTAACATAGTTCTTGCCATTTCTTGTAGGTTTCTATTTTTTCTTTCAACTACACCATTTTGTTGAGGATTTCTTGGAGTTGAGAAGTTGTGATTGTATCCATTAACTTCGCAGAAATTTTGAAAGTCATGGTTTTGAAATTCACCACCGTGATCACTCCGAATTGATGAAATCATGAAGCCTTTTTCGTTTTGAGTGAGTTTACAAAATTTAGAGAAACACTTGAAGCAATCACTTTTGTGAGCTAAGAAATAGGTCCAAGTGTATCTAGAGTAGTCATCCACAATCACAAAAGCATATTTGCTTCCACCTAGACTTATTGTACCAATTGGTCCAAATAAGTCCAAATGGATCAATTGTAATGGTCTAGTGGTGCTAATTTGATTTTTTGGTTT
This sequence comes from Musa acuminata AAA Group, assembly GCF_036884655.1. Lineage (NCBI taxonomy): Eukaryota > Viridiplantae > Streptophyta > Magnoliopsida > Zingiberales > Musaceae > Musa > Musa acuminata. The sequence goes on from NC_088354.1 coordinate 25,159,004, forward strand.
GAAGCTTGTTTTTATTTGTTTGCCTAGTTGACATGCATCGCATACTTTGTCCTTAATAAACTTTATATTTGGAATTCCTCGTACTAATTCTTGAGATGAGATCTTAGATATTGTTTTCATGCTTGCATGGCCTAATCTCCTATGCCAAAGCCAAGCATCATCATTTACGACGGAGAAACACATTTCATTACTTAGTTCATCAAGATTGATGGTATAGACATTATTTTGTTTTAAAGCAATCATAGTCATGTTATGATTTGGTTTTTCAATAATGCACATATTTGATTCAAATCTAACGATATAACCTTTATCGCATAGTTGACTAATACTCAAGAGATTATGTTTCAATCCATCAACTAGTAAGACATCATCAATGGAAAAATTAAATTTGTTACCAATAGTTCCCTTGCCAATGATTTTGCCTTTGTTGTTGTCTCCGAAGGTAACGTACCCTTCTTCTTTGCTAGTGAGCATAGAGAAATGAGATAGATCTCCAGTCATATGTCTTGAGTATCCACTATCGAGATACCATCTCTTGCTCCTAGCTTGTGGGTTTGTCTACAAAAGAGGATGATTTTTAGGTACCCATTTGATTTTGGGTGCTTCAAAAATTGACCCACTAACTTTGTTATTTATTATTGAATCCTTTATAGTTCCTTTAGGAACCCATATTAATTTTTGTGAACTAATTTTCCTAAATGGGCATTTGTAGGCAATATGTCCGGATTTGCAACAAAAGTTACATTTCATATAAGAGGAAACATGTAATGTAGGTCCTTTTATGAAAGTGGTAGGATTTTGATGTAATCCTTTTACAAATCCAATTTCATTTCTATTTGCGATGTGACCCTTGTGTGCAAGGATCATATCTAATCCTTTGCTACCGACCTTAAACTTGTTTAAGGTTTCCTTAAGAAGCAAATTTTCATTTTTTATTGCTTCTAAATGCTCACACTTAGAGCATGGAGGAGTTTGAAGACTATCAAACTTATCTTGTAGCAAAGCATGCTCTTTCTTTAAGATACTTAACTTCTTGCTAATAGTTCTACATTCATCAAATAATTCATGAAAAGCGATAGAGAGTTCTTCAAAAGATAAATCTTCACTAAATAAATCACATACCTCTTCTCCTAAAGCCATTAGCGCGTAATGAGCAACTTGCTCGGTGTTGGACTCCTCTTCTTCGGACGCGCTTGAATCATCCCATGTTGCCTTGAACGCCTTCTTCTTTGATGTCCTCTTTTTGGCTTGAGGACAATCGTTCTTGTAGTGTCCCGGTTTTTTGCATTCATAGCAAATCACTTGGTCCTTCTTTTGTTCAAATTTATGTTTTATATTATTTTTAAATTTGTTCTTTCTTAAATATTTTTTAAATTTTTGAGTCAAAAGTGCAATGTCATTGTCACTGTCATCATCACTTGATGTTCCTTTCAAGTGGTCTTCTTGTGATTTGAGTGCCATATCCTTCCTGTTCTTTGGAAGGGGGTTCTTGAGCTCGTCATGAGCTTGACATGTCATTTCGTAGGTCATTAAAGACCCAATGAGTTCTTCAAGAGGGAATGCTTTAAGGTCTTTGGCCTCTTGAATGGCCGTAACTTTTGGATCCCAACTTTTAGGGAGGGATCTTAAGATTTTAGTTACTAGTTCAAAGTTAGTAAAATCTTTACCAAGTGCTTTGAGTCCATTGATGACATCCGTAAATCGGGTGTACATGTCTCCGATGGACTCACTTGGTTTCATTCGGAAAAGTTTGTAAGAGTGCACAAGGATGTTGATTTTGGACTCTTTCACTCGGCTAGTGCCTTCATGAGTGACCTCAAGAGTTCTCCAAATATCAAAAGCCGAATCACACATTGAAACACGATTAAATTCGTTCTTGTCTATTGCACAAAAGAAGGCATTCAAAGCCTTTGCATTTAAAGCAAAAACCTTCTTCTCCGATTCATTCCATTCGCTCATCGGAAGAGAAGATTTTTGAAATCCATTCTCGACAATAGACCAAAGCTCAAAGTCTATAGAAATGAGGAAGATCCTCATGCGAGTCTTCCAATATGTGTAATCTGACCCATTAAACAAAGGTGGTCGTGCAATAGAATGGCCCTCTTGCATGCCGGAGTAAGCCATCTCTCTTGGGTATTAAACCAAATATGAGAGATAACCTCGCTCTGATACCACTTGTTAGGATTGGAGCGGCACTAAGAGGGGGGGGGGTGAATTAGTGCAGTGGAGTAAAACTTCGGTTTTAGAAAAATCTTTCGTACGATAAGAACGGAACTTGAAAAGTTTAACTTGAAAGCGTATTCTTAAAGTTGCGCAGCAAGGGTAATAAGGAACTAAAGCAGTAAGAAGATTTGCAGTAATGTAAATGATAATAATGAAATGCAAACCAGAGATTACGCCGATTTTAGAGTGGTTCGGTCAAATGACCTACTCCACTTGCGAGGCCCCTCTTCGATGAGGCTCCCACCTTCCACTAGCAAATCTCTTGAAATGGAAGGGTAAACACCCCTCTTACAACCTTTTACAAGCAGCTCAACCTCTTACAAATTTTCAATAAGAAAGAAGGAGGAGAACTCTCTAGCAAATTGAAAACAAGACTTGCTAAGACTTTCTAAGACTTTTCTCTCAATCAAAATGCTTCTCAAAAGTTGTAACCTCAGCTGAGATTTGAGGGGTATTTATAGGCCTCAAGAGGATTCAAATTTTGGGCTCCAAAATTTGAATTCTCTTAGGGTTCCCGGTGCTGGAGGTGCCACCGCCCAGCTAGGCAGTGCCACCGCCCAGCGCTCGGGTGCTAGACGGTGCAACCGCCCAGCCAAGGAGATGTCACCGCCCAGCTCTCGGGTGCTGGGCGGTTTCACCGCCTGGCTCTCCGATTCATTGGTTTGGCTTAATTTTAGCCCAAACCAAATCTGACTTTGGGCCTAGTTGGCCCCTAACCAGGATATAGGATTATCTCTTAATCCTAATCCTAATTACAAGTGAACTACATAACACAAAAACATCCTAAGCAAATTTTCAACCGCGAACGTCGAGTCTTGTTCCGACGAGCTTTCCGACGAATTCCTTCCGACGGACTCCCTGCAAGCTCCCAATCTTTGTGATGACTTTAACGAGTAGCCGAGCCTTCTCGGTGATCTCCACGAGCCTCCGACGATTTCTTCGGCGAACTTCCGACACGTTCCCGATTTCTTCTCGGTTGGTTCCGGCAGCATCTCCAATGATTCTTCGGTCTCTTAAACGTCCATCGAGCTCGACTCCGGTATCCTTGCTTTATGTTTTCTGGTTATCGTAGTTAATCCTGCACACTTAACTCAATAATATGGATTAGATCAATTAACCCACCAATTGATTATATCATCAAAATCCGAGATTCAACAGGAACATGTCAGAAGATTGGACGTCGGGCCGGTGGATCGGTCGACGTATCGATAGAAGGCTTCGGGCCGTGGATTCGGGCATTGGGCCAAGAAGAGCGGAGATTGTGCTAAGGATATCGGAGTTACGGTGTCAACTAGCTGATTGGGCAATAGGCCGCAAGAGAGGACGATATGCCGAAGAATAGGACGAAGTGTCGAGGGACCAATGACATGCCGGACAACTTGATTAATTGCTTAGGATTAATTGTCTCGATCGAAGTTTTGTTTTAAGTGTGTAGGATTAACTACAATAGCTTGAAGACATAAAGCAAATCTACCGGAGTCAAGTTTGATGGGTGTTCGAGAGTCCGCTGAGAGTCCGAAGATTAGTCGGAAGTGTTGCCGGAACCAACTGAGAAGAAATCAGGGACTTGCCGAAGTTTTCGGAAGTCCGCTGAAGACAACGTCGGAGGTTCGTGGAGATCACCGAGAAGGTTCGGCTACTTACCAAAGACTCATTGAACTCGCCACAAGGTCGGGAGCCTGCTGGGAGTCCATCGAAAGAAATCCGAGGGTGTATCGAAAGTCCGCCGGAAAGCTCGCCAGAAGGAAACTCGACGTTGCCGGTTAAAACCTACTTAGAGTCGTGGATTCGGGCATCGGGCCAAGAAGAGTGAAGATTGTGCCAAGGATATCGAAGTTGTGGAGTCAATTGGCCGATTATGCAATAGGCCGCAAGAGAGGACGATGTGTCGAAGAATCGGATGAAGCGTCGAGGGACCAATGACATGCCAAACAACTTGATTAATTGCTTAGGATTCATTGTCTCGATCGAAGTTTTGTTTTAATTATGCAGGATTAACTACGATAGCTTGAAGACATAAAGTAAGTCTACCAGAGTCAAGTTCGATGGGTGTTCGAGAGTCCGCTGAGAGTCCGAAGATTCGTCGGAAGTGCTGACAGAACCAATTGAGAAGAAATCGGGGACTTGCCAAAGTTTTCGGAAGTCCACTGAAGAGATTGTCAGAGGTTCGCAGAGATCATCGAGAAGGTTCAGCTACTTGCCAAAGACTCGCTAAACTTGCCACAAGATCGGGAGCCTGCTGGGAGTCCGCCGAAAGAAATCTAAGGGTGTATCGGAAGTCCACCGAAAGATCGCCGGAAGGAAACTCAACATTGCTGGTTAAAAACCTGCTTAGGACTATGTCTTAATTTCATAGTTTGCATATAATTAGGGTTAGGATTAAGAGTTAATCCTATGACCTGGTTATGGGCCAATTGGGCCCTAATATGAATTGGTTTGGGCCAAATTTAGAGCCCAGCTAGTGACCCGTAAGGACGGGTGATGGCACCGCCCAAAACCTGAAGGATTAAGTGGTGGTACTATCGGACTGGGTGGTGGCACCACCCAGCACCCGAAAGGTTGAGCGGTGGCACCGCTAGTAAACGGTCAATGTGACATTGACAGGCAGTGGCACCGCCACCTCTAGGAACCCTAAGGAATTCAAAATTTGAAGCCCAAATTTGAATCCTCTTGGGGTCTATAAATACCCCTCAATTCTAAACAGAGAAGGCACCTTTTTGAGAAGTTAGAAATTAAGAAAAAGCTTTAGCAAAGTCTTATTTTTAATAGCTTAAGTGTTCACCTCCCTCTTTCTCTTTGAAAAATCTATAAGAGTGTGAACCACTTGTAAAAAGGTTGTAAGAGGGGTATTTGGTCCTTCCCTTCAAAGTGATTTGCTAGTGGAAGTTGGGAGCCTCATCGAAGAAGACTTCGCAAGTGGATGTAGGTCATTTGACTGAACCACTTTAAATTGCAGTGTTCCTTGAATGTGTGAGTGTTTAACTTTCTGAAACATTTATTTACTAAGCATCAAACTTTCAGTTTTCATCTCCTTCCTTTACTCGAGCTATTTTTACTGAGTCATCCTTCGTCGAATCGAAATCTCTACACATTTATGAAATCGATTTCAAACTTACAAGTTTCAATCTGTTGTACTAATTCACCCCCCCCCCCTCTTAGTGCCGCTCTGATCCTAACAATCCATCTAATATTCTAAAGATCGTATACCAGGCATGATGCTGTTAGACCCATATGGTTTCTACTCTAGTTTCCCTCTAATCGGATTCTCCTAGAGTACTCTTTCTCTCTCAATCTGAATGATCTTAGCTAAGGATTTATCTGAGTAAGAACACATGGGACATTCCTCTCATAACACCGAGAGTGGATGATCCTATATCGACACTCAATAGCCCTTATAAGATTGATTACCACTCCCGATGACCGCCTATGCTAGATCTGGGGCATCCAAACTTATAAGTATAGCATCAAAGAGTGGAGCACTCATACAGGACATCCTTGGTGTCTCAAGTCTAAGGACCAGATACACCACTAGGACGATGGAATCGTTGTCTAACAATAAAGCATCATTAACCATTTAGCATTCCGCAAGCGGATCAATCAGTGAACTCACTCCCTAATGAGCACCTGTATTGTATCCCTAGTGTCCACACATGAGCAGCTATTAGACCAGCTGTATCCATTATATGGACGTGTATACAATACACCAGTCTGTCCGGTTATCTCGATGTCCCTCTCGAGTAACTTATGACCGGGATTATTTAAGATCTGTGTTTAAAGGCAAACTGGTCTCATTATCGTGATCTCTTCATGATCTGATTCTCATTGCATAGATCCAAGAACATCAATATATATATATATATATATATATATATATATATATATATATATATATATATATATATATATATATATATATATAATATAAAGTGATAAATGCCAAAATATAATAAGCATAAAGACTACGTATCAAGTCACACGTGTCATCACTCACATGATTGGCTTGCAGGGCACCTATGACTAGTAGTCTTGGTGGTGGTATCGCCTAGACTGGGTGGTGGTATGGCCTAGACTGGGTGGTAGTACCGCTCAGACTAAGCGATGGTACCGTCGGAAGTTAATGCTACCAAGTGGTGGTACCGCCAAATCTCAATCTCCGAGCTCTGTCAAGCGATGGTACCACGCAATGTAGTGTCAGGTGGTAGTACCATGCAATAATGGCGGTGGTACCGCTAGTACCTCGAATTCTGGGGACGTGACACGTTTTGGCTCCCATTCTGAAGCCATTGGGGCCTATAAATACCCCACCCTTTTCTGCATGAAAGGGTAACAAAGTGCAATCAAAGTGTTGAAAAATTATAAATGTTGGGGTGTTAAAAGTGTTGTAAAAGTGAGAAGACTCATACTACTCCCTCTCGTTAGATTTATAATCATTCAAGAGAGGTGTGAGGCTTGTAAGGGTTATCTCTTAAACTCGTGAAAAGGAGAAAGCACTATAAAGAGGTGATTGGTCTTCGTCTATTGAAGGAAGACCATTAGTGGACACCGGTGACTTCGACGGAGGAGGAATCGGAACTGGATGTAGGTTACAACGACCGAACCACTATAAATTCTGGTTTGCATTTCTATTATTGTCACTTACTTACTCTGCAATTGCTTTACCTTCTCCTTACTTGGCTTTCATTATCTTTACGAACAAACACGCTTTCAAGCTATCTTCCTAGATCGGTTTTTATTTTAACGTACGAAGTTTTTTTTTAACTGACGTTTTTATCCGCTGCACTAATTCAAACCCCCCCCCCTCTTAGTACTGACTCGATCCTAATACCAATAACCGGCTGTACTAGATTTTGAACTTTCAAACCTATAAGTCTAGTATCAAAGAGTGGAGTACTCATACAGGACATCCTTGGTGTCTCAAGTCTAAGGACCAGATACACTATTGGGACTACGGAATCGTTATTTAACAATAAGGCATCATCAACCATCTAGTATTCCGTAAGCGGATCAATCAGTGAACTCATTCTCTAATGAGCACTTACACTGTATCCTTAGTGTCCCCACATGAGCAGCTATGAGACCAGCTACCTCCATCATATGGACGACTATACAACATACCAGTCTATCTTATTAACTCGATGTCCCTCTCGAGTAATTTATGACCAGAATTATTTAGGGCTTGTGTTTAAAGGCGAATCGATCTTATTATCATGATTTCATCATGATCTGATTCCCATTATACAAATCCACGGACATCACAATATATATATGTAATAAGCAATATAAAATGATAAAAATACCAAAATATAACAAGAAAAAAAAATGCTTATCACACATGCCATCACTCACATGATTGACCTGCAATGCACCTATAACTAGCATCCTATGCCTCACCCACTACGCCTACGACATAGTGGTCCAGCTCTCTTTCACTTCAGCCTCCGCCTCTCCTACCTTTGTCTCTCTGTCTTCATTCATCGCTACGGTCTCCATCATTTTCTTTTTCTCGATAAGATGTATCTTGACTCTTTTTTAAACTTGAATTATACGTGTCATTATATTAATGATTTATTATGAGTCAACATGTCACGTAAATAAACTCTAACGTTTATAACTCAAACTTGATACGAGGGGCTTATATGCTATATTTTTGAAAATATATGAGTTATTTTAGACATGAGTATACCATAAGGGCTAAGGTGATCTATGATCAAAACTATAAAGGATAAAATAGACCTTAATTTTTTTTTTAAATTTAAATTAAATATATTATTATATTAATAATTTATTATGAGTTAACATTAGTAAAAATTTTCGAATTAATATAATGGGTCTCACCGGATCAGATCCGTAGTAAACACGTCACCCAGAAATAGTTCTCGGACGATTCAGTCGATGACATTTCGCCTTCTCTCCGGTAGCCATCAGGTGCCGCACGAAAGGTCAAGCATCCATCGTACATCTATAGTCAGCGCGAATCTTGAAGCGTTCATTAGCCCCGACTCAGCACCACCCGCCTCCACCGTATATAATAAACCCTTAGGGTTCACTCTCGGAGCCGTCCAGGCTGCTCCTTTCGTTCCGCCGTCGCGCTTGATCTCCTTGTCCAAGGAACCCACGTTGCTTATCGATCATGGCGGAACAGGTCAGCACCAGTCTTGCCTGGTTTCTTTTCTTCAAGTTCTCTGTTTTCCCATCTTTCGTTTTCTTTCTTTGAATTCTCTTGGTTTGTGGAAGTCTCGGGCTAATCTTGTTATGATTCGAAGTCATTTCGTGGTACAAGGGAAGCGAAAAGGATTCTGGGGTTTGGAAAACGCTAGTTGGGCCGGGACGGTCGAACATTAGATCGTAGAGTTGCAGTTCTTGATATCTCTTCGTCGAGTGGATTAATCGATTATTATTTGATGTGAACTTTAGTAAAATTTTACGTTTACCGGTTGATATTGTGTCATGCGACATTTGAGGCCGTTTCGTGATGTATAACCGCCTAAACATAATGTTACAAACTGCCAAAGATTAAGATCTTGCTTTTCTGATTGTGGTGATTGAAAAACCACGGTTTTTCTAGTTTGAAGTATATTGCATGCTGGGATGCGACTTCCCTTCTTACTGATTCTTCAACGAAATTTTGTGCAGACGGAGAAGGCATTCCTTAAGCAGTCAAAAGTGTTTCTTTGGTAAGACAATGAGTTCCTAACGTCAAATATATTATGCGTTTGATTAGTGTTTGGGATCAATGATATAGTGGATATTGCAGCTCGAAGAAAACTGGAAAGGGGAAGAGGCCTGGCAAGGGTGGAAACAGATTTTGGAAAAGTATCGGGCTTGGGTTCAAGACCCCAAAAGAAGCTATTGAAGGTGGGAGATCTTGTTTCTCTTTTATTTTGGTGTTGATTTTGGATCGATATTTTATTCCTTTGAAAATGCAATTTTCATTGGACTAATCCGAAACATCTTGCTAATTATCTTGTGAATTATAGATTTGTGGGAGGCATCATATACGGTTGACTTGGAAACTAAGTGATTTTAAAATATTTTGTACTGTTAGTTGAATGTCATGTTTCATGCGGTTCACCATATGGTTAGTTTGGTTGGAACTTTATAAATATTTATAATAATCGCTTTTACATATTTCAGGGACCCATGGTTGATATCCCTGTTTAATTGATATACTTGAACCATATTATTGACTGTATAAGTTTATTCCTTTTAAATTAAATCTTTCAATTTAACAGTATCAAAAGTTTCAGTTTATTTGGTTCTTGCTCGTATTCTTGCTTGCTAACTAATGATATTTAATAGATTGTTTGGCATTTTTTTTTTCATCTTAATGACAAATGAATATATTGTAGGCATTTGGTTTTGATATTCTGTACTTGAATTTTCTTTGATGTCCATGGTTGTAATGGATTTGCTAAGGATATTTTTAGAACTATATATGATTGCTGCAGTTTTGTTTTAGATGATTCACTTCCTTTGTGTTTGTTCTTAGATTTGTTCCTCAGAAGTGTTGTTTTGCAACTTTAGTTACTGGCAGTAATATATATGGGTTGTCTCTGTTAGGGCGATCACATACTTTGTCCTGTTATTTATATGCAAATAGATATGTTTTGATTTATTTTGGACATCATTTCATACTTACAAACTCAAGTTCGTCACTTGTTTCACCAATATTAATGTTCTATTTTGAGGAAAAAGTGGTAAAGATAATTTACAACTTTTGTTTATATCTACAAAAAATGAAGGTAGTATATGTCGATTGTCTCCTTGATACCTCAATTGTTTGCTTCAGCATGATTTGAGTTATAAAACACTGTTTCCAACATGAATGAATTGTGATTTTTGATGCAGGGACTTATATTGATAAGAAATGTCCATTCACTGGAAATGTATCAATTAGGGGCCGGATTTTAGCTGGTACATGCCATAGCGCCAAGATGAACAGAACCATCATAGTACGCAGAAACTATCTTCACTATGTGAAGAAATATCAAAGGCATGTGGTACCTTTTTGTTTATTTTTTCTGATGAAGATCAAATTTGAATTCTTTACTTTCTGATAGGTATGAGAAGCGGCACTCAAATATTGCTGCGCATATTTCTCCTTGCTTCCGAGTGAAGGAAGGTGATCACGTTATCATAGGCCAGTGCAGGTGAGCTTGTTTCTCAACTATAGACATGTCACCATAGGTCAGCAATATGGTTTTTTTCAATGCAGGCTTGGTTGTTTTTCTATTTTTAAAATTCCATGATGTTGGTCTTCATCAGACTTAGCCTTAACAAAGCACTTTGATCATCCTATATGAACCCTTTTTTTCTATTTGATGAGTCCTACCATGGAGTTCAATTATATAATTGTTCTGATTGTTTTCCTAATGCAAAGAAAAAAAAATGGGGATTGTTAAGCCAGTAAGATAGCCAATGCTTATAATGGGACCTCCCTGTGACATGTTCCACATCTTCTTAAGAGCCATCTCTAGCTACCAATGTGCTTTTCAAAGCATTTGGGTACCAGTGCTGTGGTTATTTGTAGACATCAAACCCTTGGCTACTGAAGCTTACAACTATCACCTGTTATCCAAAAACTTATAAAAATGATGTGGCTCGGTGCATGAGACATCAATCCCTTTCGCTCGAATGAAGACGAGCATACTATTTCAGTCAATGCCAACAAATTGTACTAAGGAAAATGGTGACAATTGCTTTTGGTCAGCATTGGAATTTTTGTTAAACTTATCCTGCACACAAACTTGAGACATAATCAATGAATCAAAGATTTTGACAGATTTCATCTTGTGCAGGCCATTGGCCAAGACTGTGACATTCAATGTGTTAAAAGTTATTCCAGCTGGATCAACAAGCGGAGGCGGAAAGAAGGCTTTTGCTGCAGTTTGAAGAATCTCATGCATTTTTGGTTGCCAACAAACAGGCCGGAGCTAGATAGAAGGAACTTTAATCTGGATTGACACTGTTGGGTTCTTTTAGTTTAGAACTACTTATCGTTCTCTTTTTGCTGGAACCGTGCAAGGTTGATTGTTTAAATTCCTTTGGATAACTTGTGTTCTTAATTTCCATCAGATGGTAGCTCTTACTTTGATCAGATGGCCTTGTGTGTGTGTTGGTTCAGATTTCAGAAAGAAAAGAGTGAGGCAGTGATTGGTTCTGGCCGTAGGCCACCCTCGTTTGCTGTATTCTGGTGATCATCTCCATCAGAGATTCATTTGTACAAAACAAAAAAAAAGACATACAAAAAATTGATACAATAAAAAAAAGGTTCATTTCTACTATTCCAAATCCTACATAGCATGTGTAAGACATCACACAACTAGCTACCAAGTTCAATAGCAGCCACTTCGTTTGCTCAATTCGGGCATGTACTCGAAGTATGCTCACAGCTAATTTACTCCTAAAATGAAGATCAGGGAAATGAAGGTGACCAATCAAGGGATGCCGCATGTTGTGTCTAAAACCTTTGCCTTTTGCTTTAATTTACAATCGAGTAGACCTCCCTACTTACAAACTAAAATCATTGCAAAGTAGATGCAAAATTACTCGAAAGAAAAGAATAAAAATCTATAACAGAACAACAGAGACTTGGGTAATGAATACAAGCATAAAGGGGCGGAGCATTCCCGAGCTTCAGGAAACGGCAGATGACGAAAGAGCCCTTGCGAGGGTTTGCTACTGACCGAGCTTCCTCCACAGTGAGCCTTTCAGGACAGCAAGACACTTTGACTTTACCGAAGACAAATCCTGCCTTTTGGAGGATTGCCGTCCACTAGTGAATTTTGGTATATTTCTTTGCCCTTATTGAAACCAACCCATCTCGACTCCTCAAACAATTGGCTTGTAAAAGGTTACAAGTTAAAACCAAAGCCACACAGTAAACACCGGCGAATTAAGCTTAAGGTCCATTCGGTTAAACTTTACTAGGACAATGAGCAATCAGGTAAAGATAAACTCATGCTACTAAAATACCTAATGTCCTTGCTAGTGTTTGTGTGTGCCGCTTACTGTCCTACAAGTAGTCTTTTCCTATTTGAGGTCCACTGGCCAACTTCATACCAATTTGTGATGATTTGATGTCCTCGTTGACTCGATTAATAATACTAAATGTTCCCAATAACATGATCCAACATGACTAATCCAAGTTCTGAGTAACAGCATCTAGCCAAACATCTCAACCCAAACCAATGATATAATATTATAAAAGAGCCAGATGACCAAGATGATGTAGAATAACTGAGCTAGAATGCAAGTTTGGTCAAGATAGGCTGCAACATGATGGACGGCCAGGACAAATAGACTGTGCTATAATAGGAAGCATAATATCAATTGAGAAAGCCAAATGATTCGTCCCACATTGCTTAGTGATAATAGGGTATTGCATATATTAGAGTGGCCCGTAACTTCAACAACTTAAGCTTTGAATTGTAATGATGGCTAACTAACTGCCATGTAGATGTTAAGACAAACCATCGGTTGATAGCAAACTCTACCCCTACAATACCTACCTCACTCATGAAGAACATATTTCAATGTGGTTTGCAATATCATATGCAGTATGCTTAGGTGAAATATAGACGTTTTTGGCTGTTAAACAATAAAATGTTTAAAAGCCATGAAAAACAGCAGCTGTACTGATGGAATATGATATGACTATTTTACCTCCTTGGCTTCCTTTCTTTGTATGCCCTCCCGCAATGCAACAAGTTTCTCAACAACTTCAGGCTGCAGAAAGATTACCAGCATATAAGTAAAATTGATACCTCGTTATGGAGGGCATAATTGAACCTTAATAACTCCCAACAACACTATAAACAACCTGTAAAGTGACCATGAAAATTGCCTATACAGTAATAGCAACATGATTTATAAATGATTTGTTGAGAGAAATAACTACTGGGCAATCTGCTTGATGTTCAAGAATGTTTGTGTAAATAAGGGTAAAACTGTCCAAGCACTCAGCTGAACCAAGCTCCCTTAGGTCACTCAGAATCCTGACTCTGTTTTCAACTTTCTGCAACAAAACTAAAAGAACACTTAAGATGATAGGACGGGAACGTATGCACACATAGAGAGGCAATTTATGATAAAATAAGATAACAGAAATAATAACTATACATCATAGTTTAATCTGCTACATGCATACATCGAAATATTCTACACAAATAAGCATTTTAAAATGGAAAAAATGTAAAAGAGACAAACTTCTACAAGGATACGTAATTAGAAGAGGAAATTAAAAGGATAAAGTTACTCACTCTTAAACTAAGGTGCTCCCTGAAAAAATCCAATAGTACCTCTTCATCTAGTCTCATCCTCTCAATAGTTTCTTCCCTAATACAGTTTCTCTACACAGGAAAGACACATGGCACAGTACATTTAGCCTCATACGCAACAAGCTATCTTACTGGAGAACATTGGTGCAGACCTGTGTAAGCAGATGATCAACATAAACCACTATTGTTTCTTCCAGGCAAGATTCAACAAATCTCCTGAATGATCTGTCTTCAATATACCTAAAGAAAAGACAAGTTTAGTCTTAAAGAACAGTCAACACAAGTACATTCTAATATCCTGTCAAATGTCAAATATAAACAGTTTATTTCTTGAAAAAGATGCTGCAATATTTTTGTGAGAGAAAAAGGAAGCAAAGCAAATGCCTGCTAGCTACATAATGGCTGCATGGGTGTTGTGTGATAAAATCCCTCTGCATTGACAGTCCTGCACTTAGGAAACAGTGACCAATAGCATCTAAGCAAAAAAGACTGACAAATTTTGTCCTGATGTGTTTTGATAATCACAGAAAGCGGAAAGATGGTTTACAAGGCAAACTAATTAGCATCAAGTAAAATTATACTAAAATTATTTTCTCACAATGAAGATCATGTGTATATGGTTATTCAATGAAGTTGAACATGTAAATTTAAATTAATAGTCAATTGACTTAGTATATATGTGCATAATAAGATCAGGAAAAGATTGGTTAAAGTAGATTATTCATGAAACAATATTAATAAGACAAAATGTGAAAGAAGTACATTGGGATACACTTAAATCCATGTTTACTGCAAAAGCAACTTAGAAAAATATTCAAGAACAAGGAAATTATAATTCCGCAATGTACATTACCGCAATAATCAGAAAAATAGAAAATACATACATTTTGATGTCTCTGAAATAATCACCAAATGTCGCAATCAAATACTCGGTTCCCAGGCCCTCATACCAATCTGGAACCAACAAAATTGCAATAAGCACATCAATGGAGCAGAAGTAAGAGTCTTCACTAAAATATCAAAAAGATGATACAGAAATAGGCTCATAAAGTTTGTTGAAGATTATAAAGATGTTTCCTTAAGTATCAGAGCAGGCAAGCAATTCGAGCAAGCAACGAAGAAACTTCACAATTTGCCATAGCAAAGCATCATGGTGAATCGAACAAGACGGGGCAAGCCAGACCATTGCCTTGGCCACAAGTGGGCTGCAAGTGCAAACTCGCTCTCATGCTATTGGAGTCGCTTTGGAGGAGCGTGGCAATGAACATGATGAGCGAGAAGTTGGCTACTCTCTGCGAGCGGAGGAGGCGTAATCTGAAGCGCCAACCAAGAAAAAAAGCCATAAGGAGAGACTCACAGCGACGGAAACCCGCTTGGATGTTCTTAAAGCAAGCTTGGAGGAACTCTACCAAGGCCAACGAAAGCTTCTTGAGGTAGAGAGCTCGCAAGAAGAAGTTGAATCTCGAATCGACAAGGTTGAGGCCCAAGTCGATCGACTAACGGACAATACCAAAGACTCCGTTCAACATTTGCATAAAGTCGTGGCGGAACTCACTTCTAAAGTGACAACACTCACAATGGTACTAAATGCGGGAGGAAGCAACACCCACGTTGCGCCGCCACAAAACTTAAGGACACCTGAGCCTCATTACTATGGAGGTGCTAGGGACGCAAAGGAGCTCAAGAATTTCTTGTTTGACATGGAACAATACTTTTTCTTCCTGTTGCATATAAAGAGAGCATTGGTTAACATGATAAATACCTCTTCTCTTCGTATTGTCTATTGTAGGTAGTTTATCAAGAAGGGCCTGCCATGTGCATAGGGAATGTCTCTGTGATCCCGGTCGATCCCATGTCCAACTGCTTGGGATCCACTTGTTGTTCCTCTGCCTGATTTGATTCTATACTGATGTAGCACTAAATTTGCCATTGTCATGAGGCCAAATAAGTATATCTAAAGAGTTGTTCCTGATTGGAATAGCTGTAATAGTCAGCCAAAGTGATAACATTTCAGGAGAAATCGGATTAGGGAGACACTAGGTACCGTTAGTAATGAAATATACTCATTACTGGATAATTGAAATATACTCTTTGGGAGCCTCAAGGTCTTTTCATATTCTGTCACCATATAATTGAAATATACTCTTCCCATTAACCCAAGGATCATACCACATATTAGTACTGGATCCGGAAGAGATTACATAGGAAATGTGTTTTTCTCTTAAACTCGGTATCTCTCAGATGCTTCTTTGAGTGGTGAGTATTTTATTTTCAATTCTGTATCCTTGTTTATCATCCTTGAGGTGGTGAATTTTCTGTATCCCTTTGTGATTTTAAACTCGGTGGTGAGTTATTTATCGATTTTAGTAAAGTTTTATCGTGAGTTCATTCTTTTTCAATCCGAAGAACTTATTCCAGCAATTACAACTGTACTACCAGCTTTCTTTCAAAATCCATTCCATATTACCCCGGTATCAAACTGGTTGACTAATTTTTTTCAAATCAGTTCCATGGAATCTAATTGGTTTCAATACATTTGATATCGGGGAGGGTAAAATGCAGAATGGATTTAAAAAAAAATCAATGGAATAGTTTTTCAGGTAGAAAATGTCACAATAGACAAGGAACGAACTTTTGAAGAAAAGTCGCAGTACAGTTGTATTTATTGGAATAAGTGTTTTGAATAGAAAAGGCACGAACTCATGATAAAACTTAAATAAGATCGAAAAATAGTTCACCACCAAGTTAAAATCACAAAGGGATACAGAAATTCACCATCCCAAATATTATAAACGAGGATACAGAACATAAATCAAAAGACTCACCGCTCAAGGACGCATCCAAGAGATACAGAGTTTAAGGGAGTTCTCCAAGAGAGCTTCTGCCAAGATATCATCAGTTTCTAAAGTTCTTTCTAAGTCCTAAACACCAAAATAAATATTAGTGCATGAAATAACCCTTCATGCATAGGGAATTTCGAAATTAAGTGTTTACAGCTGCTAACCAACTCATTTAATGCATTCCTTGGTTATGAAGAAATGTTCACAACTGCTAACCAACTCCTTTAATGCATTCCTTTGTCATGAAGAAAAGCATAATGAAACAGCTTTCACTTTATGCAGAGAATATACTGATGAACTATCATATTTGAATGGGCTGAGTTGAAGATTATGAGGCATTATTGTTGACTGAAAAAAATACTATATCATAATTAAGGTTCATATGATCAGATTATAGTAAATTAGACACTCCCGTATCAACATTCCTCCATCTACAACAATTCCAAAAACTTTAACTCAAGAAAGCCCCAACAACTCAAGAACTATAGACAAGATTTCAAGTTATACAGCATGCTCCCATGGCAATGAGCAGGCACAATAAGGGAAGTCCCCGTGCAAATCAAAAGAATTTAAATGCCAGAAAAGTGATGTACTGAATTGCCCATGTATGGAGCTGTTCTAATTGCTGCAACCATCCCAGCTTGTTGTCCGTTAGCACATCTATCACCTTGAACCTTTCTTTAAAGGTTTAGTTATTGGCCAGTGAATAACACTTAAGTTTAATTGGAATCTCAGGCTTTACATTAGAAGCATTGCAATTGACCCATCAACCTCAATGAAGTCAACCAACAGGCACAGCAAAATGGTGGCTTTAAAAGGCCCAAACATATTATAAGTTTCTATTAGTTAACATAATTTCGTTCAAGTCATTTCTTCGAAGGACTAATTTATCTTCTGTTTGGGGCCAAAGTTATCAGTCTTAAGCACTCGGCCAGATTTCTGGTATGGTTGGCCACTAAAGAAACGATAGAGTCATCTTTTGAATACTCCACCTGAATTCGAAGTCTGAATAAATGAGCCACCTATATTGAGAGGATGAGATTCAACAGGACCTTTTCGAAAACTTCAACACAATCTAGAAACAAACTGGGTGGTTCTTGTCTTCAAATAAAAGAAAATATTAATGGATAAATTTTTTTCTCAACAAAAATAAGTAAAAGACATTATTTACCTATCATTTGCCATTTGCTTGACTACAGTCCTTGAAACTGCAGAATAGAATAGGCCCAGTTACACAAGGCTGATCATATTCTATAATAAAATTGTAACATAGCCAGGCTCTATTCCTGAATTTCTGTACAGGCTGAGATTTCTTAATAATCCACAAAATTGTTTATGTGGTTCTTTTCCGATTCTCTTTGTTAATTCAATCCTCGTTTCACCAATAAGAATTTGGCAAGAACCTCAGGTTTTCTCTCATTTTTACAATTTTGTCAATCTTTAAAACATGATCTTTTAGTAAAAATTATTTTTTGAGCTTCCTCACACCACCACCAACTCTCTCTTAAAGTTATATCTCTTCCCTTAGTTTCATCAAGAATCTCATTTGTTAAAATCCTAATCTTATTAGCCATCATAGTCTAAATAATATTAATATTATCCTCATCTAAGTTTAAAGTCGCATCTCTTTCCATCCTATTCTTAAAAGTGTTTATGTTATCTTCTTAAAAATTACATCATCTAGTCCTAGTGAATTTTTCTACTATCTTTTTCTTCTTTCATTTTCTATCATAAATATCTAATACCATCAATCTATGTTGATTCGTCAAACTTTCACCATGTATAGCTTTACAATTCTTACAAAGAACTTTATCTATTTTCTAATGATAAAAATATATATTTGACTACAATCGTGACTACTTTTATAAGTAATTAAATGTTCATATCTCTTCTTAAAGTGAGTATTTACAATTATAAAATCATACGAAGTTGCAAGATCTAAAATTATATCATCATCTTCATTTCTCTCTCTATAACCAAAGCCCCCATGCACCCCTTTCTATTCATTATATGTTTTCCCTATATGATCATTCAAATCTCCTTCAATTATAAGGTTTTTGGTTATAGGCATTCCTTGAATGATATCATTTAAGCTTTCCCAAAATTCTCTTTTGTTTTGATCATCCAATCCAGCTTGAGAGGCAAAAGCACTAATGACATTAAAAATATCTTGTCATTTCACAAATTTTAGAACTATAATTCTATCTCCAAATCTTTTTATATGTACAACATTGTTCTTAAGATCCTTATCAACAAGTCCTACATCATTTCCATGTTTAACTTTTTCAGTATACCAAATTTTAAATCTGGTACTGTCAATCTCTCTAAGATTTTCCCTTACCCACTTAGTTTCTTGTAATATTTATTCTTCTTCTAATTACAGTGTCTGCCAATTCTAATCTATTCCCTGAAAGTGTTCCTAAATCCCAAGTTGCTAATCTAACCCTTTATTCTTAAACTAACTTCTTTACTCTCATTGGTCCAAAACAATGAGAATGCTTGACCATTTAGCACCACATACAGGCATTGATGTGATGGGCTGCTCAGGGCGACCTCCTAGATCACTGTTTACAATTTAGGACACCTAGGTGGTGAAGGTGCCTCATGTCATTATTGAATCTCAGATTTTGATGATGAAACCAATTAATAAGTGTTTATGATTTAATCTGTATTTTGAGTAATGCAGGATGCTTCGATCAGGGAGAGACAATTAAAGCAGGAAGAATTATATTGGGCCGGAGAAAAACGTGTCAGAAGATTGGACGTCGGACCGGAGGATCGATCGACATATCGAGAAAAGGCTTCGGGCCATGGATTCGGGCATCGGGCCAAGAAGAGCGGATATTGCGCCAAGGATATCGGAGTTGCAGAGGTCAAGTGGCCGATTGGGTAATAGGCCGCAAGAAAGGACGATGCATCGAAGAATCGGACGAAGCGTCGATGGACCAATGACATGCTGGACAATATGATTCATGCTTAGTAATAATTGTCTAGATCGAAGTGTATTTTTGTGTGTGTAGAATTAACTACGATAGCAAGACATAAAGCAAAATGAAGTCCCGGAGTCAAGAACGTGATTTTGTTGGGAGTTCGAAAGTTCATCGGAAGTCCGGACGTTCGTCGGAAGTTCTGCCGGAACCAATTGAGAAGTCCAGGAGCTTGCAAAAGAAGCTTGTCGGAACTCACCAAGAAGATCGTCATGAAGTCCAAGAGCTTGCCAGGAGTCCGCCGGAACATTGCCGAGAGATCGTCGGAAGTTCGCCGGAAGATCGTCGGAAGTTCGCTAGAAGAACACCGGAAGCTCGCCGGAAGAACACAGATTTATCTTGCTTAGATTATGTCTTAGGAATCGTAGTTAGCATATAATTAGAGTTGGGATTGGGAGGTAATCCCATCAACTCTGTTAACGGCCAACTAGGCCCGAAGCTGGATTGGTTTGGGCTGGATTCAAGGCCCAACCAGGGTGCTGAAACCCTAGCCAGCGGTGACACCGCTTGGGGAACAATACCCCAGGATTCCTGGGTGGTGGTACCACCGACAGCAATGCTGCCAGTGGTGGTACCGCCCCTGTTCGGCGGTGGTACTGCCTAGTACCAGGATTCCTGGGCAGTAGTACCGCCCAGGAACGGCAGTGGTACCGCCAGTACCTAGGAAACCTAGGATGAGACCTTTTTAGGCTCCAAGTTTGAATCAATTTGAAGCCTATAAATACCCCTCTCATCCCTGGTTAACACACACAAGCATAGAGAGTTTAAAATTGAAGAAACGCTGTAGAAATCTCTTGAGAAATCCCTCCTCTAACTTAAACTTAGAATTCTGTTTAGAGAGGAGTGTGTGTGCTTGTAAAGGTTGACTCCTAAACCTATGAAAAGGAGAAGAGGGGTGTAAGAAGGAGGTTGATATTCGCCTATTAAAGGAAGATCGATAGTGGATGCTGGTGGCCTCGACGGAGGAGGAATCGACGGAGTGGATGTAGATCACGACGACCGAACCACTATAAAATTGGCGTGTTCTCTAGTTTGCATTTACTTCTTGCCATTTACATACTGCAAACTGAATCTTTACTTGCCTACTGCATTCACTTCATAAACGTACACTTTCAAAGTTAAGTTTCCGAAATCGGTTTTCATCGGAATAGATTCTATCGTATGGAAGTTTTTGAAGACATGATTTTACCACTGCACTAATTCACCCCCCCCCCCTCTTAGTGCCGACACTTTCCTGACAGTTGGTATCAGAGCCTTGTTATTTCTCATTTGGTTTAACACCCAAAGAGAAATGACTTATTTCAGTTTTCAAGAAGGACTTTCTCTCATTCGTCCTCCCTTTTTCAATGGGACGGACTATACTTATTGAAAAACTCGAATGAGAGTTTTCTTGCTTTCGATTGATTTAAATTTATGGAATATGGTCGAAAACAGATTTCAAAGGTTTTTTCTTCCAATGAACGATTGGAATGATTTGGAGAAGAAGACATTTTCTCTAAATGTTAGAGCTATGAATGCTATATTTTGTACCTTAGACAAAAACGAATTCAATCGGGTTTCTTTATGCGAAACGACTTTTGATATTTGGCACATTCTTGAAACCACACACAAAGGCACTAGTAGATTAAAAGTTTCGAAGATTAATCTTTTAATATATGATTTCGAATTGTTTCATATGAAACCAAGCGAAACCGTTGTTGACATGTACACCGTTTTACGGATGTCGTCAATGGTTTAAAATCACTTAGTAAAAGTTTTTCGGATTTTGAACTTGTAAATAAAATTTTACGTTCTCTTTCTAAAGATTGTGATTCAAAAGTAACTGTCATACAAGAGGCTAAAAACCTAAAGAACTTTCCACTCGAAGAAATAATTGGGTCTTTAATGGCCTATGAAATGAACAATGTGGCAAAAAAGGAACTCGAGAACCACCTTCCAAAGAATAGAAAGGATTTCGGACTAAGAACAATTGAAGACCACTTGAGCATAAGCTCAAGTGATGGTGAACTTGAACTACTCATGAAATTTATAAAGTTCATTAAACAAAAATTAAAGAACAAAAAGAACGAAACTACTTGCTATGAACGCAAGAATAAGTTGCCAAAAGACGAATTGAACTCCTCCGAAGGCGAGAAGAAAATCAATAAAGGCGAGGTGGCAAACTACGCCTTAACAGCTTTTGACGACGGGGTAAACGAAACTCCCTTAATTTATTTCGAAATTACATGATGCTTTTAATGAGTTATTTTTAATTTAGTTTAATTATTTTTCTTGAAATTTATATGTTTAATGATGTAATGAAAAATACAAAAATAAAATAGGATCATGCTTATCATGATAGTAATTTTAAAATTGATAATGAAAATTATATGTTTTATGTTAAAGGAATAAAATGTTAGATTTAAATCTAATGATAATCTTATGTATGTTTTTCAAGAAGAAATAATGTATATCTTGATGATTTTCGTATTGATTTATGATTTTGTTTGAAAATGCTTTATGCTCAATGAAACCATGATCGATGAATATGCTTTATGTTTTCTGAATGTTTTGAAAATAAATATTTACATCATGTTTGATGATTTTTATGCATGAGGACTTGAAATAGTGATTTGAAATCATATGTTTTGGAATTATGTATTACACTTTTTGATCTTGATGATTTTTTATCTTTCCATTTTAAACGTTGATGTATGGTTTTCATACAAAACACTTGAGTATGCTTATATGAAATAAATTACTTAAAATAAAACACATAAAGAAGCAAATATATTATCATTAGAATTAAAATGATAAATCAAATCTCTTGTTTAAAGAAGCCTTATGTTTAATATGTTATACTTTTTTGGTCTTGATGGTTTTTATGATAAAATTTACTTTTCAATCCTAAACGTTGATGTATGTTTTTATTTGGCAAAAATGAAAAAGGCATACATCTATGAAATCAATCTTATGAATTGAATCATTAGAACGAAGAAAGCTTTCTCCTTTAAAAAAAAAAAAATTCTCTACTTTATCAATTTTTCAATAAGGAGAGATTAATGAATCTATCTATATTTTTTTTTTTAATCTCTTGAAAATGATTTTGATTTAATGATTTGAATTGAGATTTCTTATGCGTAAGTCAAGATTTTATATGCATGAATTAAAATCTTTTTCTCCTAAGTTTCTTTTACGATTTACTAAAGAGAATATCTTTTTCAAAATTCATGACTTAAAATTTTTTTTGAATATCTTTTATTATTTGATCTCCTACAATTTTCTTTCGATTATTTAAGAGGAGATTTTTCAAAAGAAATCATGCCTTTTGGTATTCACATGATCTTATCTTTCATAATATGATTTTTATGTAATTTCTTGTATTCATCACTCAATTAATTTTTCTTGATGAGATGAAATGAATGTGATGAAATAAAAATATGCATGAAATACAAATGAGAAGTTATGATCATGCATGATAGGATGCAATGTAATTTGACATTTAGATACCATCATAATTTAAAATGCTATGATTTGTTGCTAAATTGATGTATTATGAATGCTTGAGTATCTTGTATGATATGATGATTGATATATTGTTAGTATCATTCATAGAGTAAGGATGATGTGTAATGTTTTAAAATTGTGCATATCGTAAATTGAAACTGTAATGATGCACAAACATATTGAAATAATGATTGAAATATTGATGTAATTATAAATGATGTTTTAGCATTATGCATGTAATACTTTAACTTATGATAATGATGCATGCAATGATAAAATATTCATGATGAAAAATTGTTTTAATATTCATGACTTGATTTTTCATCTTTGTTATTTATCCTTTGTCATGATTTAAAAATTATTGTAAAGGGAAAAAGAGATACAAAATTGTATTCTTCCCTTCTTTTTGACAATGACAAAGGGGAGATAGTTAGCTTACACAAGTCAAAATGATGCAAAACACGCTAAACTTGCACATCTAGCAAAATTTATAAACTTGCAAAACTCAAGAAATATTGCTAGCTTGCATGATGATATATGGAGATAGAATTGCTAGAAATGCAAAAATGCTAGCTTGCACGTTTTAAGTAGATGCAAAAACATGCTATCTTGCATATATCAAAAGATGTAAAAAGTTTGCAAAAAACTCACTAGCTTGCATAATATAAAACTTGGTAGCTTGTTTCATGTAAAACATTGTATCTTGCTAGCTTGTTATCTTGTATTATTTTTCAAAAACTTGCTAGCCTTCATACTTCAAAGAGAAGTAACACTAGTCAAATTGTTAGCTTGTATGTTGTAAAATAATGTAAAATTTTGCTAGCTTGCACTTTGCAAAGGAAGCAAAAATGACACTACTCAAAAGAGAAGAAAGAGCTTGTTATCTTGAACATCACTATCTTGCCAATCTCAAGAAGCAAAACTTGCAACTTGTATATTGCAATAGAAAGCAAGAATCGCTATTACACACTTCAACAAGAAAGCTATCTTGCATTTGCTTTCAAAATTTTTGCTAGCTTGTATAAACTTGCTATCTTACTACCTTGGATATCTAAAACTTGATAGCTTGCATGATGTAGCACTTGCTAAAATTTCAGACTTACAAATTGCATGATGATAAATGCAATGTTTGACATTATATCTCAAACACTTGATAGTTGAACTTCTCCTTTTTGTTGATGACAAAGGGGGAGAAGTATGTTGATGTTATGCATGATTTTATCATGACATGTTTGCTTGGATTTTTGAATCCAAGAGTTATATGGCATATTGACAGGGGAAGTTTGTTTAAACTCTGGGAGTTAAGGTTAACTCCGTCATCAATAAGTTGTCATCATCAAAAAGGGGGAGATTGTTGAATCTCAGATTTTGATGACGAAACCAATTGATAAGTGTTTATGATTTAATCTGTGTTTTGAATGACGCAGGATGCTTCGATCAGGGAGAGACAATTAAAGCAGGAAGAATCATGTTGGACCGGAAGAAAACGTGTCAAAAGATTGGATGTCGGGCCGGAGGATCGGTCGACGTATTGACAGAAGGCTTCGGGCCATGAATTCATGCATCGAGCCAAGAAGAGAGGATATTGCACCAAGGATATCGAAGTTGCGGAGGTCAACTAGTTGATTGGGCAATAGGCCGCAAGAGAAGACGATGCGTCGAAGAATCGGACGAAGCGTCAATGGACCAATGACATGCCGGACAACATGATTCATGCTTTGTAATAATTGTCTAGATTGAAGTGTATTTTTGTGTGTGCAGGATTAACTACGATAGCAAGGCATAAAGCAAAATGAAGTCCCGGAGTCAAGAACGTGATTTCGTTGGGAGTTCAAGAGTTCGTTGGAAGTTCGGATGTTCATTGGAAGTTCTACCGGAACCAATCGAGAAGTCCAGGAGCTGACCAAAGAAGCTCATCGGAACTCACCAAGAAGATCATCATGAAGTCCAGGAGCTTGCCGGGAGTCCGCGGGAACATTGCCGAGAGATCATCGAAAGTTCACCGAAAGATCACCGGAAGCTCGATAGAAGAATACGGACTTATCTTGCTTAGATTATGTCTTAGGAATCGTAGTTAACACATAATTAGAGTTGGGATTGGGAGGTAATCCCATCAACTCTGTTAGGGGCCAACTGGGCCCAAAGCTGGAGTGGTTTGGGCCGGATTCAAGGCCCAACCAAGGTGCTGAAACCCTTGTTGAATCTCGTATTTTGATGATGAAACTACTTGATATATGTTTATGATTTAATCTGCGTTTTGAGTGACGCAGGATGCCTCGATCAGGATGAGACAGTTAAAGCAGGAAAATCATGTTGTGCCGGAGGAACATGTCAGAAGATTGGACGTCGGGCCGGTGGATCGGTCGACGTATCGACAGAAGGCTTCGGGCCGTGGACTCGGGCATCGGGCCAAGAAGAGTGGGTATTGTGCCAAGGATATCGGAGTTGCGGAGTCAACTGGCCGATTGGGCAATAGGCCGCAGGAGAGGACGATGCGCCGAAGAATCAGACGAAACGTCGAGGGACCAATGACATGCCGGACAACTTGGTTAATTGCTTAGGATTAATTGTCTCGATCGAAGTTTTGTTTTAATTGTGCAGGATTAACTATGATAACGATGAAGACATAAAGCGAAACAAAGTGTCGGAGTCAAGCGCGAAGGATTTGTTGTGAGTTCGAGAGTTCGACGGAAGTCCGAAGGTTCATCGGGAATGCTACCGGAACTAGCCGAGAATGAGTTGGGAGCTTGCCGAAGGATTTTCGGAAGCTCGCCGGAAGGTTCGTTGGAAGTTCGCGGAGCTCGCCGAGAAAGATCAGAGCTTGCCGAAGAAGCTCATTGGAACTCGCTAAGATCAAATCGTGAAGTCTAGGAGCTTGTCGGGAGTCCGCAGAATGGTTTCCGAGAGTTCATCGGAAGACCGCCGAAAGTTTGCCGAAAGCTCGCCAGAAGAAGTCTTGACTTGCGGACTTTGTAATAGCTTAGAAAATGTCTTTAAAATCATAGTTAGCACGTTAATTAGGGTTAGGATTAGGTGTTAGTCCTATAACCCAAGTAGGGGTCAATTAGGCCCAAGTTCGGACTGGTTTAGACCAAGTTTGGAGCCAAACCAAGTGAGCTGAAATAGTGAAAGAGGTGGCACCGCCCCAGCCAGGAGATGGCACCGCTTGGGCTAAGCCTCCCAGCGAGACTGGGCGGTGCAACCTCCCCAGCCAGGAGGTGGCACCGCCTGAGCTCAGTCTTCGAGCTAGACTGGGCGGTGCAACCTCCCTGACAGAGAGGTGGCACCGCCTGAGCTCGGTCTTCGAGCTCTGGCAGAGAGGTGCAACCGCCTCAGTCAAGAGGTGGCACCGCCTGGGGCTCAGTCTCCGAGCCAGACTCAGGAGGTGCAACCGCCCCTGACAGAGAGGTGCAACCGCCTGAGCTCAGTCTTCGAGCTCTGCCAGGCGGTGCAACCTCTCCAGTCAGGAGGTGCAACCGCCTGATCCCAGAATTCCGGGATTTGATCGTTTTGAGCTCCAAATTTGAACTGGGTTGGGGCCTATAAATACCCCACCCATTCAGCACTAAAAGCACAGAACACACACTCGAAATCTTGCTATCTTTCTGTGTTTCTTAGAGCTCAAAACTGCTAGTTCTCCTCTTTCTATTCTTCAAGTTTGAGTTGTAAAGAGAGGAGAGAAAACTTCTGTAAGGGTTGTCTCCTAAGACCGCCAAAAGGAGTGAATCTGTAAGAGGGTGGTTGGCCTTCACCTATTGAAGGAAGGTCTCTAGTTGACGTCGGTGACCTCGCCGGTGGAGGAAGCCAAAAGTGGAGTAGGTCAAGACTGACCGAACCACTCTAAATCTCTGGTTTGCGTTTATTTTGAGCACTTTATCATTACTGCAAACCTCCTACATAGCTACTGCTCTCTGCGCTTTTACGAACAAGCTTCTAAGTTCTAATCTTTCCGAATCTGCATTCAGACGTCAAAAGGTGTTTTCGTACGATCTTTACATTGCAGCTTACATTTACGTCTTGAATCTGTTTATAACTGCGAACTGTCTTCTGCGCTTTTACGAACGAGTTTCTTTGCAGTTTACATTTACATTTTGATTCTATTTATAACTGCAAACTGTCTTCTGCAATTTTACCAACGAGTTTCAACATTTAGACGTAAAACTGCATTTAGACGTAAATCGGCTTTCCTCGCACAATCATCAGATTTCAGTTTACGTTTACATCTTGATTTCAATTGCATACTGCCTTCTGCGAATATACAAACGAGTTTCAAAGTTCAGACGTAAATCTACGTTTAAGACGTAATTCTGCGTTTAGACGTAAATCTGCGTTTAGACGTAAATCTGCTTTTTGCAGATTACTTTTTGAGCTGTACAATAGCAGCACATTGTCTTTATACTTCTGCTTAAACTGCGCTTAGACGCAAACTGTGTTTAGACGCAAACTGCGCTTAGATGCAATCTGCGCTTATACGCAAACTGCGCTTAGACGCAATCTGAGTTTAGACGCAATAAGCATTTAGACGCAAACTGCGTTTAGACGCTAACTGTGTTTAAACGTAAACTGCACTTAATCATAAGTAATCTTAGAATCAGCTTTTGCATCAAAATATTTTTTATCGAACGAACGCAACTTTCGTTTTTAATCGCTGAAAGATTTTCGCTGCACTAATTCACCCCCCCCCCCCCCCTCTTAGTGCTCTCGATCCTAACAACCCTGGCCGGCGGTGGCACCACCTGGGGAACAGCACCCCAGGATTCCTGGGTGGTGGTACCGCCGGCAACAATGCTGCCAGCGGTGGTACCGCCCAGTACCGGGATTCCTGGGTGGTAGTACCGCCTAGGAACGGCGGTGGTATCACCAGTACCCAAGAAACCTAGGATGAGACCTTTTTAGGCTCCAAGTTTGAATTAATTTAAAGTTTATAAATACCCCTCTCATCCCTGGTTAACACACACAAGTACAGAGAGTTTAAAAGTGAAAAAACATTATCTAAATCTCTTGAGAAATCCCTCCTCTAGTTTAAACTTAGAATTCTGTTTAGAGAGGAGTGTGTGTGCTTGTAAAGGTTGACTCCTAAACCCGTGAAAAGGAGAAGAGGAGTGTAAGAAGAAAGTTGATCTTCGCCTATTAAAGGAAGATCGATAGTGGATGCCGGTGGCCTCGACGGAGGAGGAATCGGCGGAGTGGATGTAGGTCACAATGATTGAACCACTATAAAATTGGCGTGTTCTCTGGTTTGCATTTACTTCCTGTCATTTACATATTGCAAACTGAATCTTTACTTGTCTACTGCATTCACTTCATAAACGTACGCTTTCAAAGTTAAGTTTCCGAAATCGGTTTTCATCGGAATAGATTCTACCATACGAAAGTTTTTGAAGACGTGATTTTACCACTGCACTAATTCACCCCCCCTCCTCTTAGTGCCGACCCTTTCCTAATAATCATTTCCGAATGACAACCTAGCTCTATACTAAAATCGATTGAGATCCATGTTCATGAGATCTGATATAATTTTACGTTGGTTATCAATGACCTAACACAACCCTCCATCTTTCTCATGTGGGATTGAGACCAACAATTAATTAGAACTTGATGACTTATTTAAATTATCACTCTAAACAATGCTTTTCTAAATTGTATCCATTGTGAGAAACACTAATAGAATCCCCATAATAGGGTAACAATTTTAATGAACAAAATGTTTCAATGATTTTGGGAAAGCAATAATTAGTAGCACAAAACAATACATATTTAGAAGACGGAGCTAGAAGTAGCAACTGCATTAACTGTACAAACCTTGGTGGAAAACAAGGGGCCACATAATCATAAATATCAGCAAGCTCATCGCCAATCTACAAAATGATAGCAACAATATAATAATAGACATATAATTGGACTATTTATGCTAAGGAAAATAAAATACTTCAATTTTAAGGGCAGGTGTATCATTTACCAAAAAGCAACTGGAATGTTATGTCTCAATAAATTTGCATAATAATATAAACCTTATAATCTATAAATATGAAATGTGTATACTTTCTAACTCTAAATGTTATGGCTTGAGGGGAGAAATATGTTCACAGCAAGGTTCAGAATTTTATACCGTACTAGTGTTTCAAGCTTTGCTCGTACGTTATGGTACGTATATATATATATATATATATATATATATATATATATATATATATATATATATATATATATATATATATATATATATATATATATATATATATATATATATATATATATATATATATATAATAAAAAGATTAAAATTATTGAAAAATTAAAAAAAGGTGGCGTATGCTGTCTCGGCGACGTCGCCTCCTTTTCTTCTCGTCGTGTCAGACGAGGAGAAGAATGCGGTCTTCTCCTCATTTGCGGCATTCGACGAACACGTCGAAGGCCGTAAGCGTCTCCGGCCTTTGGTGAAGAATGCGCGAAGGCTGTAGGTGTCTCTAGCCTTCGGCGAAGAACATGGTGAAGAAGAAGCCGAGTTGTCGCCTCTTTGTAACCTCCTGGATCGGGATCGTCGAGGCAAGGCGGTGCTGGATCGGAAAGCGTCGAGGTTCTCCCGATTTTCCCTCTTCTTCGAGCACCTTCTCCCTCTTCTCCCTCGACACTTCTTCCCTCACCGCAACCAGGTTGATACTGTTGAATCTCGGATTTTGATGATAAAACCAATCGATATGTGTTTATTTTTTAATTTGCGTTTTGAGTGACGCAGGATGCTTCGATCAGGATGAGACAATTAAAGTAGAAAAAATCATGTTGGGTCGAAGGAACATGTCAGAAGATTGGACGTCGGGCCGGTGGATCAGTAGACGTATCGATAAAAGGCTTCGGGCCGTGGATTCAGGCATCGGCCAAGAAGAGCGGATATTGCGCCAAGGATATCAAAGTTGCAAAGTCAATTGGCCGATTGGGCAATAGGCCGCAAGAGAGAACGATACGCCGAGGAGTCGGATGAAGCGTCGAGGGACCAATTGCATGCCGGACAACTTGATTAATGCTTAGTATTAATTGTCTAAATCAAAGTGTGTTTCTACATGTGCAGGATTAACTACAATAGTAAGGCATGAAGCAAAATGAAGTCCCGGAGTCAAGATCGAGATAACGTTGAAAGTTCGAGAGTTCGTCGGAAGTTCGGACATTCGTCGGAAGTTTTGGTAGAACCAACCGAGAAGTCTCGGAGCTTGCCAGAGAAGCTCGTCGAAACTCACCAAGAAGATCATCGTGAAGTCCAGGAGTTCGTTAGAAGTTCGCCGGAAGAATAGACATAGGGACTTGTTTTGCTTAGCAAATGTCTTAGGATTTCGTAGTTAACATATAATTGGGCTTAGATTTAGGCCAACCCAATTAGGGGCCAGCTAGGCCATGTAAGAACTATGTTGGGCCCAATAAAAGGCCAAAACAGTGCCCCAAGAAGTCTGATTATCGGGGCACAGTCTTCAAGACTGTGTCAGGCGGTGGTACCGCCCCTAGCAAGGTGCCAAGCGGTGGTACCGCCAATCTAGGTAGTGGTACCGCCCAGTACTGCCCCCTAAGCAGTGATACCGCCAGACCTGGGCGGTAGTACCACCCAGGATAGTGTCAGCGTCGACTGACACTAGGCGGTGGTACCGCCCAACGCAGGCGATAGTACCGCCTATGCCCGGGGAACCCGGGATGAGAAAGTTTTAGGCTCCAAGTTTGAATCAACTTGAAGCCTATAAATACCCCTCTCATCCCTGGTTAAAGCACACAAGCATAGAGAGATTAAAAGTGAGAAAACGCTATTGCGATCTTAAGTGAATTCTCTCCTCTAGCTTATACTTAGATTTCTGTAAGAGGAGTGTGAGTGCTTGTAAGGGTTATCTAAGTATAAGCTAGAGGAGAGAATTCACTTAAGGTGATTGGCCTTCGCCTATTGAAAGAAGGCCTCTAGTGGATGCCGGTGACCTCGTCGGAGGAGGAAGCCGAAAGTAGATGTAGGTCACGTTGACCGAACCACTCTAAAACTGTCGTGTTCTCTGGTTTGCATTTTATTCTTGTCATTTACATACTACAAACCTCTTTAATAGCTTACTGCCTTCAATACGTTTACATACGCCTTCAAATTAAGTTTCCGAAATCAGTTTTCAACGTAAACGATTTTATCGTAAGAAACTTTTTAAAGTTGATGTGATTTCACCGCTGCACTAATTCACCCCCCCCCCCCTCTTAGTGCCGACCATTTGATCCTAAACAATTGGTATTAGAGCCACGATTTTCTAATTTGGTTTAAGACCAAAATAGAAATGGCTCTTTTCGGCTTTCAAGAGGGTCACTCTCTCATTCGTCCTCCCTTTTTCAATGGGACGGACTACACTTATTGGAAAACTCGAATGAGAGTTTTCTTGTTTTCATGGAATCTTGATTTATAACATATAGCCGAAAACGGATTTGAAATGTCTTCTCTTCCAATGAACAATTGGAATGATTTAGAAAATAAGATGTTTTCTCTAAATGCAAAGGCTATGAATGTCGTATTTTGCGCTTTAGACAAAAATGAATTTAATCGGGTTTCTATGTGTAAAACGATCTTCGATATTTGGCATATTCTTGAAATCACACAAGAAGGCACAAATAGTATAAAAGATTTTAAAATAAATTTTTTGATGCACGATTTTGAGATTTTTTGTATGGAACCAAGAGAGACTATTGGAGACATGGACACCCGTTTTACGGATGTCGTCAATAGTCTTAAAGCATTTGGTAAAAGGTTTTCAAATTTTGAACTCGTTAACAAGATTTTAAGATCTCTTTCTAAAAATTCGAATTCGAAAGTAACGACAATACAAGAATCAAAAGATTTGAACTATTTTCCAATTGAAGAACTAATTGGGTCTTTAATGACCTACGAAATGACCAATGTGACACTTGACGAACATAAGAACCACTTTCTAAAGAACAGGAAGGGTTTTGAACTTAGAACAATTGAAGACCACTCGAGCATAAGCTCAAGTGATGGTAAACATAAACTCCTCACTAATAAATTTAAAAAGTTCATGAAACAAAAATTAAAGAATAAAAAGAATACAACTACTTGTTTTAAACACAAGAAGAAGTTGTCAAAAGATGAATCGAGCTCCTCCGAAGACGAGGAGAAAATCAACAAAGGCGAGGTGGTAAACTACGTCTTAACGGCTTTCAACGATGAGATAATCGAAACTCCCTTAATTTATTTCAAAGTTACATATGCTTTTCAAGATGTATTTTCTTTTTTTATTTAATTTAAAAAATTTATTTTCTTTGAAAATTACATGTTTAAAAATATAATAAAAATACAAAAATTAGGATCATGCTAGTAATTTCGAAAATGATAGTAAAAATTATATGTTTAATAACAAAATAATTTTGGTTGAAAATGCCTTATGCTCAATGAAACCATGATTGATGAATATGCTTTATGTTTAATGATTTCTTTGGCTTGTATGTCCTATCATGATGAATATTTTGAAAATAAATGAAATCATGTTTGATTTGAAGTAATGCATAATGATCATACTTAATGAGTTTTTCTTTTGAAATTATGCATGATGATTCTTACGATTTATGGATTATCGATTTTACTATAATGAAAGTAACTTTTTCGGTTTTAAACGTTGATGCATGTTTTTGGATTTGACATAAATGAAAAAGGCATACTAATATGAAATCAATCACTTAAAATGTAACATATAAAAAGGAAAATATATTATCATTGGAATTAAAATCAATTTATGTTATGAATTTTGTGAACCATGAATTGATTTTGATGAATCTATTTGGATCATTTTTTAACTATTGAAAACGATTTTGATTTGACGATTCAAATTTGAATGAGCTTTATCTTGATTTTTCGAGATTTATAACTTGGGATCTTTCTATGAATTGAGATCCTTTTTTTCTCCTTGTTTCTTCTTGGTATTTTATTTAAGAGGAGATTTAATATATGAATCATGTCTCTTGTTATTTACATGATTATATCTCTCATGATATGATTTATTTTTGTATAACTCCTTGTATTCATCACCCAATTAATTTTTCTTGCTAAGATGAAATGAATATGATGAAATAAAAATATTCATGAAATATGAGATGCAATGTAATTTGACATTTAGATACCATCATGATTTAAAATGCTATGATTAATTACTAAAATGATGTATGTTTGGTATCATGAATACTTTAAATGATGAATGTTTGATATCATGATCAAAATATTGATAAATAATTAAAAATTTTAATGTCATGTATGATATGATCATAATAATGATTGGTTTATTTTATCATGCATGAAAAATGAAATGTATGGTTTTGAAATTGTGTATGTTTTAATTTGAAAATATAATGATGCACAAATAAGATTGATACATACCTTTGTCATGATGTAAAAATTGATGTAAAGGGTCTTCCCTTCTTTTTGACAATGACAAAGGGGGAGAAATATTGCTAGCTCAAGATGGAAAACATGCTAACTTGCACTTTGCAACGAAAGCAAAATTGCTAGCTCAAACATTGCAAAGAAAGCAAAAATTGCACTTCTCAAAAGAGAAGAAATTAATATCTTGAACATCACCAAGAATTGCTAGAAGATGTAAAAATATGCTATCTTGCACATCGCAAAGAAAAGCAAATATGCCAACTTGCATATCTTTAAATTTGCTAGCTTGTATGTTGTAAAACTTACATATTTCACGAAGTAAGTGTTGCTTTCTTGAATATTCTCTAAATTGCTAGCTTGCATGATGTAGAACTTGTTATCTTGAACACTACAAAGAAGTATTATCTTGCCTACCTCGAGAAGCAAAAATGCCAAACTTACACATCT
This sequence comes from Musa acuminata AAA Group, assembly GCF_036884655.1. Lineage (NCBI taxonomy): Eukaryota > Viridiplantae > Streptophyta > Magnoliopsida > Zingiberales > Musaceae > Musa > Musa acuminata. The sequence goes on from NC_088354.1 coordinate 25,192,662, forward strand.
AGCAAAATTTATAAACTTGCAAAACTCTAAATTTTCTAGCTTCAAATTGCATGATGATAAAACTTGATATTATGTTTTTTATGCAATAAGCTGAACTTATATTTCCAAACACCTAGAAAGTGGAACTTCTCCTTTTTGTTGATGACAAAGGGGGAGAAGTATGTTAATGTCATGCATGATTTGATCATAACATGTTTGCTTGGATTTTTGAATCCAAGAGTCTCTATCATTATGACATATTGATAGGGGGGAGTTTGTTTAAACTCCGGGAGTTAAGGTTAACTCCGTCGTCGATTGGTTGTCATCATAAAAAATGGGGAGATTGTTGAATCTCGGATTTTGATAATAAAACCAATCGATATGTGTTTATGTTTTAATCTGCGTTTTGAGTGACGCAGGATGCTTCGATCAGGATGAGACAATTAAACCAGAAAAAATTATGTTGGGCTGGAGGAACATGTCAGAAGATTAGACGTCGGGCCGGTGGATTGGTCGACGTATCGATAGAAGGCTTCGGGTCGTGGATTTGGGCATCGAACTAAGAAGAGCGGATATTACGCCAAGGATATCGGAGTTGTGGAGTCAATTGGCCGATTGAGCAATAGGCCGCAAGAGAGGACGATGCGCCGAGGAATCGAACGAAGCGTCGAGGGACCAATGAGATGCCGGACAACTTGATTAATGCTTGGTATTAATTGTCTAGATCGAAGTGTGTTTTTACATGTGCAGGATTAACTATGATAGCAAGGCATGAAGTAAAATGAAGTCCCGGAGTCAAGATTGAGATCACGTTGGGAGTTCGAGAGTTCATCGGAAGTTCTGGTGGAACTAGCCGAGAAGTCTCGGAGCTTGCCAGAGAAGCCCGTCGGAACTCACCAAGAAGATCGTCGTGAAGTCCAGGAGTTTGTCGGCAGTTCATCGGAAGCTCGTCGGAAGAATAGACATAGGGACTTGTTTTGCTTAGCAAATGTCTTAAGATTTCATAGTTGTCACGTAATTGGGCTTGGATTTTGGCCAACCCAATTAGGAGCTAGCTACGCCCATGTAAGAACTGTGTTTGGTATAATAAGAGGTCGAAACAGTGCCCCAAGAAGTCTCACCGTCGTGGCACAGTCTTCGAGACTGTGTCAAGCGATAGTACCGCAAATCTGGGCGGTTGTACCGCCCCTGGCAGGGTGCCAGGCAGTGGTACCGCCAGTTTGGGCAGTGGTACTGCCCAACACTGCCCCCTAGGTGGTGGTACTGCCCAGGACAGTGTTAGCGTCGACTGACACTAGGCGGTGGTACCGCCCGTGCACGAGGAACCCGGGATGGGAAAGTTTTAGGCTCCAAGTTTGAATTAACTTGAAGCCTATAAATACCCCTCTCATCCCTGGTTAAAGTACACAAGCACAAAGAGATTAAAATTGAGAAAATGCTGTTGCGATCATAAGTGAATTCCCTCCTCTAACTTATACTTAGATTTCTGTAAGAGGAGTGTGAGTGCTTATAAGGGTTATCTCCTAAACCCGATAAAAGGAGAAGAGGGGTGTAAAAGGTGATTGGCTTTTGCCTATTGAAGGAAGGCCTCTAGTGGACGCCAGTGACCTCGTCGTCGGAGGAAGCCAAAAGTAGATGTAGGTCACGTTGACCGAACTACTCTAAAACTGTCGTATTCTCTGGTTTGCATTTTATTCTTGCCATTTACATACTGCAAACCTCTTTAATAGCTTACTGCCTTCAATACGTTTACGTACGCCTTCAAATTAAATTAAGTTTCCGAAATCAGTTTTCAACGTAAACGGTTTTATCATACGAAACTTTTTAAAGTTGACATAATTTCACCGCTGCACTAATTCACTCCCCCCTCTTAGTGCCGACCTCTTGATCCTAATAGATACCGCCCGGTAGCGTGCGGTCTATGTACCGGTCTACTGGTGACTGGTATGTACCGCTCGGTACGGACGGTATCATTCGAAATTAAAATCCTTGGTTTACAGTGACCTAGATTCAACTTTAATACTTCTAAAATGTTGACCTCAAATTAATGCTATTGATATTAGTAACACCGAAGAAGTATTGACTTGTACCAACTTCAACCACCATCATCGAAAAGATTATCACTTTGGTGATGTAATTCCAAGTGATAATTTCAAGGTTTCATCATCTGTTTTAGACTTCATATCAAGGAATTTGTTCATCACATCGTTTGTTCCAATATCAACATCAACGAACAGATGCTCATGCAAAAAGTTGAATTGCCTATTGTTTGCTAAATATGAACCTTAAATGGGGAAAACTTATCTTGCCCTAGATAAGTTCATTCTCTTTAACTTTCATGCATCATTTGATACAGGATGGTTTTAACAGATTGTTCACATGTATGTACTTTGAGATAAATTGTTCACTTTTAAGTTTTATGCATGATTGGATACAACATGTGTTTCAAGGATTGTTCACGTCTATACTGTTGACAATTTAAGAAGATGACTCGGTTTGAGTGAAATATAAACGCTTGTGGGTTGAGGTTGATTTCCAACTGCTTCTTCCTTTCATCTTGCCGAGTGGATTCTCTATTATAGCTGTTCTAACCAGCAAGTTCATATGCACTATTTTTGTACCAACAAAATTCTAATTAAGCTATTTTCTCTAGCATGGACAATCTAAATATGGTTCACTACAATGGTCTCAATGCCTTGATGCTATCATGGAGGCATGAAATGTCTAGTGTCAGTAGTTATGAATATAGATAGAGCAAGTCTGTGTGGAGTTCCATGGTGCAACGTCACTGGTAACAGTCTTAACGGATTACATCAGGAAGATCATAAACCGAAATAGAATCCTTAAAAATTCATCAACCCTTTATACTGGCAAGCCAAATAATTGACTCCTCTTCCCCAACCTAGGAAGAAGCCACACAAGACTATAAGGTGTGTGAGTTAACAATCTGAGTTAGGAGGGTGATTCCAGTGATCCTAGTTATAATGAATAATTGAATATTGAATATCATTGTCAAATCCTTTCAGACTATACTTCATGCAAGGAATTACGTCAGGAAGACCATAAACTGAAACGGATCTCTTAAAAAATCATCAACCCTTTCCATTGACAAGCCAAATAGTTGACTCCTCTTCCCCAACTTGAGGAAGAAACCACATCAGATTATAATGTGTGAATTAATAATGTGAGTTTGGAGGGTGATTCCAGTGATCCTACTTATAATGAATATCATTGTCAAGTCTTTCCAAAGTAAAGTCCATGCAAGGAAATATGACACTTAAACATCTACAATTCGTCATTAAATTTGGATTTCAATAAAGAATTGAATTCCCACAAAGCAATATAGATAACATATGATGTTGGCTAAGCAATTCAATGTCGTGACCTATTTGATCAAACAACTATGAGGATAGAGGACAACTACTTTGCCTGACATAAGTGACCAAAGCCCAATAACTTTAAAAATTCTCAAAATAGAGCATCTAGGTAAATTTTTATTGTTTTTTTTTTCACAACACCATTCAACTCTTTCTCCTGGAAACTTAAGTACTATGATGATAAATTAGCACTCATGTTTCCCCTCTACGTTAACTCCTTTTAGCATTTTGATCATCCGCTCAATTCAAGGTGAAGTATTTTCATTACAATTTATCAAGATTCTTAAAGTTTGAGTATTTGATAAATAGTTCTGAGCTGATTAGTTGAAGACTTAGCCAACCAATTATCAACCATTATAAGAATGAATTTCCATAAAACCAGAGTTACCAACTTGAGTGTGTGTTGGTAATTGAATGAGTTCAAGAAAGCAAAGATAGTAGCACAAGGGCAACCGTAGAAGTGTTCATAGGACTATGTCACCTTGTTCAGTTTGACCTGACTTTACATATGAGTTCTTTCTGAGAAATCAAAGTTACCAACTTTAGTGTATGTTGGCAGTTGAATGATTACCAAAAAAACCAATAGTAGTACAAGGGCAACCGTAGAAGTGTTCATAGGACTACATCACCTTCTTCAGTTTGACCTGAACTTAAGATGAGTTCTTTCCTAGGAAGTCTGATGCAATGTTTAGGGGACTTATTTTAATTGGCTATTGAAAAGGGCACAAAAGAATTCTAATGTGCGCATAGAAAAATCTACATTTATCTCATTTTTTATATCAATTAAGGTTTAAAATTTTGCTGTATATCAAACATGTCAGACAACAAGCTATTCCGTAAAAGCACATAGTGCACGTGACAACTTAAAAATGTATTCCATAAGTAAAGATCGCATACCATTTTAGCTTCCTCTAGGGCAGATTTTAGATCTTCAAATTCATCTGCATAAACAAATTACAATTAGATACATGTTAAATAATGATTCTCATAGTCTGATGAAAACTTACATGTAGAATCATGAAGTACCTCAGTCAACAACTTGTTGAACCTTGCCTCAACAGCTTTCCTGATATGCTCATAGCACTTGTCTTAACCTTTTCCGTGACTCTTTAACCACCATATTTTTGGAAGCAACTGTTGAATTTGCACCTTTTCTAAAATTGAAAATATTTAAACCAGTGATTTAAAAAGCGCTAGGCGTCAAAAGGCGCCAAGGTCCAAAAACGCCCGAGGCGCTAGGCGCTCGCCCGAGCGAAGCGAGGCGCTAAAATATAAAAATATTATCATAATCAATATTATCGTCATTTTCACACAAATCATCTTCATTGAATTCGTCTTCTTCCTCTTGTTCTTCGATTCCTTCCTCTTCATCAAGATATGTTTCATTCTCTATGTCTTCAACAATAGCAGGAGCCTAGCTTGACGTCCTCGTCAAGGCCCGACATAACCTAGCGGACCAAAATGCTTAAGTGGGAGTTTATCATAGTACACTGATCAGGCCCTTATAAGCTAATCATACACATTCCCCACTTCCGATGTGGGACTAATGGGATATTACATTTGTAATTCTCCAGCACCTGAAGCTCTTGCCACATCTCCCCACGTCAATCTATCATCTTCAAATACAAGCTCGTCTTCAGCATCTTACAAGTTAGCACTCATTTCTCCTACTAACTACTCATTTGAATCATCAATATCTTGCAATGAGATTGAATCAAATCTATTTTTCAAATCATGACGAGTCTTCAAAGCTTGATTATACTTTATGTAAACAAGATCGTGCAATCGTTGATGTTCTAACCAATTTCTTCTCTTCGAGTGAATCTGTCATGTCATATAATTTAAAAATATATTAATACATATATCTAAATAAATTAATTAAAATAAAAATATTTAGTAATACTTACATGCTCAAAGACACTCCAGTTTCGCTCACAACCCGAAGCACTACATGTCAAACTAAGTACTTTGACAGTAAATTTCTGTAAGTTCGGGGTGGAATTTCCAAATAGACTCCACCATTCAGCTGTAAAATTTATGTTATTATTAGCAATAACATAGTAACATAATATATATGAAATTAATTATATCAAATTATTAATACCTGGAGAGGTAGTTGTCCTGGATCGAACGGCAATTGGAATTCCAAAAAGACCTTCAGTATTTTTATATAAAGATAATTCATGAATAATCTTATCTTGAACCTCAATGCTGGGAACTAATCTTGCAACACACTGATATAACCCACCCAAAACTTCTGCATCAAATCCAACAGATTTAATCTTATAAAAGAATTTAGGGTTCAAATAATATCCTGCTGCATGTAAGGGACAATGAAGTTGACAATTCCATCTTTCGTCAATGATTGTAAAATTTTTTTTCATATTTTTCTTCATTTTTATTAAAAGATCTTTTAATCGTCTCCTTTGCTCTATCCATAGTCTCATAAATATATCCCATTGCAGGCTTATTTTCATTATCCACCAACCAAAGGACTCGAACAAGAGGGCCCATTACCTTTAATATATAAACTACATGATTCCAAAAGGATGGCATTAAGATGATATCAGCAGCCCTCTTGCCTTTTGCTTCTTTTGCCCATTTGCTTATCACCCATTTCTCAGAGGTAAACATATTTCTCAAAGTATGTTTTTGACGATGCACGCTCTGCAATATCAAGAATGAAGTAGCAAATCGGGTAACACCATGTCTCACTAATTCTTTATTCCCTGTAAATTCTCTCATCATATTCAAAGTCCCAATGTGATTATAAAGAAATCCAACAACAAAAATTACCCTTTCTAAGGTTTTCTTGATTTCTAAGATCTTTCCAATATCTTCCAACATTAAATCAATACAATGTGCTGCACATGGAGTCCAATACAAGTGTTGTCTTTTTGATTCAAGCAATTTACCTGAGACAAAGGATAACAAAAATGATAAGACTTCAGAGTTTAACACACTTAATTGAAGATAAAATAATTAACAAAATCAAAAGATGAATATTACCAGCTAAAACATAGTTGCTTCCATTGTCGGTTATAATTTGAACGATATTTTGTTCTCCAATTTCTTCCACGAAGTTGTCAAGTAAATCATATATCTTGTCTCCAGATTTTACAAAAGATGAAGCATCTATTGACTTCACAAACATAGTCCCTAAAGAACAATTAACCATAAAATTAATTATACTCCTACGCCTCCTGTCAGTCCAAACATATGACATAATAGAGCAACCATGTGTTGCCCATAATTCTTTATGACCCTTTAGTAAGTCATTTATATAATTCAACTCTTTTTGTAGAAATGGAACTCGCATCTCATAATAACTTGGAGGTTTTAATCCTGCACCATATCTTCCAATAGCTTCAATCATATCCTTAAAACTATCTAAACGAGTTGTACTAAGGGGAAGACCAGCCTGATAGAAGAAGCGAGCAATGTGCTGAATTGTTCTTCCTCTTATTTCTTTATCATAAGCATCACTTATATTTGTTTGTCTCAATTTTGAGCCTCCTGCTTGCCCTTGTTGTTTCTGGGATCCTTGAAGCATATATAGATCCATCGGTCCTTTTCTACCTTTCTTAGTACTCATAACTTCTTTTCCCTTTTTGTCGTATACTCTTTTTTCACTTGGGTTAATACTCGTAGAATAATCTTCTTCTTCATCTCTGATATGTTCAACATTGTCTTCTGGTAAATTCCCATAAGATTCATTCTTTTGTGTCTTCTTTTCATTCATATAATTCAGCAACTCTTCTTTTACCTCAGGTGGACATTTTTTGCAAGCTGCTGCATTCTTGAAATTTCCTATTAGATGTTGTTTTGCACGAAAAATACCACCTCTGGTAGTCTTATCGCAGAATATGCAAGTCACTACATTAGGATCTTTCGGATCCTTCAAATAATTATACTTCCATGCAGGATCTTTTTTTTATACCATTGGAGACTCTATTGAGTTGCTTTCTGCACTTGCCATTTATGTTGAAACCTAACAATAATTTCAAATAAATAAAAATTAATAACATTAAAATCAAAATAATATATTATTAATCTATTAACAGAAAATTAATCATTTCAAAATTCAAATAAACTTAATATTAAGAGTATATTGAGCCTGATGGAGAAACGAGGAAGCAGCGGTGAGCGGCGGCAGCAGTGGCGGCGAGCGGCGGTAGTAGCGGCTGCAGCAGCAGCGGCGAGCGGCGGCAGCGGCAGCAGCAGCGACGAGCGGCGGCAGCAGCAGCGGCGAGCGGCGGCAGCAACAGCGACGAGCGGCGGCAGCGGCAGTAGCAGCAGCAGCGGCGAGCGGCGGCAACGGCAGCGGGAAAGGGAAAGGGAGCGGAAGGCGCGAGCAGCGGGAGGCCTCGAGGGAGGCGCGAGCAGCGGGAAGGCTCGCGGGAGGCGCGAGCAGCGGGAGGGCTCGCAGGAGGCGCGAGCAGTGAGAGGGCTTGCGGGAGGCGCGAGCAGCGGGAAGGCTCGCGGGAGGCGTGAGCAGCGACAGTGGCGAGCAGCGACAGCGGGAGCAGCGGCAGCGAGCGACGAGATCGCGATCGGGATCGAGAGCGGCAACGGCAGCAGGTTAGTGTTGGGTTAGGGTTAGGGTTAGGGTTGGGGTTATATCGGTTTAGTTGGTTCGATTGAACCAACTAACAACCGAACCAGACCTAAAATTCTGGTTCGGTCGCCTTGGTTTACCCAGGTGCTCGCCCGAAGCGCCCAGCGCCTGGGCTTGGGCGAGCGCCCAGGCGGCACACTTCAGCGCCTGTTTGAAGCGCGCCGCCTAGGACATTAGCGAGGCGCTCGGGCCTCGCCTCACCTCGCCCGAGCGCCTAGGTGAGCGCCCGAGCGCCTTTTGCAATCACTTATTTAAACAACACAATTATGAGTTCAAACACAACAAATACAAAGTAAAAGTAAGCTTATTTTATAAAATTTGGAAATTAAAAAAAACCTAATGAAGAAAGAAAGGATGGGCTTTAGATACCAATTTATAAGAACAAGGGAGATATTTGAACTTATGGATGTTGTAAGTAAAGGAGGTGAGTTGATTGAGATTAATGATATGAGAAGGGAAACAACAACAAGAGTTTCAAATGCCCTAGCTTAACTATAGATGTTGCCTTACTCAAAGCTCAATAGCAAAAAATATATATATCCATCTAGTGAACACCAAAAGGGTGAGACATTGCAACTTGTTGTTGGTGACTACATTGGAAATCACAATGGAAAAATAACAGATTCACACATGAAAGGTCTTAATACTGTCAAATTACGTACATGCTTAAATAATACTACAATAGATGTAAAAGAAACCAAAGTTTATATTGTTTCATGATCTTAAACCAAAACAAAAAATGAACATATTACAAGTGATCATATCCTTTCCTCTAGGTCAAAAATTTATTCCTATTATCCTATATAACTAGGTATGAACAGAGGTGTGCAGCCATGAAGTACAAAAGTATCAAATTTCAAACCAACATTCCTAGTGCTTAAGATATATGTGAATGATGAATTTAAGATCTATGTGAACGAAGAATTTTTAGCACCACATATGCTGCTTAAATGACAACATGTTGCCAGATGCAACAAAAGTTCACAAGGAACAATTCCAAAACTGACTGATGAAGATGCTTTACTGTGATGCTCTCCTCTGATGCAAATCTGAATTTTGTGATCGTATGACGTAAACTTGAAGTACCATTCCGTGATATTTGCATAATTTACTAAAATCTCAAATAATCATAAATTTACTAAAATCTACTAAAATCTCAAATAAAAATAATAAAGTGATTTCCATATGTTACAATACTTCTATTCTTTATAGGTTACTGGTCTGTTATCCATACAAAAGTATGAAAAACTATCAAGAGAATCATAATTTTTGTAAGGAGAACACTTTAAGTTTGCAATGCTAAAAGAATAAGCAATTATATGTCACGGACTTAGCTGGAATTGCCTAAGTCGTGAGGCACCTTTACGGCAAAGACACGAACTTAGTTTGCGTTGCCTAAGTCGCGAGGCACTCTTGCGGCAAAGACGCGAACTTAGCTTGCGTTGCCTAAGTCGCGCTTCGCCCTTGCGATTTGTGTCCGCAAAGATCAGCCCACTTGCAACCTCTCATAGGTCCCGAAGGACCTGTAAAAGAGAAAGTTGATTAGTTCGAAGAACGAGCGACGGACAAGTCTCGACGTCTCGCAAAAAGGGGAAGCTTTACAAGCAATTCAATGAGCACCTTGCGTGCACAAGAGAAAAGAGGGACAGGAGGAAAACAAGGACTTTAGAGGGTTGAACGAATAGCTGCAAGTCCACAAACAGCTACTCACCGGGTGCCGGGTGCGACAACAAGTTCCCGTTAAGGTAACGTGCGAACTTGCGAAAGAGTGTTCAACGCCCGACACTATACCGAAACTCCATCCCCCATGGTGCCACTCGAGTGGTTCCAGGGTGCTGAGATGGCTGACGTTTCGCGTGCAACAGCAGGCTGCAGAAAACAGCCCGTGGCACGCGAAAACGGAACTGTTTTGGGCTGTTTTGCTCGGTTCGGTGAGCGATCGCACTATAGCGCTACAACTTGTTCGAACTTACATTTTTAAAGCAAAAGGACTTAAAACCAAGCCAAAACATGCTGCCAAGCAGTTGTACATGTAGACGAGAGCGACGAATGGTTCATGATAGTATAAGCTTCTAAAGTGAAACCTTATTAACCTTCTTACTTGATTTTTTTCCAAAATTTATCTTCTTAAAAGGCTTCGTGCCCAAGATATAGTACAGAGTGGTGAAATTTACCAAAGTCCCAACGTAAAAGACAATGCATATAGTTAAACGAGCCCACCCTATAAAGCCTAGCTATTTATGCAGGTTTGAAATAGATGGTTGCAGGAAAAAGAAATCGACCATGTAAATTGATCTGATCTCTAGCTGTCTACAGTTAAATGGCAACCGCTCAAGTCGATCTAGTATGCTCTAAACCCCAATGCAGGTCAAGATACAACACCTAGTCCATAATCCTATGAATGCTCCATAGTTGCGAAGAGCTCAAGTGTTCAATCAATCCAAGATTGCCACAGTTCAAAGTCTTTCAATTGTAACCACTAAGAATCCTAGTGAACCAAAAAAAAAGGAAACAGGCCTAGCAAAAATTAGTCATTTTTCGAGATCCCATTATAAGTTCTACCCATATATGTTCTGAACGCCAATTCAGACTCTGCTAGATCCAGTTGCATTCGATTGGAATTGAGCGAATAACCCAAATGAATTTGACTTTTACCTTTATTGACCCCCATAGGGCCATTGCAACCACCATTAGTGGTTTTGAGAGAGCTGAGTCAATCCCCAGAACTGCTGGTCCTAGAACCATAAGTCTTATCACCCATGGTACATCTCCACGAATTCTTATTAAATATTGAATTAATAAAATCATGATACACTGGTCCTTATAATAATTTATGACTGGAAGAGGATGAACCCAGTGGAGTGATAAAATGCAAGTATAAGATGGATACCTATGTTGCTGTTCATGAATTGATATATAGCTAATAGACTAATACATAGTCGCCAACGACTATTGAAAATATACATGACTAATAATTCCAGTGCTCTAAATCAGCATTAAGAATATTAATAAATTAAGCTTAGGCAAACCTAATCCCGGCATGACCAAAGTATAAGTTACAAATATACTCTACATCAAGTTCACATTTAGGTCTAAAATAAGAGTCAGTTTTTAATTTACAAGTAGTAGAATAGCTTGTTGCCATATCATACTATCATTTTTAGGCTATGAATTTGTGCTTTAAAGTGAAAAGTACTCTTGCACTGCTTCATCGTAGCCATTGAGTAGCTATTATTAAACTCCATTCTTCAGCAAAATAATTGTGAAAGACAACTTAAAAAACACTAGGCTGATTAAACTTGTCACTTTGGGTAAAGCTCAAAGAAATAAACAAACGTCAACTTTTATGAAGCCACAAACTACTGGCAATCTAGTTTCCTTGTGCCTACATTCTCACACTGGGATGAATGATGGTTTTGACAATGCTTAAGTAACAAACATGTTCAAAATTTATGAACCCAAAGCTTCAGAGTGCTAGCAATTAATTTCCTTATGCATTCTATACACTTATGACAGAAGATGACATATTCATTTCAGCAAAAAAATTATTATCAACAGTCAGTGCCACCACCAAAAATAGCTGTAAAATTAATGATTTGACAGTAGTTGTATTTCCACTAATTTCTAATGGAAGTCAGCAAAATTTCCTGAAAGTGCATTTTCTTGGGACTGATAAACAAAGGTTAAAATTGCAGAGGGGCGTCATCACAAACATATATGGGCATGAACATATGTTAGCAGCTGTGCTTGATATGAGAATATTAGGCAGTAAAGCTTATCTGTATGATTAAGATAAAAATAGTGTGCACAATGAAAAAAGAATTTTGCAAGTTAATTTGTGAAAGGTGCAAAATAGGAGTTAGAGGAAAGATACAATAGGAGTCTACGACAGTGTGAGCAATGGCAAAAATACGTACATAGGCCCGACTATATAAATGTTCAGGGAATGGTATGAAGGTCTCATTCTTAAGCAGATACAAACATTTGTGAACAATTTTTTACATTCATATCAAAGAGCCAAAAATGTTTGACGCGAAACTAGAATCGTGTGTTAGGACTCTAGCTTGGAGAGTCCTAATTGAGAGGGACATTCATGTAAAACCTATCTAAGTCGACCCCTATTAAAGAGGTGAAGAGGTCGGCTAGGGTTAGGAGGTTGTTTCTTAGAGAAGAATAAGGAGTTCTAAAAGAATAGGAGTCTTGAGTAGGAGTCCTATTAGGAGTTGGTTAGAAGTAGGAGTCTTGAGTAGGAGTCCTATTATGAGTTGGTTAGAAATAGGAGTCTTAAGTAAGAGTCCTATTATGAGTTAGGGTTTAGAAGCCCTATAAATAGTCATGTATTCCACCTCTTTTCATAAGCAATAGATGAATCTTTTTTGCAGCCTTTGAGCAGCAACTTGGAGGGAGGAACCCCTATAGAGTTCCAAGGAGGCCGATCCCCTAAAGAGATCAACCCCAAGTTTAGAATCTACAAGGGTTCTAACACTTGGTATCAGAGCAGCGTTCTTGGCGTCTCGCTGCCCTTCCACAGCCATCTATCAACCCTCCACAACCATCCAAAGTAATTCCCATAATTGCTTAAAAGATCGTCGTCGAATTCCGCCATCATCTCCACCACCGCGGATCATCCTTTGATCTCCCTGTGAATTGCAATAGGTTCTGGTTTCCTACCTTACTACTGCTGCAATTTAGTTATCCTTATTCGAAAATCCAAAAAAAAAACTGTTCCTATATTGCTGCATAAACCTTTCGTCACAAAGTTTTCATCTCTACGACGAAAGATACATTGCAGAATTCCAGCTGCATAGCACCATCTGTTTGATCTTGCTACTGTGCTTTTTCTATCCAAATTTCTATGAAATTTTTATGACATCTTTGACACTTCCTAACAGCAGATTTCCCTTTAGTTTTTTTAAAAAATTCTCAATATAAACCATTAATCTTTTACGTCTAATCTGCTATACTTGAAAATCTGTACTGTAAAATTTCAGCCGCATAGCACTGTTTATTTGATCTTGATATTACATTGTTTCTATTCAAATCTCTACGAAATTTTTATGATAGCTTTAACACTTCCTAACAGTGGATTTTCCTTTGGTTTCATCAAAAAATTATCAATATAAACCACTAATCTTTTACATTCAATCTGCTATACTTAAAAATCTGTGCTGCAAAAAATTTCAGCGGCATATTGTTTCCTTAACCCATCTATTTGCAATCTTTTTTAAATGAAATTTCTTATACACTTCATAGATCATCTTGGCTTCCATCTAAGATTGATATATTAAGGAATTCATCTCTAAAAACGATTTTGTGTTGCTGCAAATTTTCATCGTAACCCGCTAAAATTTTTCGACGAGAATTCTGCTATCGCAACTTGCACCAATTTCCTTGCTGTTATACTGCTGAAATTTTCTTGATTAAATTAGTCATCCTTGCTGTCATATAAACTGTGATTTTGCTATTAATTCCCTCCTCAATTCTCTCAAGTTTTTGGTGAAAATTACATCGAGAAACCGCTGTTTCTTTGACGACAATTCTGCTCTTACAAGACAGCACATACTTGCTGCAACTTCCATTGATTTCTATCAAACCTTTGCTGCCATCTACCACAGATCCAAAACTTTCATCCACAGCCCTAAAACTCCACCAAACCACATCCTTAAACTGCACCCAAAATAGCCACAAAACAAGCCTAAACCGTAGCCTAGATCCACCAATCCACCAACCCTTTCGACCATCACCTCTCTCAACCAATACAAGCCTTTAACCCGACAACAAAAGAGAGATCTTAACATCACAGATTTGGCGGGATATACTATGGCATTTGAGGAGGTAATCAATGCTAAATTTGAAGCCTTCGAGGCGCGAATGGAGGATAAGATTCGGATGCTCTTTACCGAACTCAGATTGGGCCGACCACTAAGCCCGAAGAAATCACATCAAGGAGAGAGCTTTGCCCAATTGCACCAAGCTCGAAGATATGACTTCCAAAAGAGGGGAAGCTCTATGACCGACCCTAACTATCCATGCATGAGAGTGGACTTCCCTAGATGGGAAGAAGGAGACCCAATTGGTTGGATCTCGTGCGCGGAGCGATATTTTCGGTACCATAAAATCGCGGATGCATCTATGGTGAAAATTGCAGCTATAAATCTTGAAGGGGATGCTATACAGTGGTTTGACTGGTTTGAACATACTTATGGAGTCCTTTCATGGCAACAATTCAAAGAAGGATTGCTGATCCGCTTCAGACCAACCGATTACGAGAATATTGACAGACAACTAGCAAAGATCCGACAAACCTCTACCATTCAAGACTACCAAACCAGGTTTGAAAAGTAATCTAATCAAACTCATGATTGGTCTCAAAAACAGCTATTGAGGACCTTCATTAAGGGCTTGAAGCCGGAGATCCGAGGAGAAGTTAAAGCGCGACAATCGTATACGCTTATGGCAGCCATCTCTTTCGTACGACATCAAGAGGAGCAATTGAACCATGAAGCTCGGAGGACTAGGGTCGCTCAACCAGTAATATTGAAGCCCTTAGCCCCCCCTACTGTCGACCAAGTTCCTACACCAAAAAGATTAACAAGAGAAGAGCTTCGGGAGCGATATGCGAAGGGGTTATGTTGGCATTGTGACGAGCCGTGGAGCCGTGAGCATCGCTGTAGTAAAGGGGGACTTCTTATGATTGAATCGATAGAAGAAGAGGTCATTGAACATCCAGAATAGAGCCTTGAACATAAAGAAGAAGATGTAGAATAAGAGCCACAACCGACCGAAGTTACGGTACATACACTAGCTGGCTACTCAAACCCGCAAACGATGAAAGTTGGAGGCCTTCTCAAACAACAACTTATCACTGTTCTCATCGACACGGGCAGCACTAATAACTTCCTAAACAGTAAGGTTGATGTCCATATGAACTTACCTATTGAGAATTGCAGCAGGTTTGTCGTTAAGGTCGCCAACGGACGGATTTTGAAGTGTGATCATAGGTGCCCGCAGGTGAAATTGTTGCTGCAGGACCAAGAAATAATTGCATATTTCTTCCTCCTCCCTCTTGATGATCATGAGGCCATACTCAGAATTAAATGGTTGATGACATTAGGTGATATTTCTTGGAATTTTATGTAACTAATTATAAAATTTTACAGTAAGGAGAAACAAGTGATACTGCACGGGAAACGTGAGGGCGACGTAACGATGATTTGCACACAACAAATAGAGAAGGTTTTGCATAAAGCATGCAGGGGCTTTTTGGTACAACTTGAGCAGCAAATTAAAGGAGAGCCAATAGAATTTGAAGATTCAAACCTATTTCCTTTGCTTGCTGAATTTTCAGATATATTTGATGAGCCGCACAACCTACCTCTTAATCGTCGGCATGATCATTGTATAATGATTTTTTCAGTCAAATCTCCAGCAAATGCTCAGCCATATCAGTATCCACATCTCCAGAAGGATGAAATAGAAAGGATTGTAAAAGAGATGCTTAAAACAGGAGTTATTCGGCCATGTTACAGCCCCTACTCTTCACCGGTGCTCCTCATACGAAAGAAGGATGGAATATGGCGATTATGTGTTGATTACCGAGCTCTCAATGGCATAACCATCAAGGATAAATACCCTATTCCAGTAGTAGATGAGTTGCTAGATGAAAGGGAGCACAAATCTTTAAAAAGCTGGACCTTCGATCCGGGTATCATCAAATACGAGTATGCGAAGAAGACATACCGAAAACCACCTTTTGAACACACAACAACCACTATGAATTTTTGCTTTCTTCAAAAGAAGGTGGAATATCTTGGGCATATCATATCAGAGGAAGGTGTGATAGTAGGCCCCTTCAAAATTGGAGCAATGCAAAACTGGCTGACCCCGAGGAACATAAAATTGCTACATGGCTTTCTGGGTTTAACAGGCTACTACTGCAAGTTCATGAAAAACTTTGGAGAGATCAGTGCATCACTTACTTCCTTACTGAAAAAAGATGTCTTCCAATGGTCGGATAGAGCATCCGCTGCCTTAGACAAACTTAAGGCAGCCATGACGACGACGCCGGTGCTAACACTACCAGATTTCAACCGACCCTTCATTATTGAGGCCAACGCATCTGGAGTCGGATTTGGAGCCATTCTCATGCAAGATGGTCGACCACTCACATACACTGGCAAGGCATTATCTCCCTCCCATCAAAATAAGTCAACATATGATAAGGAGATGCTCGCCATTATGCGCACAATAACGAGGTGGAGACCCTACTTGATTGGCCGACGATTTCAAATTAAAACCGACCATAAAAGCCTCAAGTACTTTTTGGAGCGAAAGATATCATCCCCTGAGCAACAAAAATGGGTAACAAAACTTATTGGATTTGATTATGATATAACTTACAAAAAGGGGAAAGAGAATGTTCTTGCAGATGCGCTTTCGCAACTACCCGAGCAAGTTGAAGTTTCGGCCATTTCACTTCCGACCAGCGACTTTCTTAAGGATATTAAGATGGAATGACAGGAAGATTCAGAGACTAGTAAGATTATAAAAAAATTGGATGAAGCACCAAGCCCCATGGCTCATTACAATTGGGACTCAAAAGAATTACACTACAAGGGACGCATTGTGCTTATGATATATTATACTTGCATCTTCACGAGCAGATTTTGGATAAAGTTATTCCATATGCAGGGTACTAAATTGAAAAGGAGTATGGCATATCACCCACAAACCGACGGCCAGACGGAAGTTGTAAATAGGTGCTTGGAGACAGCCCAAAGCCACCCACCAAATATGACTACCCAAGGAGAACTTCAGACTCAACCAAGTGCCATTATTGATCGACGGATCGTGACTCGACGACGACGACCCACTAATGAAGTGCTAATACAGTGGGCGAACCTACCAATAGAAGATGCCACTTGGGAGAACTATGATGACTTGAAGATCAAATTCCTAGAATTCATGAATCATCAGCCTCGAGGACAAGGCTGATTTGGAGAGGGGCGGGTCTGTTAGGACTTTAGCTTGGAGAGTCTTAATTGAGAGGGATATTCATGTAAAACCTACCTAAGCTGACCCCTATTAAAGAGGTGAAGAGGCCGGCTAGGGTTAGGAGGTTGTTTCTTAGAGAAGAATAAGGAGTTGTAAAGGAATAGGAGTCTTGAGTAGGAGTCCTATTAGGAGTTGGTTAGAAGTATGAGTCTTGAGTAGGAGTCCTATTATGAGTTGGTTAGAAAAGGAGTCTTAAGTAAGAGTCCTATTATGAGTTAGGGTTTAGAAGCCTTATAAATAGTCATGTATTCCACCTCTTTTCATAAGCAATAGATGAATCTTTTTTGCAGCCTTTGAGCAGCAACTTGGAGGGAGGAACCCCTATAGAGTTCAAAGGAGGCCGATCCCCTAAAGAGATCAACCCCAAGTTTAGAATCTGCAAGGGTTCTAACATCGTGGTTGCATTTCGTAGGGAAAAAAAGATGAGGTGCTATAGTGGAAGGGAAGAGAAGAAACAAGTAGAGCCCAAGCAGCAATAATGTTGCTATAAGACTTTGTGGAAACTCCATGTCAGATAAATGGACTACATGTCAGAGAAATTTACACAGACCACTATCACTTTAATTGCATTTCAAAGATTTGCTCAATAAAGATTTAGTTTTAGAAATCCGAGCACTGTTTCAAAAAATAACAAACATCCAGAAAGTCAGAGCCAATTACCACCATACCAAGATAGGATTAATGGGAAGGAGCAATACATGTTGAAACAATAATTCATAATTTAAAGCTCGCACCAGTGTCTGTCTGTGGACTGCAATGCAAGAAAAAATCATATAAAAAGTTGGATAGAATATGTCACTTCAAACAAACTAAGAAATCACATAAAGCATAAGCTCATACTATCAGACAAAGTAATTAAGAGAATAGGTATGCATATAAAATGATCTGATCAAGTTATGGTATCTTGTATAGATTTGAACAAGTGGGTCTGACCAAAAGGAAGCTCTAAGACAAATTAATGAGACCATGTCTAAACAGATCATCTCACTGGCAGCCAAAAAGAGCACTATAACATGTACTAATCAGACTACTTCAGGTCAGTTATGAATCAGAATCATTGTATGCAAATTATGCTGCTATTTTTCTGTTACTTTCACATAAGAACGAACAATGTGTGTAAGATAGATCAAAATAGGACTAAATTCATGAATTGTCATATTTCAGGACAATTGTGCATTTTGGAGACAGAGTAGTATCATGTTTTACATAAATGTGAAAGTAGGTGCAGCTAACAAGCTAACAAAGATTACAATTTAGTGTTCTTCGGTTTCAGTTATATTCTCTTAGTTAATCTCACTCTTTTGTAGTAGCTCATTTTTTTCAGGTAAGAAATGATATAAAGAGCCAGATATATGGAAAACCCTTACCATAGAGCTGTCAATTCTCAGAGTTGGCATGTCAGTATTTTGTTTGTCCCATAAACTCTAGCATAGTATATGACAACTTTAAATGTGCCTAGCTCATTGCATTTTGTTTAATTGAGCTGGAAGAACAAAAAATCAAATAGACATGGAATGACATGGTGTGTTAAAGAGCCGCTCCAATTTAGTTTGGTTTAAAACATTCAGAGAGCATCAAGATAATATCTATATATGCAAACATTATAACAGATATGGACTACTTAAGAGATTTAAAATGGCATATGAATGGTGGACAAGAAGATGGTGATGAGGTGGCAAAAGAGGATGGTGAACTGACAATTCAATGCATTTTCATTGATAAAAATCCATATAACAAACTCTTGTTCTCTATAGCCTGCAACTAGACTTCCAAAGACCACAAAAACTAAAAAAAAAATGTAAACAATCACAATGGTATCTATCTAATCAACTAACTGCTGGTAAAATATCCTTCTTAGAAGCTTTTGTTTAAAAGATATATCTCAACCAGAGTCTATTAGATCAAGGAAGATTGATATCTATATCTAATACTAACACAAGATGGGTGGAAAGGAAAAGGAAATTGGGGAAAGAAATTTCTCCTTTAGTAATAAAAGTTTGGGTAGACTCACATCATCATATATGTACAACAAAAGAATGCACCAAGAGCCCCTTCAAAATGTTAAATAAGTACAAAAACAGAATATTATGCCATATACTCAAAGAACTGCTTGAAGGAAGAGTTCAAATATAAAACTCACGAAAGAATATATGCGGAATTTGTAACATCTCCAATTAGTCCCATATCGAAAGTGGGCAAGATTAAGATTAACTTATAAGGGTCTGATCGGTGTACTATTGTCAACTTCAACTTAAGCATTTTGACTAGTGATTTGGGCCAAACGAAGTTGATAGGCCAATTAACCTATCAGGCTCGAGTGGTGACAGAACTCCCTTTAAGAAATGAAACCAAAGTTTGAAACTTTTATAAAGATAGTTTAAGGTAGCAAAAGTTCCACCGGAATCATCATTACTGAGAACAACAACATAAAAGAATAAAAAAAACTAATTTAAACTAACTTAAATTGCACCATGAATGTAATACAAAGAACTCTCATGATGAAACCTTTACCTTTCCTTAGCCAGCTTAAAGAAGTTGGAGATATGACCCCAAAGTATTCTCTGTAAACAACATGAATTTCATCATGAAACTATCAAGCAAAAGAAGTAAAACAATGGCATCATCAGATAATAGAAACTAATTAAACTACACGCTTTATCAAACATAAAATAATAGGAAAATGAGGTAGATCATAATGCTAATGATAAATTTGCATTCATCTTCCTCATTTATCAATGAAAGTGATAAAAAAGTTTGCATCTTTTGATCCTGTTTTTAACTAGAACGACAATGCAATAATTGGACCAACCAAGCAACAGCAATAAATCAACTAGATAGCAATAGAAAAATAATGATGCATTGACCAAACATCAATATGTGAATTATTAAGTGTAGTATGGAGAGAAAAATAAGCAGACTGACCAATTTCATATCAAAATTGATCAATTATTGAACCAAAAATGAAATAAAATGTTAAATTTTACCTCAGCCTTCCAACCTATTCCTTGTGTGATGCTGCAGCTGCTAATGCAAAACGCCGCTTACCATCCAGTGCTGTTAACCTCTATCACCACAACAAGGAAGAAAGAAAGAATAACACGGTGAATAATGTATAAGCAGCTCAGAATTTGTAGTGCAGTGATAACTGAGCCAGTTGCATGAGTCAATAAATCGTGTGCTCTGTTATAATTAAATAGAAATTTTGGCACCTCAAATGTGTGAATGAGTTCCTTGTCATCCCTTAGAGAATCATGAGCTGCAGCCGCTTCAAGAGAAATGGACATCATCCCTCCAACATCCTGCAGAAACAGCCGATCACCATGATGTTAAAAGAGCAAGAAGTCAAGACTCCAAAGTAAGAACCTGAGTAAATGCTAGGATTTTCTCCCTTGTCCGATGTTGAGTTATATTAGAGTAGAACAAAATGCATGTTCTGGTTTCAAAATAAATAAAACAAATGATAGCACCATAATTGCAAAAGTTGTGTACCTGTAGCGTTGTGCTCAAGTTGTTTCTAGCATTGCTAAGAAGCTTAATCTTGTCATCATTCTCGATCAACGTCTGGTATTCTTGGCACAACCTATTTGTTATAACTAAAATAGTTAGCTATATGTCTCGTATGGTATATATAAGAAAGAAAGTAGAACCTAATGTGTATAGGCACATTTTTCAATGGACAAAAAATTTTCACGGATCTGGTTTATTGTTTTCTGACACAAACCCAGTGCATCAATGCCCTTATGTGCCTGCTCAACCTGTAGGAAGAAATGTACATGTTAACACCAATAATTTTAGATACAAAATGACTACTTGATGGTCTGAAGACCACAAAGTTCACAAAAATCATGTGAACACTTCTTCCAAGGTCATAAATGCATCCTCTATGGCCTGGCAAATCTTACCTAGAAATAACACTAAGAAACAGTAATGATTGGCACTAAATTGAATGTCATGATAAACTACCTGCTTCGCTAGCATTGTGCTGAGTTGTGCATCATTTGCCTGGAAGCATAGAAATCAGTGGAAAAAACATTCATCAAAACTTTATATGGTGAAGCATGAATAACAAACGTATATATCCAAGGATTGAAATATCATACCATACCGGAGTTTCGACATTCGCTCGGTACAGTACGATACTATATACCGAGCGGTGTTCTGTTTGGTATACCGCTCGGTGTATATATATATACATATATATATATACATATATATATATATACATATATATATATATACATATATATATATATACATATATAATTTAGCGACGTCGCCTCGTTTATATATATATATCCTTCTCTCACGTGGGGCAACATCGCCTTTTATAAAAATATTTATATATAAAATATATATATATATATATGTATATATATATATGTATGTATATATATATATATATATATGTATATATATATATATGTATGTATATATATATATATGTATATATATATATATGTATGTATATATATATATATGTATGTATATATATATATATGTATGTATATATATATATATATTCCATCCGATAACGGGCGGTCCGTGTACCGGTCAATTGACGGACCGGTAAGTACTGCCCGAAACAAACGGTATTATTTGAAATTGTAATCCTTGTATATAACTATGGTAAGTTCACAAAATATGGGTAAACATCTATAAAGCAGACAACCTTTTCAATTTTCGAAAGCAAAGAAGCACCAAGTCCAACATGACCATAAACAAATTACTGCACCTATTGTGATATATAGTTTTTCACTGAGGTTAAGCAGAAGTGTAGGGAACAGCAAAAGTAGTTTCAGCATAGTATTAGCCATTTTTAATCCATGTCACAGCATAGTAGTTTCAGCATACATACTAGGAGTTCGGAGTACATGCTCCTCTATTCCACAAATTTACCACTACTTATTTTCAGTATTAGGCAACAGACTTTTGTTATACTGCTCCTGTCATTTTCTTATTCAAGATCTCTCCTTTTGAGTTTTGCTAATACAAATTCCTGCTCCGCTAGCTCAAAAAGAGATCGCAAAAATTAATTAGATACTTTCGTGCACCATTTTGAAGGCATCTGAGGCACTGATTAAATCAGCACTGCTTCCCAATAAAATTTGGTTGCGAAACCTAACAAAAACCCGCTCCTGTCAATTTCTTATTCAAGATCTTTCCTTTTGAATTTTGCTAATACAAATTCCTGCTCCGCTAGCACAAAGTGATTGCAAAAATTAATTAGATACTTGGTGCACCATTTTGAAGGCATCTGAGGCACTGATTAAATTAACACTGCTTCCCAGTAAAATTGTTAGAACTCTTACATATTCTAAACTTGGGGTTAATCTCTTTAGGAGATCGGCCTCCTTGGAACTCTATAGGGGTTCCTCCCTCAGAAAAGATTCATCTATTGCTTATAAAAAGAGGAGGAATACATGGCTATTTATAGGGCTTCTAAACCCTAACTCCTAATAGGATTCCTATTCAAGACTCCTACTTCTAACCAACTCCTAATAGGACTCCTACTTAAGACTCCTATTCCCTTACAACTCATAATTCTTCTCTAAGAAACAACCTCCTAACCCTAGCCGGCCTCTTCACCTCTTTAATAAGAGTCAGCTTAGGTAGGTTTTACATGAATGTCCCTCTCAATTAGGACTCTCCTAGCTAGAGTCCTAACAGACCCGCCCTCTTCAAATCAGCCTTGTCCTCAAGGCTGAGATTCCATGAATTCAGGGAACCGGGTCTTCAGCTCCTCATATGGTTCCCATGTGGCGTCTTCAAGTGGTAGATTATTCCAATGCACTAGTACTTCAGTAGAGGGATGTCGGCGACGCATCACGATCCTGCGATCGAGGATAGCTTGTGGTTGGGCTTGAATAACTCCATCCTCAATTGTGTTGGGCAGTTGGATCTAGGGTGACTCGTGTTCTCCTAACTTGGGCTTTAGACATGATACGTGGAAGACAGGGTGAATTTTGGCATCCTCAGGTAATTAAAGTCTGTACGCCACGGCTCCAATACGCTCTGTGATTTGATAGAGCCTATAAAAACGTGGGGATAGCTTCATGGAGGCTCGAGTGTTGATAGAGAGTTGCTTGTATGGTTGTAGGCGAAGATAAACCCGATCTCCCACTGAAAATTCTCTTTCACTTCGTCGTGTGTCGACTTGCTGCTTCATTCTAGCTTGAGCAGTAGAGAGATTATCTTTTAACAGTTGTAAGAGTTTGTTAGGACTCTAGCTAGGAGAGTCCTAATTGAGAGGGACATTCATGTAAAACTGTTAGGACGTTAGCTAGGAGAGTCCTAATTGAGAGGGACATTCTGTTAGGACTCTAGCTAGGAGAGTCCTAATTGAAAGGGACATTCTGTTAGAACTCTAGTTAGGAGAGTCCTAATTGAGAGGGACATTCATGTAGGAGGTTTTTTCTTAGAGAAGAATTAGGAGTTGTAAGGGAATAGGAGTCTTGAGTAGGAGTCCTATTAGGAGTTGGTTAGAAGTAAGAGTCTTAAGTAGGAGTCCTATTAGGAGTTAGGGTTTAGAAGCCCTATAAATAGCCATGTATTCCTCCTCTTTTCTCAAGCAATAGATGAATCTTTTCTGCAGCCTTTGAGCAGCAACTTGGAGGGAGGAACCCCTATAGAGTTCCAAGGAGGCCGATCCCCTAAAGAGATCAACCCCAAGTTTAGAATCTGCAAGGGTTCTAACACCTGGTATCAGAGCAGCGTTCCTGGTGTCTTGCTGCCCTTCCACAGCCATCTATCAACCCTCCACAATCGTCCAAAGCAATTCCCACAATTGCTTAAAAGATCATCGTCGAATTCTGCCATCATCTCCACCACCACGGATCATCCTTTGATCTCCCCGTGAATTGCAACAGGTTCTAGTTTTCTACCTTACTGCTGCTGCAATTTAGTTATCTTTATTTAAAAATCCCAAAAAAATTATTCTTATATTGCTGCATAAACTTTTCGTCATAAAGTTTTCATCTCTACGACGAAAGATACATTGCAGAATTCCAACCGTATAGCACTGTCTGTTTGATCTTGCTACTATGTTTTTTCTATCCAAATCTCCACGAAATTTTATTACATCTTTGACACTTCCTAACAGCAGATTTCCCTTTGGTTTTGTCAAAAAATTATCAATATAAACCATTGATATTTTACATCTAATCTGCTATACTTGAAAATCTTCACCGTAAAATTCCAGCCGCATAGCACTGATTGTTTGATCTTGATACTATGTTGTTTCTATCCAAATCTCTACAAAATTTTTATGATAGCTTTGACACTTCCTAGTAGTATATTTCCCTTTGGTTTCATCAAAAAATTCTTAATATAAACTCTGATCTTTTACGTCCAATCTGCTATACTTAAAAATCTATGCTGCAGAAAATTTCAGCCGCATATTGTTGCATTAACCCATCTATTTGCAATCTTTTTTGAATAAAATTTCTTATACACTTTATAGATCATCTTGGCTTCCATCTAAGATTGATCTATTGAGGAATTCATCTCTAAAACCGATTTTTGTGTTGCTATAAATTTTCATCGTAAACTGCTGAAATTTTTCGACGAGAATTCTGCTATCGCAACTTGCACCAATTTCCTTGCTATTATACTGCCAAAATTTTCTTGATTAAATTAGTCATCCTTACTGTCATATAAACTGTGATTTTATTGTCAATTCCCTCCTTAATTCTCTCAAGTTTTTGATGGAAATTATGTCGAGAAACCGTTGTTTCTTCGACGACAATTCTGCTCTTACAAGACAACACATACTTGCTGCAACTTCCACTGATTTCTCTCAAACCTTTGCTGCCATCTACCACAGATCCAAAACTTTCATCCACAGCCCTAAAACTCCACAAACCACACCCTCAAACTGCACCCAAAACAGCCACAAAACAAGCCTAAATCGTAGCCTACATCCACCGATCCACCAACCCTTTCGACCATCACTTCTCTCAACCTATACATGCCTTTAACCTGACAACAAAAGAGAGATCTTAACATCATAGATTTGGAGGCATATACTATGGCATCTAAGGAGGCAATCGATGCTAAATTTGAAGCCTTGGAGGTGCGAATGGAGGATAAGATTCGGACGCTCTTTACTGAACTCAGATTGGGTCGACTACTAAGCCCGAAAAAATCATATCACGGAGAGAGCTTTGCCCAATTGCACCAGGCCCGAAGAGATGAGTTCCAAGGGAGGGGAGGCTCTATGATCGATCCCAACTATCCACGCATAAGGGTGGACTTTCCTAGATGGGAAGAAGGAGACCCGATTGGTTGGATCTTGCATGCGGAGCGATATTTTCGGTACCACAAAACCGCGGATGCATCTATGGTGAAAATTGCAGCTATACATCTTGAAGGGGATGCTATACAGTGGTTTGACTGGTTTGAACATACTTATGGAGTCCTTTCATGGCAACAATTCAAAGAAGGACTGCTGATCCGCTATTGACCAACTGATTACGAGAATATTGACGGACAACTAGCAAAGATCCGACAAACCTCCACCATTCAGGAGTACCAAACCAGGTTTGAAAGGTTATCTAATCAAACTCTTGATTGGTCTCAAAAACAACTATTGAGGACCTTTATTGAGGGCTTGAAGCCGGAGATCCGAGGAGAAGTTAAAGCGCGACAACCGTACACGCTTATGGCAACCATCTCTTTCGCACGACATCAAGAGGAGCAATTGAACCATGAAGCTCGAAGGACTAGGGTCACTCCTCAACCAGTAATATTGAAGCCCTTAGCCCCCCCTACTGTTGACCGAGTCCCTGCACCAAAAAGGTTGACAAGAGAAGAGCTTCAAGAGCGATCTGCGAAGGGGTTATGTTGGCATTGCGACGAGCCGTGGAGCCATGAGCATCGCTGTAGTAAAGGGAGACTTTTTATCATTGAACCAGTAGAAGAAGAGGCCATTGAACATCCTGAAGAGAGCATTGAACATAAAGAAGAAGATGCAGAAGAAGAGCCACAACTGACCGAAGTTACGGTACATGCACTAGCCGGCTACTCAAACCCGCAAATGATGAAGGTTGGAGGCCTTCTCAAACAACAACTGATCACTGTTTTCATCGACACGGGCAGAACTAATAATATCCTAAATAGTAAGGTTGCTATCCGAATGGCATTACCTATCGAGAATCGTTGCAGGTTTGATGTTAAGGTCACCGACAGACGGATTTTGAAGTGTGATCGTAGGAGCCCGCAGGAGAAACTATTGCTGCAGGACCAAGAGATAATTGCAGATTTCTTCCTTCTCCCTCTTGATGATCATGAGGCCATGCTCAGAATTAAATAGTTGACAACATTAGGTGATTTTTCTTGGAATTTTATGAAACTAATTATGAAATTTTACAGTAAGGAGAAACAGGTGATACTGCACGGGAAACGTGGGGGCGACGTAACGATGATTTGCACACAACAAATGAAGAAGGTTTTGCATAAAGCATGTAGTGGCTTTTTGGTACAACTTGAGCATCAAACTAAGGGAGAGCCAACAAAATTGGAAGATCCAAATCTACTTCCTTTGCTTGCTGAATTTTCAGATATATTTGACGAACTACGCAACCTACCTCTTACCCGTCGGCATGATCATTGTATAACGATTCTTCCAGGCCAATCTCCAGCAAATGCTCGGCCATATCAGTATCCACATCTCTAGAAGGATGAAATAGAAAGGATTGTAAAAGAGATGCTCAAAACAGGAGTTATTCGGCCATGTTGTAGCCCCTACTCTTCACCGGTGCTCCTCATGCGAAAGAAGGATGGAATATGGCGATTATGTGTTGATTACTGAACTCTCAATGGCATAACCATCAAGGATAAATATCCTATTCCAGTAGTAGATGAGTTGCAAGATGAAAGGGTGCACAAATCTTTACAAAGCTGGACCTTCGATCCGGGTATCATCAAATACGAGTATGCGAAGAAGACATACCGAAAACCACCTTTTGAACACACAATAACCACTATGAATTTTTGCTTTCTTCAAAAGAAGGTGGAATATCTTGGGCATATCATATCAGAGGAAGGTGTGGCAGTAGACCCCTTCAAAATTGGAGCAATGCAAAATTGGCTGACCCCGAGGAACATAAAATTGCTACATGGCTTTCTGGGTTTAACAGGCTACTACTACAAGTTCGTGAAAAACTATAGAGAGATCAGTGCACCACTTACTTCCTTTCTGAAAAAAGATGTCTTCCAATGGTCGGACAGAGCCTCCGTTGCCTTCGACAAACTTAAGACAACCATGACGACGACGCCGGTGCTAACACTACCAGATTTCAACCGACCCTTCATTATTGAGGCCGACGCATCTGGAGTCGGAATTGGAGCAATTCTCATGCAAGATGGTCGACCACTCGCATACACTAGCAAGGCATTATCTCCCTCCCATCAAAATAAGTCAACATATGATAAGGAGATGCTCGCCATTGTGCGCGCAGCAACGAGGTGGAGACCCTACTTGATTGGTCGACGATTTCAAATTAAAACCGACCATAAAAGCCTTAAGTAATTTTTGGAGCGAAAGATATTTTCCCCTGAGCAGCAAAACTGGGTAACAAAACTTCTTGGATTTGATTATGAAATAACTTACAAAAAGGGGAAAGAGAATGTTCTTGCAGATGCGCTTTCGCAGCTACCCGAGCAAGCTGAAGTTTTGGCCATTTCACTTCCGACCAGCAACTTCCTTGAGGATATTAAGATGGAATGGCAGGAAGATTCAGAGACTAGTAAGATTATAAAAAAATTGGAGGAAGCACCAAGCTCCGTAGCTCATTACAATTGGGACTCAAAAGAATTACACTATAAGAGTACTAAATTGAAAAGGTGTATGGCATATCACTCACAAACCGATGGCCAGACAGAAGTTGTAAATAGGTGCTTGGAGATAGCCCAAAGCCACCCACCAAATATGACTACCCAAGGAGGACTTCAGACTCAGCCAAGTGCCATTATTGATCGACGGATTATGACTCGACGACGACGATCCACTACTGAATTGCTAATACAGTGGGCAAACCTACTAAAAGAAGATGCCACTTTGGAGAACTATGATGACTTGAAGATCAAATTCCCAAAATTCATGAATCGTCAGCCTCGAGGACAAGGCTGATTTGAAGAGGGCGGGTTTGTTAGGACTCTAGCTAGGAGAGTCCTAATTGAGAGGGACATTCCTGTAAAACTGTTAGGACGTTAGCTAGGAGAGTCCTAATTGAGAGGGACATTCTGTTAGGACTCTCCTAGCTAGAGTCCTAATTGAGAGGGACATTCTGTTAGGACTCTAGTTAGGAGAGTCCTAATTGAGAGGGACATTCATGTAGGAGGTTTTTTCTTAGAGAAGAATTAGGAGTTGTAAGGGAATAGGAGTCTTGAGTAGGAGTCCTATTAGGAGTTGGTTAGAAGTAAGAGTCTTAAGTAGGAGTCCTATTAGGAGTTAGGGTTTAGAAGCCCTATAAATAGCCATGTATTCCTCCTCTTTTCTCAAGCAATAGATGAATCTTTTCTGCAGCCTTTGAGCAGCAACTTGGAGGAAGGAACCCCTATAGAGTTCCAAGGAGGCCGATCCCCTAAAGAGATCAACCCCAAGTTTAGAATCTGCAAGGGTTCTAACAGAGTTTATCCCTATTAATCAATTCTTGGTCAACCTAATCTACCTTGGCCGAGCCAATTACATACTTTGGAATCACAGGGGCTGGTCGACCATACAATGCTTTATAAGGGGCACATTTTGTAGATGAATGATATGTAGTATTATACCACCATTCGACCCAAGGAAGCCATTTCGCCCACTCTTTTGGTCGGTCGCTAGCGAAACACCGGAGGTACGTCTCTAAGCACCTATTTACCACCTCTGTTTGGCCGTCAGTTTGTGGATGATACGCTGTGCTCATCTTGAGTTTGGTGCCTTGTAACTGAAATAACTCGGTCCAAAATTTACTAGTGAAGATCCTGTCACGATCACTTACGATGGACCTTGACATCCCATGCAGTTTAACAATATTTTCTATGAAAATCTGGGCAATACTAGCAGTAGTGTAGGGATTTCTCACAGCACAAAAATGAACATATTTCGTAAGTCGATCAACCACCACGAGAATCATGCTTTTACCCTTGGAAGATGGCAGCCCTTCAATGAAGTCCATGGAGATGTCAGTCCACACTGAGTCTGGTATGGGTAGTGGTTGTAGCTTCCCTGGATTTGCCACCGTTTCACCCTTGTGCTGTTGACATACATCACATTGTGCCACATATTCAGCAATAATTTTTTTCATCCATCTCCAATAAAAATTTTGCTTCACTCTTTTGTAGGTTCTTAGGAATCCAGAGTGCCCTGCTAAAGGTATGGAGTGTATTTCATGTAAGATGATTGTGATGCAAGGGGAGTCAGGTATAAGCACAATACGACCTTTGTAGCGTAGATCCCTCGAATCCCAAGTGTAGTGGGCTATTGCACTTGGAACCTCCTCCAATTTTTTTATGATGTTGCTGATCTCTGGATCCTTCTTCCATTCTTCCTTAATGTCCTCGAGGAGACCAGTGGTAGGAAGGGAGATGGCTGAAACCTTAGCTTGTTCAGGTAGCCGTGAGAGTGCATCTGCAACAACGTTTTCTCTCCCCTTTTTTGTAAATAATTTCATAATCAAATCCACGAAGTTTGGTTACCCATTTTTGCTGCTCAGGGGATGATATCTTTTGCTTCAAAAAGTACTTGAGGCTTTTATGGTCAGTTTTAATTTGAAATCGCCGGCCGATCAGGTAGGGTCTCCACCTCGTTCCTGCGTGTACAATGGCGAGCATCTCCTTATCATATACTGACATGTTTTGATGGGAGGGAGATAATGCCTTGCTAGTGTATGCGAGTGGTCGACCATTTTGCATGAGAACGGCTCCAATTCCGACTCCAGATGCGTCGACCTCAATGATGAAGGGTCTATTGAAATCTGGTAGTGCAAGCACCGGCGTCGTTGTCATGGCTGCTTTAAGTTTGTCGAAGGCAGCAGAGGCTTTGTCTGACCATTGGAAAGCATCTTTTTTCAGTAAAAAAGTGAGTGGTGCATTGATCTTCCCATAGTCCTTAACAAATTTTCGGTAGTAGCCCGTTAGTCCAAGGAACCCCCGCAGTAATTTCACGTTTGTACGTTTCGGCCAGCCTTGCATTGCCTCAATTTTTGTTGGGTCTACCGCCACTCCTTCTGATATTATATGCCCAAGGTACTCTACTTTTTGCTAGAGAAAGCTACACTTTGGTTGCTTAACAAAAAGAGTATTCTCCCGAAGGATCGTCAAAACAATCCGTAAATGCTGAAAGTGAGTCTCAAGAGAAGGGTTGTAAACGAGAATATCATCAAAAAATACCAGCATAAATTTACGAAGAAAGCTCCAAAAAATATCGTTCATGAGACTTTGAAAGGTTGAAGGAGCATTAGTGAGTCCAAAAGGCATTACCAAGAATTCATAATGGCTATCATGTGTGCGAAATGCAGTTTTTGGAATGTCATCGTCACATACCTGAATTTGGTGGTAACCGGATCGGAGGTCCAACTTCGTGAAGACTCGAGCTCCTTTCAATTCATCAAGAAGTTCATCCACCACTGGTATTGGGTACTTGTCCTTGACGGTGATACCATTTAAAGTTCGGTAGTCGATGCACATCCGCCAAGTTTCGTCCTTCTTGCGTACATAACCCCTTCGCAGATCGCTCCCGAAGTTCTTCTCTTGTCAACCTTTTTGGTGTAGGGACTCGGTTGATAGTAGAGGGGGTTGAGGGCTTCAGTATTATAGGTCGAGGAGTGATCCTAGTCCTCCGGGCTTCATGGTTCAATCGCTCCTTTTGAAGTCGTGCGAAAGAGATGGCTATCATAAGCGTGTATGGTTGTCGCGCTTTAACTTCTCCCCGGATCTCCGGCTTCAAGCCCTCAATGAAGGTCCCCAATAGCTATTTTTCAGACCAATCACGAGTTTGATTAGATAACCTTTCAAACCTGGTTTGGTACTCCTGAATGGTGGAGGTTTGTCGGATCTTTGCTAGTTGTCCATCAATGTTCTCGTAATCGGTTGGTCTGAAGAGGATCAGCAGTCCTTCTTTGAATTGTCACCATGAAAGGACTCCATAAGTGTGTTCAAACTAGTCAAACCACTGTATGGCATCCCCTTCAAGATGTATAGCTGTAATTTCCACCATGGATGCATCCGCAGTTTTATGGTACCGAAAATATCGCTCCGCGCGCGAGATCCAACCAATTGGGTCTCCTTCTTCCCATCTAGGGAAGTCCACTCTCATGTGCGAATAGTTGGGGCGGTCATAGAGCCTCTCCTCTCTTGGAAGTCATCTCTTTGGGCATGATGTGATTGGTTAGAGCTCTCTCCTTGATGTGATTTCTTCGGGCTTGGTAGTAGGCCCAAACTAAATTCGGTAAGGAGAGTCCGAATCTTATCCTCCATTCGTGCCTCAAAGGCTTCAAATTTAGTATTGATTGCCTCTTCACATGCCATAGTATATGACTCCAAATCTGTGATATTAAGATCTCTCTTTTGTTGATGGGTTAAAGGCATGTATAGGTTGAGAGAAGTGATGGTTTAAAGGGTTGGTGGATTGGTAGATGAAGGCTGCGGTTTAGGTTTGTTTTGTGGCTTTTTTGGGTGCAGTTTGAGGGTGTGGTTTGGTGGAGTTTTAGGGCTGTGGATGAAAGTTTTCGATCTGTGGTGGATGACAGCAAAGGTTTGATAGAAATCAATGAAAGTTTGCTACAGAATTGTGTTGTCTTGTAAGAGCAGAATTATCGTCGAAGAAACAGCGGTTTTTTGACGAAATCTCCACAAAAAAATTAACAGATTTGAGGAGGGAATTGACATTAATATCTTAGTTTATATGACAGAGAAAATATAGTATTAAGATCAAACAAACAGTGCTATGCGGTTGAAATTCTACAATGTATCTTTCGTTGTAGAAATGAAAACTTTGTGACGAAAAGTTTATGCAGTAATATAGGAACAAATTTTTTTTTTTTTTTTTTTTTCGGATAAGGATAACTAAATTGCAGTAGTAGTAAGGTAGGAAACCAGAACTTGTTGCAATTCACGGGATGATCCGCGGTGGTGGAGATGATGGCAAAATTTGGCGACGATCTTTTAAGCAATTGTGGGAATTGCTTTGGGCGGCTGTGGAGGGCTGATGGATGGCTATGGAAGGCCATCAAGATGCCAAGAACGCTGCTCTGATACCAGGTGTTAGAACCCTTGCAGATTCTAAACTTGGGGTTGATCTCTTTAGGGGATCGGCTTCCTTGGAACTCTATAGGGGTTCCTCCCTCCAAGTTGCTGCTCAAAGGCTGCAGAAAAGATTCATCTATTGCTTATGAAAAGAGGAGGAATACATGGCTATTTATAGGGCTTCTAAACCCTAACTCCTAATAGGATTCCTACTCAAGACTCCTACTTCTAACCAACTCCTAATAGGACTCCTACTTAACTTCTATTCCCTTACAACTCATAATTTTTCTCTAAGAAACAACCTCCTAACCCTAGCCGGCCTCTTCACTTCTTTAATAAGAGTCAGCTTAGGTAGATTTTACATGAATGTCCATCTCAATTAGGACTCTCCTAGAGTCCTAACAAAAATTCGGTTATCAAACCTAACAAAAACCCTTCTTTTGCCATTGAAACCGTCGTTATCTTTCTTTTTTCGTTGTTTCGACCGAATAGACTTTAATCACTTGAAGGACTCCAAAGGGTTTATCAAGTAAAAAAACTGATCATTATTCTCGGCCATTGTTCTTTGTCCTACATAAAGAAAACAAATTTCGAAACCTCGCTGCATCCTGCGAGTTCTTGGAAGAACAAGAAGAAGAAGTGGGCGGGGGGGGAATAACCGAGTGACGCGACCCTAACCTGTTGACGGGAGAGGTAGTCGGCTTTGATGGAGGCGATGGAAACGAGGAGGTCCTGGAGGGGGAGGATCTTGGCCACCTCGCGGACGGCGGCCTGCTTCGCCTCAATACCCAGATATTCCATCTCCATATTCTCAGCTGCCGCCGGATCCGATCGATCCCCAAGCACACTTCCCCCGGTTCCTTCTCAAACTCCTCCCTTCTCTTCCAAGTTCTTCCTTCTTCTTGTGGTTTGAATCTCCGATCCGCCTTCGTCTCGCTCGTCGATATGGGAGTGGAAATGGGGTGCGGGGGATTTGACTAACTCCCTCGTTCCCTTTGCGGTAAGAGTTCCCTCCTATGACTCGTATGAATCGGTCACCACAAGTAAACGGCTTCGTATTGGTTGTCACGCAGTGGGGCCAACTTCCCCTGTTCGAAGAACCGTCCGAGCGGTCGACACTCAACTTGGCTCACGCAACGATTTATAGACACACACACATTATATATATATATATAAGCAGAATCGAGAATCGAACTAATTCAAATCAGAATCAGTACTATGCGATTCGATTTCTGGTTCAATTCTGAGCCAAGTGAAAAAAGAAAAAAAAAAAAAGGGTCAAATGACCATTGCAACGAGCAAACGGTCAATGGAACTAACGAGAGAATCAATGACAGTTCCAGTTTGAAATTAAAATTAGAATTAGAATCATTTGGGATCGATTCAATTTTGATTTCATTTTTTATAGAATTAAAATCGATACTATCAAGAGAGAGAGAGATCATATACCTTCAGGGCATTCGAAAGAATGATATCAAATCGAGATCAATGATTTTAAAAATAATATTTCTTTGTTTTCTTAAGATGAATAATTTTATTATCGTTAAAGAGAGCTTCAAGATTTTCTTCTTTCATGGATCGAGTTATGATAAGCTTCTCACTTCTGTACTCATGTCGTATAATCTTCTTTAGTATTTAGCCTTGATGTGGATAGTACGATATTTGGATTACCACCAAACTTATTATAGATTTAGTTTAACTTTGAAGTTCATATATATAATTATTTCTATCAGACAAACAATGTCATACGAGTGAGTTTTGTTGTCTTAGAATACGTGAGCATCAAAGCTATAATAAATATATCGAGTAAGACAACTTTCATAATTTTTAAATATATTTTTTTAAATCTCAAAAATACTTTACAAAGGTTGTCATGTATTTTTTTCACCCAATTCAAAACCGATTTTTGACTAACCGTTTACAGTGTTTTGGGTTGAGTTTTATCCATAAAAATATTATAAAATTTTTAAAAACACTATATAGTTTTTAAAAATATTATATGTATTTTTTTTCAAAAACAATATATAGTGTTTTGTTTCAAAAATATTATGATATCAATATTTAGTTCAAAAATATTATTTTAAAAAATACTGCATAGCATTTTTATTTTAAAAACTATATATTATTTTGAAAATGCTATACAGTGTTTTTGAACTAGTCTTATAATGTTTTTATGGTTAAAAATTAACTCATAAAATATTGTAAATAGTTGACGGAAAAAATTTTTGGTTTGGATGAAAAAAAAAAATTTGAAGGAATATTTTTGGAACATTAGAAACAGGAAGTGATTATTTGAGAAATTTGAAAACGAATATCATAAAAATATATTTTTCGGACGATCATTTGGCCTTTTGCTTTCAGAACCACGACAATGGCCACCATGTAACTTGTCCTACGACATAAAGCACCCGAAAGAGAGAGCAATGCATCTCAGACACAGCAAGCTGAGAACTCTCCTCCGTGGCCACGGCCGAAGTCACTCGAAGGCTATCTGGCGTCTTTAAATGCATGAAAGGTTGCAGGAAGAACAATTCTCAACATGTAGGTGCTGGTTGGTTGACTTAAGTATTTTCCTCTCTTTCCATAGGTTATATTTGTACAGATAATATTCTTACATTTCCATTCTGTATCGATTCCTCTTCATGAAAGTGTAAATGTACATTAGGCCCAGCTGAAATCCACCGAGGTATTTGTTTCATCATTCTACCTAATTACTTCTCTTTTTTTTTTTTTTTTTTTTTCTTCTTCCTAAATGCTTCAAGCTTATCCAAAGCTCCCTTCCAAAAGAAAGGGTCCACCAACTCAGACGAATTAAAAGTCCAGTTGGATCATGCTATCTGTTTTATACTCTTTTCGATGTTGTTTGTCTATGTTTTCTCCATCTTGGAGTTTGATCTCTATATAATTTTGACTAGTGGTTGTAAATCAAATTTGGTTTTACAAATATGTGTGTGATCTGTTAATGCTGAGATATGGGACTCCAGTGGTTGGTATACATCAAACACTATCACGTAGGAACTATACAAATCCTAATTTATTGGAGAAAAAGAACTAAACATTTTGTTGGTCCAGCCACAAGAGTTGCTCAAACTTCTTTATGATTATGGTCAAGATCTCCCGTGAATACAACCTCAACAATAATCAAGATCTCTCCAATTACATGAGGAAATATCATACATCTATTAAAGAAGATCATTCTCTGTTGAGAAAAATTCTCTCTTCTAATATGTATAAATAGGGAGTATTATGTATTGTTTCCATCTCAATGCAATCTTCTTCTTTGTATTTCATTTCTATTATGGTATCAGAGCTCTCGCTGTGAAATCCACTTCTAAACATCTCGAAGTAGATCCATCTCCCTGTCGGACTCCACAGAATCTCAGCTCTTCTCCTACTGCCTCGTGGACCGCGACTCCATATCAATCGCTCCCCCCTCCATCATTGCTCTCGCCGTGACTGCACC
This sequence comes from Musa acuminata AAA Group, assembly GCF_036884655.1. Classification (NCBI taxonomy): domain Eukaryota; kingdom Viridiplantae; phylum Streptophyta; class Magnoliopsida; order Zingiberales; family Musaceae; genus Musa; species Musa acuminata. Next base: position 25,228,378 of record NC_088354.1, read on the forward strand.
CGGCGTCGCCATCAGGTGCGACATTTTTCCTGGGCGAAAAGCGTCAGCAATAGTGGCATCTTCCTCTATCGAGCTCTTATCATTGTAGCGTTTTCCAAAGACGTTCTCTAGGATTGTTGCGTCGGGCTCCTTCGAAGTTGAACAAGGGCCACCATGTTGCGCCCTCTTCTCCTCCCTACGTCGGCGGCATTCTTTACTGTCGCCTTTCCTCTGCCTCTTCCTGCAGAAGCAGAGCCAATGCAGCCTCGCAACTGCTCCCCGGCCAACGACCTCTCCTCCTCGTTCCCGTATCTCGCTCGAGCGAGAAGTGCCGCTGCCATTGTCCTTGCTGCACAGCCATCATTGCCTTCCTGCAGTAGCAAGAATGATTGTATTTTTTCTTCAACGATCGACACGGGAGTGTCTAATTTACTATAATATGATCATATGAACCTTAATTATGATATGGTATTTTTTTCAGCCAACAATGATGCCTTATAATCTTTAACTTAGCCCACTCAAATATGACAGCTCATAAGCATATTCCCTGCACAAAGTTAAAGCTATTTCAAGGTGCTTTTCTTCATGACAAAGGAATGCATTAAAGGAGTTGGTTAGTAGTTATAAACACTTAATTTCGAAATTTTCTATGTATGAAGGGTTGTTTCATGTACTAGTATTTATTTTAGTGTTTAGGACTTAGAAAGAACTTTAGAAACTAATAATATCTTGGCAAAAGCTCTCTTGGAGAACTCCCTTAAACTATGTATCTCTTGGATACATCCTTGAGTGGTGAGTCTTTTGATTTCTGTTATGTATCCTCGTTTATAATCCTTGGGGTGGTGAATTTCTGTATCCCTTTGTGATTTTAACTTGGTGGTGAACTATTTTTCGATCTTCTTTAAGTTTTATCATGAGTTCATGTATTTTCTATTCAAAACACTCATTCCAATAAATACAATTGTACCGTGACTTTTCTTTAAGAGTTTGTCTTTGTCTACTATGACATTTTCTATATGAGAAACTATTGCATCAGTTTTCTTTCGAAATCCATTTTGCATTTTACCTTCCTTGGTATCAGTTTGGTATCAGAGCTAAAGGCTAGATATCATGGTAAGATAGAATGGAAAAGATATAGTTGGAGATGTTAGGATCAAGAGCACTAAGAGGGGGGGGGGGTGAATTAGTGTAGCGGAAATCTTTCAACGATAAAACACGTTCGAACGATAAAAACGATTTCGGTGTGAAAGCCGATTCTAAGATTACTTTAACTTAAGATCAAGCGAGATGACATTAAAATCAATCTATGAAGGCAGTTTGTAGTTATGATGAAAACCAGAATATAAGCGCAAATTGAAATACGACGTTCGTACGAAGAAGTTGATTTACGTCTAAATGCTGATTCGTAAATCACTTGATTAGGCGAGATGTAGTTTAAGCAAGGATATAAAGGCAGTTTGCAGTTATGATTGAAATTAAAACGTAAACACAAACTGAAATATGATGATCGTACGAAAAAAACAGATTTACGTCTAAACGCTGATTCGGAAAGTGCAAAGCTTGAAACCCGATCGTATATGCGCAGAAAGCAGTAAGCTTTAGAGGAGGTTTGCAGTAAAGATAATATGCTAAAAGTAAATGCAAACTGAGATTTAGAGTGGTTCAGTCAATCTTGACCTACTCCACTTTTGGCTTCCTCCACCGACGAGGTCACCGACGTCAACTAGAGGCCTTCCTTCAATAGGCGAAGGCCAACCACCCTTTTATAGTTTCGCTCCTTTTGACGGGCTTAGGAGACAACCCTTACAGAATTTTCTCTCCTCTCTTTACAACTCAGAACTTGGAAGAACAGAGGGAGAAGAACTTTTGGCCTTTACAACAATTTTGAGCTCTAAAAATCACAGAAAAAGATCAAGATTTCGGTGTAAGTTCATGCTCTTTCAGTGCTGAATGGGTGGGGTATTTATAGGCCTCAACCCAGTTCAAATTTGGAGCTCAAAACTGTCAATTCCTGGAATTCCGGGATCAGGCGGTTGCACCTCCTAACTGGAGCGGTTGCACCGCCTGGCAGAGCTCGAAGACTGAGCCTCTGGGCGGTGCTACCTCCTATCAGGGGTGGTTGCACCTCCTGACAGAGCTCGAAGACCGAGCTCAGGCGGTTGCACCTCTTGACTGGGGCGGTTGCACCGCCTGGCAGAGTTCGAAGACCGAGCTCAGGCGGCCACCTCTTGTCAGGGGAGGTTGCACTGCCCAGTCTCGCTCGGAGACTGAGCCCAGGCGGTGCCACCGCCTGGCCGGAACGGTTGCACCTCCCAGTCTCACTCGGATACTGAGCCCAGGCGGTGCAACCTCCTGCCTTGGGCGGTTCAACCGCCTAGCAGAAATCAGGGTCTGAATGGGTTGATCCATTCGACCCAATTTGGGTTTTTCAAGGGCTCAATTGCCCCAAGATTAAGTTAATGGGATCACCTCCCATTTTCAACTTAATCAATGTACTAACTACGATTTTTCCTAAGACATTTACTGCAACTTGCTCCGGTGCGTCAATCGCTTCTTCCGACGAGCTTCCGACGAACTTCCGTCGATCATCCGACGAACCCTCGGTGATGCTCCTGCGGACTTCCGGCAAACTCCTGGACTTGCGATGATTCACTTGGCGAGTTTCGACGAGCTTCTTTTGGCAAGCTTATGGACTTCTCGGATTTGTTCTCGTAGAACCTCCGACGACTGTCCGAACTTCCGTCGAACTCTCGAACTCCCAACGTGATCATTGTCTTGACTCCGGTGCAACTTCTGCTGCATGTCTTACTTTCATCGTAGTTAATCCTGCACACTTATCTCAACATATAGATTAGATAACAAATGACAATTGACTTCATCATCGAAATCCGAGATTCAATAGGAGAAGGTAGCGATCATGAAAATGATGCTGAGTCGTTGAGACTGCAACTACGAAAATTTCTACGTAGTCTACAAGAAAAGAATGAAATAATCAAAGAACTTGAAAGTAGACAAAACCAGCATGAAAATGATGTCCATGAATATACTTCTAATGAAGATATACCTCTTCTCCCAAGGGAGTCGAGAAGATGTTGGATAAGAAATAGAGTCGAAGACGAGTGGCAGAATAAATATAACCGCAGATTGGAGATTTCAGAGTTTGAAGGTAAAATAAATGTTGATGACTTTATCGATTGGATTAATATAGTAGAAAGAATTTTTGATTTTCATGAACCACCAGAATAAAAGAAGGTCAAACCTGTGGCACTAAAACTTAGACGGAATATATTTTTTTGGTAGAAAAATCTGAAGAAACAAAGAGAACGTGAGGGGAAGAGTAAGATCGTGACATGGGAAAAAATGAAAAGGGAGCTAAGAAAATATTTACTTGACAATTATTGGTAAGAGATCTTTCTCAAAATCCATGATTTTAAACAAAAAGATCTTAGTGTGGAAGAGTACATTGCAGAATTCGATAACATAATGTTAAAAGGAGAGCTTGTGGAACCAAAAGAGCAAATCATTGCAAGATTCTTAGGAGGTCTGAAGTATGAGATTGCTAAAGTTGTTCAACTACAGCCATATTGGTCTTTAAATGATGTAAACAAACTGGCATTAAAAGTTAAAAAACAACAGAAGTTTGAAAAGAGTTCTCGGTACGACTCAAAAGAAAGCTATACAAAAGGAGGAAGTTCCAAGCCTACTATCCAAAGCAAGATGATATCGAAGGTGCAAGAAAAGGGTGAAGAATCTGCTGTCAGTAAAAAAAACCCTAATTCTTCTACCTCAAGTAGCAAAAAATGCTTCAAATATCATGGTTTTGGACATATTGCTTCAGATTATCCAAATAGGAGGATTGTAACTTTGGTTGAAGATCATAGTAATGGAGGAGAAGACGAAGTTGATAATGAACCAAAATATGATGAAGATGAGGAAGATGTAACTTATGTAGATCATGGTTTGTCTATTGTCTTGCAATGTAGCTTGCAAGTGTCTTATGTAGCCGACGATGAAAGTTAGGTGCGAAAAAATATGTTTCACACTAAATGTACTTCTCTTGGCAAAGTGTGCTTGGTGATCATCAACAGCGGCATTTTTGAGAACGTGATTTCTTTGGAGATGGTGCAGAAGTTGAAGTTGGACACAATCCCTCATCTACATCCATATTAATTATGTTGGTTGCTAAAAGGAAATGACATCAAGATAACTAAAAGATGTTTAGTTTCATTTTCTATTGACAAGTATTATAAAGACAAAGTGTGGTGTGATATTGCTCCTATGGATGCTTGTCATTTGCTGTTGGGAAGACCTTGGCATTATGATAGAAGGGTGTTGTATGATGGTTATAAACATGCTTATTCTTTTAAGGTGAATGAAAAGAAGATTATCTTAGCTTCATTACAACCTTCCGAAATCAGTGCACCAAAGAAGGAAGTTAGTGCTTTTATGTCTTATAACAAATGCAAATGTGAATTAGACAAGAGTGGTCATGTTTTGGCCCTAATGGTAGTAGAGGAGAATGAACAACAAAAGGAGACATCGAAAATCATGAAACCAATCTTAGAAGAATTTCAAGATGTTATACCAGAAGAGATTCCACATGGCCTTCCGCCTTTGAGAGACATTCAACGTCACATTGATCTTATTCCGGGGGCTATTCTACCTAATAAGGCTGCGAACAAAATGAGTCCCAAGGAACATGAAGAACTTCAAAGGCAAATTGATGAATTAATGAAAAAGGGGTTAATTCGAGAGAGCATAAGTCATTGTGCAGTTCCTGCCTTGTTGGTGCCTAAGAATGATGGTTCTTGGAGAATTGCGTTGATAGCTGCACCATCAACAAAATCACAATAGACTATCGTTTTCCTATTCCAAGGTTAGATGATTTACTTGATCAATTATGTGGTACTTCTATTTTCTCTAAAATTGATTTGAGGAGTGACTATCACCAAATAAGAATGAGGCCCGGAGATGAGTAGAAACAGTATTTAAAACTAGAGAAGGCTTATATGAATGATTGGTTATGCCATTTAAGCTATCTAATGCTCCTAGTACTTTCATGAGATTTGTGAATCACATACTTAAGCCATGCATTGGAATATTTGTTGTAGTTTACTTTGATGATATATTGGTGTACAGCAAGAGCGAAGAGGAGTATATGAATCATTTGAAAGAAATCTTTCTTATTTTGAGGCAGCAAAAGCTTTATGCTAATCTAACGAAGTGTGATTTCTTTACATCTAGTGTTGTGTTTTTGGGGTATGTTGTTTCAAAAGATGGAATCATGATGGATCAAAGTAAGGTAGAAGCTATTCTCAGTTGGCCAACACCTGCTTCATTGCATGATGTGAGGAGTTTGTTGAATCTCGAATTTTGATAATGAAACTAATTGATAAGTGTTCATGATTTAATCTATATTTTGAGTGATGTAGGATGCTTCAATTAGGGAGAGATAATTAAAGCAGGAAGAATCATGTTGGGCCGGAGGAAAACGTGTTAGAAGATTGGACGTCGGGCCGGAGGATCGGTCGACATATTGATAGAAGACTTCGGGCTATGGATTCGGGCATTGGGCCAAAAAGAGCATATATTATACCAAGGATATTGGAGTTGCAGAGGTCAACTGGCTGATTAGGCAATAGGCCGCAAGAGAGGACGATGCATTGAAGAATCAGACGAAGTGTCGATGGACCAATGACAGGCCGGACAACATGATTCATGCTTAGTAATAATTGTCTAGATCGAAGTGTATTTTTGTGTGTACAGGATTAACTACGATAGCAAGGCATAAAGCAAAATGAAGTCCCAAAGTCAAGAATTTGATTTCGTTGGGAGTTCGAGAGTTCGTCGGAAGTTCAGACGTTCGTCGGAAGTCGAAACCAACAGAGAAGTCCAGGAGCTTGCCAAAGAAGCTAATTGGAACTCGCCAATAAGATCATCGTGAAGTCCAGGAGCTTGCCGGAAGTCCATCGGAACATTGCCGAGAGATCATTGGAAGTTCGCCGGAAAGATCGCCGGAAGAAATTGGACTTATCTTGCTTAGAATATGTCTTAGGAATCGTAGTTAGCATATAATTAGAGTTGGGATTGGGAGGTAATCCCATCAATTCTGTTAGGGGCCAATTGGGCCCGAATCTGTATTGGTTTGGGTCGGATTCAAGGCCCAACTAGGGTGCTAAAACCTTGGCCGACGGTGGCACCACATAGGGAACAACACCCCAAGATTCCTGAGCGGTGGTACCGCCCCTATTCGGTGGTGGTACCGCCAATACCCAGGAAACCTAGGATGAGACCTTTTTAGGCTTCAAGTTTGAATCAACTTGAAGCCTATAAATACCCCTCTCATCCCTGGTTAACTTACACAAGCACAGAGAGTTTTAAAGTAAGAAAACAATGTAGAAATTACTTGAGAAATCCCTGCTCTAGATCTAACTTTAGAATTCTGTTTAGAGAGGAGTGTGTATGCTTGTAAGGGTTGTCTCCTAAACCCGGTAAAAGGAGAAGAGGGGTGTTAGAAGGAGGTTGATCTTCGCCTATTAAAGGAAGATCGATAGTGGATGTCGGTGGCCTCGACGGAAGAGGAATCAGCGAAGTGGATGTAGGTCACGATGACCGAACCACTCTAAAATCTGGTTTACATTTTACTTTGAGCAATTTATCTTTACTGCAAACCACTTTACCTCCTTACTTGCTTTACATTCAATATGCTCTTACTTTACTTTCAAAGTTAAGCATTTCCGAAATCGGCTTCTCATTTGGTATTAGAGCCTCATATTTCTCATTTGGTTTAACACCCAAAAAAATGGCTCTTTTCGGCTTTCAAGAGGGTCACTCTTTTATTCGTCCTCTCTTTTTAAATGGGACGGACTACACTTATTGGAAAACTCGAATGAGAGTTTTCTTACTTTCATTGAATCTCGATTTATTGCACATAGTTGAATTTAATTTTTAAAGGTTTTTCTCTTCTAATGAACCATTGGAATGATTTGGAGAAGAAGGCTATGAATGTCTTATTTTACGCCCTAGATAAAAATGAGTTTAATTGAATTTCTATGTGCGAAATAACTTTCAAAATTTGGCATACTCTCAAAATCACACATGAAGGCACTAACAAAGTTAAAGATTCAAAAATCAACTTTTTGATGCATGGTTTTGAACTGTTTTAAATGAAACCAAGCGAGACTATTGGAGACATGTACACCTATTTTACGAATGTCGTCAATAGTTTAAAAGCTCTTGGTAAAACTTTTTTGAATTTTGAACTTGTTAGTAAAGTTTTACGATCACTTTCTAAAAATTAAAATTTGAAAGTAACGACTATTCAAGAATAAAAAAATTTAAATACTTTTTTGATCGAAAAACTCATCGGGTCTTTAGTGACCTACGAAATGACCGATGTGGCACAAAACGAACTTGAGAACAACCTTCCAAAGAGCAGAAAGGATTTCAGACTCAGAACATATGAAGACCATTCGAGCATAAGCTCAAGTGACAGTGAACTTGAACTCCTCATGAAATTTAAAAAGTTCATGAAACAACAATCAAAAAACAAAAATAAACTTAAAAAAAGCGGAACTACTTGCTATGAACACAAGAAGAGGGAAGCACCTTAGGACGAAACGAGTGCTTCCGAAGACAAAGAGCAAACCGATGAAGACGAAGTGGCGAACCTTACTTTGGTGACTCTCGTCAATGAGGTAAACAACTCAAACAAAACTCCTTTAGTTTACTTTGAAATTACTTGATATTTTTCATGAGTTTTTTTAATTTAGTTTAAAATTTATATAATTTTTTTTTTGTATTGCATGTTTAATAATGTAATGAAAATAGAAAAATTGGGATCATGCTAGTAATTTTGAAAATGATAATAAAAACTACATGTTTTATGTTAAAGGAATAAAATGTTATATTTAAATCTAATGATAATCCTATGTATGTTTTTGAAGCAAGAATGTATATTTTGAAGATTTCCATATGGCTTTTCGATTTTGATTGAAGATGTCTTATGAAACCATACTTTATGTTTTAATGAAAAGGCTAAGAGGTTTAATATAATGCTTAATGAGTTTATATTTAGAAATGATACATGATTATCTTTGTGATTTATGGATTATCAATTTTTACCATAATGAAAGTTATTTTTTTGGTTTTAAAAATGATGCATGGCTTTTGTATCGAAACTAAGCATGAAAAGTTAGATTCACCTAAAAATAAAAATGCATGACTACAACAAACAAAGTGAACTTGATTAAAAATGCTTTATGTTTGATGAAATCATTTTCGATGATGCATAATGATGTAATTATGTAATAAAGATATTAAAATTTTTAGTACCATGCTTGATGATTTTATACATGCATGAGATTTAAAAATGATGCATGATGATTTTTATGATTTATGCCTTATTGATCTTTGACGTAATAAATCTTGCACTTTTTATTTTAAACGTTGATGCATTTATTTATTTGGCATAAATGAAATAAATCACATGAATTGAAACAACTAAAAAGAGAAAAATATTTTTCTTGAAAATTTCTTTTTCTCTATCTTATCAATTTTTCACTAAGAGATTGATAAAGTTGTTTATGCCATTTTGAATCTCTTGAAAGTGATTTTGATGATTTGAATTTGAATGAGTTTTATCAAAATCATAATCTTGATTTCTTGGAATTACATGAGATGTTTTTTAATCAAGATCTCTTCTTTGTACTCCTATAATTTTTTTTTGGTATTTTATTTAAGAGGAGATTTAATATATGAATTATGTATTTTGGTATTTACATGATCTTATCTCTCATGATATGATTTATTTTTGTAAAACTCCTTGTATTCATCACCCAATTAATTTTTCTTGATGAGATAAAATGAATGTGATAAAATAAAAATATGCATGAAATATAGGATATAATGTAATTTGACATTTAGATACCATCATGATTTAAAATACTATGATTTGTTGCCAAAATGATGTATCATGAATGCTTGAATATCATGTATGATATGCCCATATTGATTGATTTATTTGTATCATGCATGAAGTAAGGACACAAATGTAAGGTTTTGAAATTGTACATGTTTTAATTTAAAAATATAATGATACACAAATAAAATTGATAATTTACCCTTATCATAATTTGAAAATTGCTGTAAAGGGAAAAGAATTACAAATTTGTATTCTTCCCTTCTTTTTGACAATAACAAAGGGGGAGATAGCTAGCTTGCACAAGTCAAGAAGATGCAAAGACATGCTAGCTTGCTCATCTCAAAAGAGAAGCAAAGATTGCTAACTTGTATATTTCAAGAAGTAAAAGTTGTTTTCTTGAACATCTCAATATTGCTAGCTTATATTTTTTTAATGATGTAAAAAAAAATTTGCTAGCTTGCATGATGTAGAAATTGCTATCTTAAATATCACTAAGAATTGCTAGCTTGCAATCTCAAGAGAAGCAAAAGTGCTATCCTGCCTATCTCAAGAAGCAAAACATGCTAACTTTCAAAATTTATGATCTTGCACATCTTCAAAATTAATGATGATTTGATGATTATGTATATTGTAAGTTGATGAACAAATTTGCTAGCTATATGTTATAAAACTTGCATGATGATAAAACTTTATATTATGTTTATTATGCAATGATATGAAATGTAATGTCAAACACTTGATAGTTCGAACTTCTCATTTTTGTTGATGACAAAGGGGGAGAAGTATGATCATGTTATGTATGATGACGTATTGCAAATATTTATGATGAAATTTGCAATGACTTGAATTCAGCTTGAATTCAAGGTTCTATCAATATGGCATATTGATAGGGGGAGTTTATTTAAACTCCGGGAGTTAAGGTTAACTCCGTCATCAATTGGTTGTCATCATTAAGAAAGGGAAGATTGTTGAATCTCAGATTTTGATGATGAAACCAATTGATCTGTGTTTATGATTTAATCTATGTTTTGAGTAACGTAGGATGCTTCAATCAGGGAGACTTAATTAAAGTAAGAAGAATCATATTGGGCCGGAGGAAAACATGTCAAAAGATTAGACGTCGGGTCGGAGGATCGGTCGATGTATCGACATAGGGGTTTAGGTCATGGATTCGAGTATCAGGCCAAGAAGAGTGGATATTACGCCAAGGATATTGGAGTTGTGGAGGTCAACTGGCCGATTGGGCAATAGGCTGCAAGAGAGGATGATACATCGAAGAATCGGACGAAGCGTCGATGGACCAATGACATGCCGGACAACATGATTCATGCTTAGTAATAATTGTCTAGATCGAAGTATATTTTTGTGTGTGCAAGATTAACTACGATAGCAAGGCATAAAGTAAAATAAAGTCCCGGAGTCAAGAATGCAATTTCGATAGGAGTTCGAGAGTTCGTTAGAAGTTCGGACGTTCATCGGAAGTTCTGCCGGAACCAATAGAGAAGTCCAGGAGCTTGCCAAAGAAGCTCATCAGAACTCGCCAAGAAGATCATCATGAAGTCTAGGAGCTTGCCAGAAGTCGTCGGAATATTACCGAGAGATCGTTGGAAGTTCACCGGAAGCTTGCCGAAAGAAATCAGACTTATCTTGCTCAAAATATGTCTTAGGAATCATAGTTAGCACATAATTAGAGTTGGGATTGGGAGGTAATCCCATCAACTCTATTAGGGGCTAATTGGGCCCAAAGCTAGATTGGTTTGGGCCGGATTCAAGGCCCAACTAGGGTGCTAAAACCCTAGTCAGCGGTGGCATCGCCTAGGGAATAGCACCCCAGGATTCTTGGGCGATGGTACCGCCGGCAGCAATGCTGTCAGCGGTGGTACAGCCCTTGTTCGACGGTGGTACCGTCTAGTACCAGATCCTACGGTAGTAGTACTGCCCAGGAATGGCGGTGGTACTGCTAGTACCCAGGAAACCTGGGATGAGACCTTTTTAGGCTTCAAGTTTGAATCAACTTGAAGCCTATAAATACCCCTTTCATCCCTAGTTAACTTACACAAGCACAAAGAGTTTTAATGTAAGAAAATGCTGTAGAAATTACTTAAGAAATCCCTCCTCTAGATCTGACTTTAGAATTCTGTTTAGAGAGGAGTGTGTGTGCTTGTAAAGGTTGTCTCCTAAACCCAGTAAAAGGAGAAGAGGGGTGTAAGAAGGAGATTGATCTTTGCCTATTAAAGGAAGATCGATAGTGGATGCCGGTGGCCTCGACAAAAGAGGAATCGGTGAAGTGGATATAGGTCACGATGACCGAACCACTCTAAAATCTGGTTTGCATTTTACTTTGAGCAATTTATCTTTACTAAAAACCACTTTACCTCCTTACTTGATTTACATTCAATATGCTCTTACTTTGCTTTCAAAGTTAAGCATTTCCGAAATCGGTTTTATCATACGAAGAGATTTTTCGGAATCGACTTGAAGACGTATTTTACCGCTGTACTAATTCACCCCCCCTCTTAGTGCCGACTCATTCCTAACAAAGTTTCCATGACTTAACTTCTTTTTATAGAAGATTCATCAAGAATTTAGCTCTATTGCTGCTCCAATCACCGAATGTCTGAAATATGATAAATTCAAATGGACTAATGAGGCTAATGATGCTTTTGAGCTTTTAAAAAGAAAGGTGACCGAAGCTCCTATCTTAGTTCTACCAAATTTTGACAATATATTTGAGATTAAATGTGATAGATCTAATGTGGGAATTGGTACTGTTTTGAGTCAAGACGGAAAGCCGATTGCATTTTTTAGTGAGAAGCTGAATGATACAAGAAGGAAATATTCTACCTATGATAAGGAGTTCTATGCCATATATCGAGCTTTATCTCATTGGAGTCAGTACCTTCTTGCCAAGCCATTTGTGCTATATTCAGATCATGAAGCATTAAAGTTCATAAATCACCAACACAAGCTAAACAAGAGGCATGTAGCTTGGGTGGAGTTTTTATAATCTTATAACTTTACAATTAAGTAAAAATATGGTGTTCAAAATGTGGTTGCTGACGCATTGAGCAGAAAGCATTCTTTATTATCAGCAATAGAAGTCAAAGTTGTTGGATTTGAGGCATTCAAAGATCTCTATGAGAATGATGTGGATTTCAGCTCAATATAGCAGAATTGCAAATCAGGTTCCTTTCAACAATTTCTATCCTTGATGGTTTTGTTTTTCGAGCTAATGCTTTATGTGTTCCATCTTGTCCTTTGAGATAAGTAATTCTAGCTGAAGCTCATGGTGGTGTTTTGGGTGGACATTTCGGTTGAGATAAGACTTTAGCTCTTATTCAATCAAACTTCTATTGGCCCAAGATGTTTAGAGATGTGGAAAGACATGTAAAGCAATGTCGAGTGTATCATTTGGCAAAAACAAGAAGTCAAAATTCTGGATTGTACACTCCATTGCTTGTGCCAAATGCTCTATGGGAGGAAGTGAGTCTTGATTTCGTTTTGGGATTACCAAGAACTCAAAGGAATAAGGATTCTATCATAGTTGTTGTTGACAGATTTTCAAAAATATCTTACTTTGTTCCTTGCAATAAATCGAATGATGCATCTCATATTGCTGATTTGTATTTTAAGGAGATTGTTAAATTGTATGGTATTCCAAGAACTATGGTGTCTGATCGAGATTCAAAATTTATTAGTCATTTTTGGAGAACTCTTTAGAAGAAACTGGGTACTTCTTTGAATTTCAGTAGCTTGCATCATCCACAAACCGATGGGCAAACTGAGGTAACGAATAGAAGCTTAGGAAATTTGTTTAGAACCTATGTTGGCAAGAATATTAAGCAATGAGATCTCATTCTTCCACAAATTGAGTTTGCCTACAATCGTTCTATCCATCATAGTATCGGTAAGAGTCCTTTTGAGATTATTTATGGTGCTAATCCTGCTAGTACTTTGGACTTAATCTCTCATTCTATAATAAAGCAATTTAGTGGAGATGCTGATGAAAGAGCTAAGTAGATAAAGAAGCTGCATGAGGGTGTAAAAGCAACAATTGAGAAGCAAAATGAGAGGTACATACATGCTGCCAATAAACACAGAAAACATATGGAGTTTAATGTAGGTGATTTAGTTTGGATTTATCTAAGGAAGGAGAGGTTTCCACCGAGCAAATTTAGAAAACTAAAACCAAAGGCTGATGGTCCTTTCAAGGTGCTTAAGAGAATTGGCAAAAATGCTTATGAAATTGAGCTACTTAAAGATTACGAAGTATCCCCAAAATTTAATATGGCTGATTTAAGTTTTTTTTATAATCATGTTGATGAATCAAACAAGGACTTGAGGATAAGTCTTTTTCAACTAGGGAAGATTGACACAGGAGTATCTAATTTACTATAGTCTGATCATATGAACCTTGATTATGATATGGTATTTTTTTCAGCCAACAATGATGCCTCATAATCTTTAACTTAGCTCACTCAAATATGACAACTCATCAGCATATTCCCTGCACAAAGTTAAAGTTGTTTCAAGGTGTTTTTCTTCATGACAAAGGAATGCATTAAAAGAGTTGGTTAGCAGCTGTGAACATGTCTTCATGACTAAGGAATGCATTAAAGGAGTTGGTTAGCAACTGTAAACACTTAATTTTGAAATTCCCTATGCATGAAGGGTTATTTCATGCACTAGTATTTATTTTAGTATTTAGGACTTATAAAGAACTTTAGAAATTGATAATATCTTGGCAGAAGCTCTCTTGGAGAACTCCCTTAAACTCTGTATCTCTTGGATACGTCCTTGAGTGGTGAGTCTTTTGATTTCTATTTTGTATCCTCGTTTATAATCCTTGGGGTGGTGAATTTCTGTATCCCTTTGTGATTTTAACTTGGTGGTGAACTATTTTTCAATCTTCTTTAAGTTTTATCATGAGTTCATGCCTTTTCTATTCAAAACACTGATTCCAGCAAATATAATTGTATTGCGACTTTTCTTTAAGAGTTCATCTTTGTCTACTGTGACATTTTCTATCTGAGAAACTATTGCATCGGTTTTCTTTCAAAATCTATTCTGCATTTTACCCTCCTCGGTATCAACAATCCTCCTCCTGGAACGAAGGAACTGGGACGAGCAACAGCCCGTAGTTCCTCCTCTCTGCCACAGCAGCAGCAGCCCGCAGTAGTCGCAACAGCCCTCTTTGCCGCAGTCGTCGTAGACGCAGCAGCCCTCTTTGCTACAGCAGTCGCAGCAACCCTCTTAGCAGTAGCAGTTAGAGTAGCAGTGACCTACTCTTCTCCCAAGCCGCTATCCCTTGCTCCACCTTCTTCGCCTTGATAAGTAGCATCCAGAATCATTTCCAAATTCCCAACTGCCAAAATTCCTAAATTTGGTGCAAATCAGTGTCACATCGATAAACAGTGATCCTCGATGACGAAGTATGCACTTCACTGCCCAAATTCCCAACTATAGAACTACTGCACATAGAGATCTATAGCTTTACACAATATTGATCATTGTCAATATTGATCAACAACCCATAACTTATTAGCCACCAACACCTCTTCCTCCCCGATCATTGTCATTGCTGCAGACTTCTAGTTGCTCTCACATATTGGTACATATCCTCTATATGTCCTCATCATCTACCTCTGATGCTCCAATTATTATTCCTGCAGGGAACCACATTATTTTTCCACATATAGGCCTTATCTCCATAAATGCAGCAACCCTCATCCCCTTCAAATTATTCAAAGGTGGCAATTACGTATCCTGGCGTGTTCAATTCTCTAATCTACAATTTGGCTATGATCTTCTCGGCTATGTCGATGGCTCTCTTCATTGTCAACCGATGATGCTCAACATCCCAGGCGCACCCAATCCAGTACAAAATCTGGACCACAAACTATGGTTACACCAAAATCATCTCATCCTTCAAGTTATTCAAGCCTCGGTCGCTGGATCCCTCACCCCACTCATTTTTTCATGTGATACTACTGTCAAAGTTTGGTGCAAGTTGCAAGCCACCCTGGCCAATCATTCCCGCACTCACATGCTTAGTCTTCTATCCAATCTCATGACGATAAAACAAGAGGGAAGTAATGTTACTGATTATCTACACAACATAAGGATTATCATTGATAACTTGGCATTGATAGGTCATTCCCTTAGTGATAAAGAAGTTACTGTCCATATTCTCAACGGCCTAGGAGACGAGTACAAGGAATTAATAGCAGCAATACACGCACGTGATTCACTAGTGTCCTTTTAAGAACTCTATAACAAATTGACTAACTATGAGATATATCTCAAGCATGAGGACAAGTTGCCAAGACCATCCATCATGGCTCTATTGAATCTTGGATTTTGATGATAAAACCAATTGATAAGTGTTTATGATTTAATCTGCATTTTGAGTGACGTAGGGTGCTTCGATTAGGAGAGACAACTAAAGCAAGAAGAATCATGTTGCTAGTCATAGGTGCCCAATAAGCCAATCATGTGAGTGATGGCATATGTGACTTGACATGGAATCTTTTTGCTTATTATATTTTGGCATTTATCACTTTATATTGACTGTTGCATATATGCGTGTATATATTGTAATGTCCTTAGATATGTGCAATAGGAATTGGATTGTGATGAGATCACAATAATGAGATTGATTCACCTTTAAACATAGATCCTAAATAATCCCGGTCATAGGTTACTCGAGAGGGACATCATGATAACCGAACAGACTAGTGTGTTGTATACTCATCCATATGATGGATGCAACTGGTCTCATAGTTACTCATGTGGGGACACTAGGGATACAATACAAGTGCTCATTGGAGAATGAGTTCACTGATTGATCCGCTTACGGAATGCTGGATGGTTGATGATGCCTTATTGTCAGATAGCGATTCCGTAGTCCTAGTGGTGTATCTGGTCCTTAGACTTAAGACACCAAGGATGTCTTGTATGAGTGCTCCACTCTTTAATACCAGACTTATAGGTTTGGATGTCCCAGATCTAGTATAACTAGTCATTAGGAGTGGCAGTTTACCTTACGAGGGCTATTGAGTGTCGATAGAGGATCATCCACTCTCGGCATCATGAGAGGAATATCTCATGTGTTCTTGCTCAGACAAATCCCTAGCCATGGTCATTCGAATTGGGAGAGAAAGAGTTCTCCGGGAGAATCTGATTAGAGCGAGACTCGAGAAGAAATCGTATGGGTCTAACAGCACCATGCCTGATATACGGTCTCTAGGATATTAGATAGATGAGAAACTATAGGTATACGGTAACTGAGGATGAACAGGTCCAATGGATTAGTACATCCGTAATCGATGAGTCGAGTGAATTATTATAGAGATAATAATTCACTAAGTTAGAAGGAGTTCTGACAGGTATGACTCACGGCCAGCTCGATATTGGGCTTAGAGGGTCACCACATATGGTAAGTATTGCAATGAGTAGAGGTTTGGATATGAGATATCCATCGGAGCCCCTATCTTATTGGATAACCAATAAGCCCCTGAATTATTGGATCCCATGGACGAGATCTAATAAGAGCCCATGAGAGATTATTGGATAGAGATCCACTAATCTAAAAGGCTTGGGTAATTGGTTGTAGATCCAATACCCACTAGGGGAGGATCCATTAGGGTTTGACAGGGGACCTCTATAAATAGGAGGGATTTAGTGGTTCATAGGTTATAAAGCCTTTGCTCTCCTCTCCTATTCCCCTCCCCCTCTCCACCTTTACCCTCGCGCCCCCCCCCCGCCCCCCCACAGGTGTGGCCGCCCGGTTGTCACGAACTTAGTTAGCTTTGCCTAAGTCGTGCGGCACTTTTGCGTATCCGTCTATAAAGGTCAACCTCCCTGAAGCCTCCTATGGTCCCTTAGGACCTACAAAAAAGAAAACGGGTTAGAGAAAACGCTTCACTCGGGATCCATAAGCAAACATTTTTTAAAACACTTTATAGACAATACAAATTATAAACAGACTTTACAAGCTCTGAATAGTTGCACAACAAAGGGTCAAAATAGTCCACTATAGACCGAAAATCTCTCACAAGTGTTCACATGACATAACCTTTATTTACAAGCCTAAAGCGGCCACCAAACCCAACTAAAATGGGACTATTAAGCCATCGGCTGTCCCACTATATGCTGTGCAAAGCATGAACATACCAAAAGACATAGACATACATAAGCATTACATCAAACATCCTGTTTAGAAGTTTATCCGTGACATTCTCCCCCACTTATTTCTTCGACGTCCTTGTCGAAGTCTTTGCTGACACTGCAACTCCTCGCCTTTCCTGATTCTTCAATCTTCTGCTCTAGCTGCAATGCGCCTTTGAGTAGTCGAATCTTTGATCTACCATACTACTTCAACTCGCCAATGACTCTGACTCTAGTGTGGGGTTGGCTGAGTTGTGTTGATCCCTGTTGGTTCCTGCGGATTCTCCAAATGAAAGAAAAGACCATCCTTACTATGCGCTAGTCTCTCAAATGCCTCATGCTGCTTGAACTAGGTGGATGTTTGTTGGAGCTTTAATGAGCAACACCTCGTAAACTTTTGAAGTTTTGGGTCCTTCATCTACAAAATTTGCCCATTGACTCTTCTTTCACTTAGTTGTCACTTCCAAGTAGATTCGCATCACTTTCACTTTCGATTGGCATTCTGTTAGGAAATGAAGCGGATAATCTACTCTCAATAGCACTGATCACCATTGGTGAGGATTTGATAACTATTGTATTCTAATATCTTCGAAGGGTCTTTGAACCTGTGCAGAGCTCCTTTGCTGGATAGATAAGAGAATTGGGGTACTCAGTTTCGTCCATTCTCTTAAAAGTTGAGAAGATACTGGTTACTTGACTTCGCCCGCCTCCTCAAGGGTTGTATTCCATGCATCAAGCTGGTTACTGACCTTCGCCTACTCTTTGTTCACACTTTTGAAGCACTCGAAGTGTTTGCACTCCTTACATTGAGTTAGCTACTATGATTCACCTTCTCAATGCCATCAAACTTCTGGAATGCAAGAAGTTTTCACCCCAACTTGGAGTAATTCTCTAATAGATTTGGTCGCCTTTGGGATTGTACCATCTTCTCCATCAACCCTACCGCCTACTCCACTGAGTAGCTAAGGTACAACACCGTGTACTGCCTACTTCATTCCTTGTTCATGCACTCTTGCATGATCCAAAGTCCTTCACTTTCGGCTATCTTGATGAGAAGCTCGTTGACATCGGTCTTACGAAGTTCCTTGGCCTCTACCCTTCAGCCTTGTCTCGGTACTTGGAGTTTGTCTCTGCATGCTCCACCTCCTCGGCCCCTTTCACGACCAAGCGCTCTCCCTCCATGAGAGCAAGGGATCAATAACTTTCACGAAAGTCCCACCTCTATGGTACCATGGCGCTACCATGCCCATGGCCCTACTATCCGTCGCCTCGCATTTGTATCCCTTTTCTTCACGATCAGTAGATATGTCTATGTGGCACTCCTTTGAGTCTACCTCCATTCTAACTGATGCTTGATTTTGGGTAGCTAAGTCCCTTTGGACTCGTCGTCGCTTCCTCGCCCTTTTCAACCTCTTGCTTCAACACCTTTGTGTTATCTAAGCAGCTCCCTTTGGTCGATGGAAAGATAGACTGCAACTCCCATGCATGGCCTCTACCATCACGTTGTAGGGTTTACACCGATTATGTTCTCCTTAGCTTCCTTGGTAGCAATGTTCGCTTACTTGACCTTGTCCTCTAACTTGTCGGGCTCCCTTAAGCGAATATAGGCTTTAGAGCAGTCCAACTCTCCAACTGCTTTGATCATACCTCTACATGATCAAGTCCCTCTCATGGGACTCACTAGTACTTGTATTCGAACTTTTCCCTCGTTGGAACACAGCCCCCATATGCTGATGACTAAGGTTTTCATCCGATGCAAAATTCGATGCACGCACGGAAGACCTGCCTCTACGGTACCATAACCTTCACTCCTTGAATCCATAGCCCTTCTTACCGTCGTGTTGTTCACTGGAGTGGAGTTTCTAGTAGCTCCCGATCATACCTCCGTATGATATAGTCCCTCACGGGACAATGTCATGTGTATCGCATTGCCACGAACTGTTCCACCATGATCTGCTGCACTATGTCACCTCCTGGTGACATCTCTATTGCATTCTGATCCTTGTGGGATGAACTCGAATTGTGATCTCTCCATGTGTAGCCTTTGCCAATACATCGTAGGGTCTCTTCCACCTTCGATTTTGTTCGCTCCTTTGGCAATCGACCTTCATCCACCCACTCTTGGGTCACACCTAGATGAAGCACCACTCTAGGATATTCCGTCGCCTAGTAGCTCCCAAAATCCATCAACTTCACTGCAATTAGTGCACCATTGTCTGGATCATGGGCCTCTGCCCCTACCAGCACAATCTCCGCTGCGCACCGCTTCCTGCTTGGCAACTTGACTGGCAACATTAAGGCATATTCTTCAAGAGTACTTGCCTCCGCATCCTCTTGCCCCGTGCCAAGGCCCTCTGAACCCAACTTCACCTCCGCAAGTTGAGTTGCCTTAGTTCCTCCATCAAATGCTTCTCTGAGATAAGGTGCATGTGCCCAGAAGCTCCCTTCGTCTTTGGCATCATGCAAGATGAGTCCGCTCTGTCAGAATGAAGGACCCATGGAACAACATGATCCTGCTCTTGCCTCTGCAAGAGTTCATGTCCTTGACCTCTATCCAAGGAAAGCACTGTGCCTCCGCTCCATGTTCCATCTTCTATGCTGGCTCCCTTCATGCGGCTTGGGTACTTCGTCAAGTTACACCCAAGTTGCTCCACTCCTCGTTTTTGCATTGAGTTGATGGTAGCCCTCGTGCCCACCATTCCATGGGTCAGCCCTGCCTTGAGTCCGATCTCCATATCGACTCCAAGTGTGCCTTCAATTGTATTGCTTTAGGTCGCTTCCCCACTTGATCTTGTAATGCATCCACCAATGCATTCTCTCAAGCGAGATCATGCGACTACTCCTCGCCACTCGCTCGGTCCATTCAGCTTCGTGGAGTTGTTGTTTGTTGAGGTACTCGTCAACATGTACAGTCTATTGCACATGATTCTCCCTCTAGAGAAATCGGGATCTATCTCTCCTGGATAATTGTCCTATTAGAGTAACATCTCTCTTTATTTCAGAGACCACCATCCCCTTGGACTACTCTGATTTGCTAAACAAACTGTGCATTATTCTACCTCCTGCAAACGCACTTGCTAGATTACGACTCCACGTCAATACAACCCTCGCTGCACCACTCAAGGCCTAGCAGCATGCTGAACTCGCTACACACTTTAGCCTCCTACGGACGTATCCTTCATATACCGAAGAGAAAGTTTCAATGCTCCATGGCACCGAGTTTCGGTCGCCTTGGGATGGCCGCGAATATTCCATCGTCCGCATACAAGCCCATGTATGAGTACCGAATTCTTCGAGTTAGCAATTCCCCTCACCTTTGTGAGCTTTGCACAACTCTTTCGGTCACTGAGCAACTCATTCCACCTTGCATGGTCTCATCCTTTACCAAGTGCCTCGCTTGCCTTAAGCACCATCAAGTATGGTTGTCAACGTTGAGCCGTAGCTCAAACTCAGCCATCCTAACCTTTGTGCGCTCTACATTCTTCCAAGCTTGCCTATTCTCGTGGTGCCTCTTGCGCGAAGGGTCGGCCATTCCTCTAAATGCCAATCTCAGATATCTGCTCCTCTGAGTGACTCATTTTCCCTACATCTCCATGCTCATTTTCCCCCAAACAGTCACGCGTGTGCTGACTACCCTCAACGCAGCCCCGTTAGGTCCCCCACATTTGCATGCTAAGTGTTTCTATGAGTGCTTGTCCCGCTCTGATACCATCTGTCACGGACTTAGTTGGTTTTGCCTAAGTCGTGCGGCAACCTTGCATGTCCGTCTGCAAAGGTCAGCCTCCCTGAAGCCTTCCATGGTCCTTTAGGACCTACAAAAGAGAAAACGAGATAGAGAAAATGCCTCACTCAAGATCCACAAGCAAACATCTCCGAAAACACTTCATAGACAATGCAAATTATAAACATACTTTACAAGCTCTGAATAGTTGCACAACAAAGGGTCAAAATTATCTATTACAGATCAAAAATCTCTTACAAGTGTCCACATGACATAACCTTTATTTATAAACCTAAAGCGGCCACCAAACCCAACTAAAATGGGACTATTAAGCCTTCTGTCGTCCCTCTACATGCTGTGTAAAATATGAACATACCAAAAGACATGGACATACATAAGCATTACATTAAACATCCTGTTTAGAAGTTTGTCCGTGACACGGCGGGGTAGCACCATCTGTGGGTGCTGCCCTGCGAGCAGAACCGCTTGCGGAGGTGGCGGCGCCCGCGGGGGTGCCCACTTGTAGGGGCAGCGCCGCTAGTGGACGTGCCGCCCGCAAGCGAGGGTAGCGCCCCGCCCTCCACCGCACGGCCTACAATCGGTAGGGCAGCGATAATGGCGGCTATAGCAAGGGAAAGGTGCTTAGGGTTTTCTAGGCAAAAGATAATTTTACCCTTGGAAATTTGAGAAATTTCAGTTTCTGTCCTTTGTCCAAATTATAAAAATACCCCTATAAATTTAAAAATTCCCTACATGTCCTTGATTTCAAAAAATATTAATTAATTAAAAGATTTAGTTGATTATTATTTTTTATCATTATCTAGTAGTCCTACATGATAATGATTTATACATGTGATGTTTGATGTTTGGATGGACGATCATAGGGCATGGAGATGCATCGTTACACATATAGATCTTGAAGTGAGTGATTAGGCCTACTGGCTCGGGCCTGATCACATTAGGTTGTGGTCTATGATCATCTGGTATGATTGCTTATACACATACTAGATATGTATATATATTTGCATGCTATGTAGATATATATTAAATATGTATATGTGTGACATGTCATATTAGGAGACCAAATCATAGAAGCATCTATGTCGATAATATTAAATCGGTAAACGTGAGGCAATTAGATTGACACATGGGGCCTTCCATCGTTATAGGTAGGAACCGATTCCTAGTGTAGGTTAAGTTAGTCGAGTCCCTCGAGGCTCACCTATATCATGATTTGCTATCTTGCTTATAACATAGAGATGTCACCGGTGACCTGAGGACATGGTATGCTTAGTCGAGTCCCTCAAGGGTATATCATCAAATCAGACTCATCTTGTAACGATAGTGTTGACTTAACCGAGCATCATGGTTAGTCGAGTCCCTTGAGACCATGGTGATTCGGAGGCCAAACAGGACGGGAATCACAAGAAGTTGTGATCAGCAATAGTTGCCTACCTTTTGGGCTTAGTGTGATTAGTCAAGTCCCTCGAGGTTACACTAAGACGTTGATTGGATCCTGATCCTCACTAGAAGTTTGCCGAGACTTCCGTTTCATATGCTAAGGGTGTTGCGTGACTCGCTAGTAAAATAGTGGGAGCATATTCAGATAGAAGCCCATATCTTGATTGTTTATTTCCTGTAAAATCTGCATGTTATTCATTTCTGCTGCATCTTTACTTTTAGAAAATGTCGGTTTCAAATCCCTTATGTGGCATACTTGATGTCAACCGCCTCACTAGTCCAAATTATATGGATTGGCTCTGCAACTTAAGAATTATTCTCACAGTAGAGAAAATCGCATACGTCCTTGATATAGTGATGCCTACGCCCGAGGAAGGGGCAAGCAAGGATGAGATTGCTCACAACGTGAAGTACATTGATGACTCCACTCTTGCTCAGTGCTACATGTTGGGCTCTATGACTCCTGAGTTATAAAGACAACATGAAAAGATGAATGCCAGATCCATTCTCCTACATCTCCGTAAATTGTTTGAGGAACAGGGAAGGACTTAGTGATATGAGATATCCAAGAGCCTCTTCTGCACTAGGATGACTGAAGGGACACTGGTTCAGAACCATGTCTTAAAGATGATTGAGTAGATAGAGAAACTCACAGGACTAGGAATGGTCCTAGAAGATAACTTATGTGTGGACATTACGCTTTAGTCCCTACTAGATTCCTTTTCATAGTTCATAATGAATTTTAATATGAACAAGCTTGAGGTGACTCTCCCAGAACTCCTCAATATGTTGAGGGAGGCAGAGAGTACTATTAAGAAAGAGAAGCCAGTTCTCTATACTGGTGAGACCAGAAAGAAAAGGAAAGCAGAAAATTCCCTTAAGAAGGGCAAGGGCAAAGGCAGACCAAGTAAAGCAAAGGTTGCTAAGAAAGACCCAACAAACGACAAAGGCCAATGCTTCCACTATGAAAAAGATGGGCACTGGAAGAGGAACTACAAAGAGTACCTTGCAGAGAGGACGAAACAGAAGCTTGGAGAAGCTTCAGATACATTCATGATCAATCTCCAATTGTCAGATTTTTATAATAGTGCATTGGTATTGGATACCAACATTGCTTATCACATCTACAATTTGTTGTAGATTCTAGCAAAGCCGAGGGAAGATTGGTGAGAGGAACATTGCATAATGGTTTATTTATGCTAGACACTACTCCACATAACATGAATGTATGTGTATCTAAGAGGAAACGAGATGAGGTGACCAGTGCATTCCTATGACATTGTAGGCTAGGTCACATCCATGAGTGAAGGATTCAAAAGTTGCTAAATGATGGATATTTAGATCCATTCGACTATGAGTCATATGCAACTTGCGAGCCTTGCATTCATGAAAAACTAACCTAACTTTTCATTTAGTGGAACTAGAGAGAGAGCCACTGAGCTATTGGAACTCATACATAGTGATGTATGTGGACCCATGTCAACTCATGCCATTGGTGGTTACTCCTACTTCATTACCTTTATTGATGATTTCTCAAGGTATGGATATGTGTACTTAATGAAGTACAAGTCCGAGGCCTTTGAGAAATTCAGAGAGTATAAGAATGAAGTGGAGAACCAGACTAGAAAGAGTATCAAGACTCTTTGATCAGATCGAGGAGGTGAGTACTTAAGTACAGAGTTTACTCAATTCCTCAAGGACCATGGGATATTATCCCAATGGACACTTTCTTATAACCTCAGCTCAATGGTGTCTCTGAAAGGAGAAATCATATGCTATTATTAGACATGGTACGGTCCATGATGAGTTTCGTTGATCTACCCATCTCATTCTGGGGATATGCCCTAGAGACCGCATCTTACATTCTGAACAGAGTTCCAACTAAGTCAGTAGTGTCTACACCATATGAGATATGAAAAGGGAAGAAGCCCAATCTTAAGATTGTTAAGATTTGGGGCTGCCCTGCCCACGTTAAAAAATACAATCCCGATAAGTTAGAATCGAGGACAAAGCGGGACAGAGCGGTGTAAGTTCGTGGAATACCCCAAGGAAACTTGTGGGTATTATTTCTATCATCTCGAGGACAAAAAGGTCTTTGTAGTCAAGAGAGTAGTGTTCCTTGAGAAGGAACACATTCTTGGTGGAGATAGTGGGAGCATGATAGAGTTGAGCGAGGTTGAAGAACCAAGCTTAAGCACCACTCTACAGCCCGAGTCTGTTCAAGTACCTAACACACAAGTTTTAACTTTACGTAAGTCTGGCAGAGTATCCCATCCTCTTGAGAGATATGTGGGACATATTAGAGGAGAGGATGTTGAGGACATTGATCCTCAAACCTACGAGGAGGCTATTATAAGTATAGACTCCGGGAAGTGGCAAGAAGCCATGAATTCTGAGATGGATTCTATGTACTCCAATAAGGTTCGGAACTTAGTTGATGCACCCGAAGGTATTGTACCCATTGGTTGCAAGTGGATCTTTAAGAAAAAGATCAGAGTAGATGAAAAGGTAGAGACCTATAAAGCAAGGCTAGTGGCTAAGGGGTATCATCAAATGCAAGGTGTTGACTATAACAAAACCTTATCACCCATAACAATGCTAAAATCCATCCGAATTATATTGGCTATTGCAGCACACTATGATTATGAGATCTGGCAAATGGATATGAAAACTGCATTCCTCAATAGGAACCTCGAGGAGGAGGTGTATATGATACAACCTGAGGGATTTGTGTCCAAGAACTCCCCAGAATGAAGATGAGCCTTGTGTGTACAGGAAGGTAACTAGGAGCGCTATCACCTTTTTGGTATTATATGTGGATGATATCCTGATCATTGGGAATGACGTAGGAATGCTATCCATAGTAAAGGCTTGGTTATCTAGACACTTCTCCATGAAGGACTTAAGAAAAGTATCCTATATCTTGAGGATTCGGATCTATAGAGATAGATCCAAGAGGATGCTTGGCTTGTCCCAATCCAGGTACATAGAAACCATTATCAAAAGGTTTGGCATGGAAAATTCCAAGAGAGGTCTCATACCAATGAGACATGGGATATCATTTTCTAAGAGTATGTCCCCAAATACTCCAAAAGAAAGGGGGAACATGGATATGATACCTTATGCCTCAGTGATAGGGTCTATCTTGTATGTTATGCTATGTAGTAGGCCTGATATAGCGCATGCTCTGAGTGTCACGAGCAGGTATCAGGCGGATCCAAGCTTGGAGCACTAGAAAGTAGTAAAGTGTATCCTCAAGTACTTGAGAATGACTAAGGATCTTTTACTAGTATATAGAGGTAGTAGCCTCAGGGTTGAAGGCTACACGGACTCAAGTTTTCAGTCTGATGTCAATGATAGCAAGTTGAATTCGGGGTATGTATACATCTTGAATGGAGGAGCAGTGTGCTGGAAGAGTTCCAAGCAAGATACTACTGCTAACTCGACCATAAAGGCGGAGTACATTGCTGCAGCAAATGCAGCAAAGGAGAGAGTCTGGATGAAGAAGTTCATCACAGATCTAGGAGTCGAGCCAACTAATGAGAAGTTGATTTCTTATATTACGACAACTATAGGGCGATTACTCAAATAAGAGAACCCAGGTCTCATCAGAAGTGTTCTGAGGAGGTTCCAGCTTATTAGAGAGATCATGACCCGAGGAGATGTAGTAGTGGAAAGAGTTCCATCCGAAGATAACATCGCAGATCCACTGACAAAGCCATTATCTCAGATTGTCTTTGAGCGTCATAGGGGTCTGATGGGGATCAGACACATAGGTAATTGGCTTTAGGTCAAGTGGGAGATGTTATGATCGGGGTCGGCACTAAGAGGGGGGGGGGGGGGGGGGGTGAATTAGTGCAGCGGATAAAAACGTCAACTTCGTTAAATCTCTCGTACGTTGAAAACTGATTCCGACGTAAAAGTTGTTTTGTAAAGATAGCTTGAAGGCAGTAAGCACTTAAAAAGGTTTGCAGTAAGGAAATAGCAAGAATAAAATGCAAACCGAGATTTAGAGTGTTTCGGTCAATCTTAACCTACATCCACTTTTGGCTTCCTCCTCCGACGAGGTCACCGGCGTTCACTAGAAGTCTTCCTTCAATAGGCAAATGCCAATCACCTTTTTACACCCCTCTTCTCCTTTTCCTGGGTTTAGGAGACAACTCTTACAAGCACTCACTCCTCTCAAACTATTCTAACACTTAGACTCAAAGAGGAGGATTCTAAAGAGATTTCTACAGCATTTTTCTACTTTTGAACTCTCTGTGCTTGTGTGCTTTAACCAGGGATGAGAGGGGTATTTAAAGGCTTTAAGTTGATTCAAACTTGGAGCCTAAAAACATCTCATCTCGGGTTCCCCAGGCACGGGCGGTACCACCGCCCAGTGTCAGTCTGGCTGACACTGCCTTGGGCGGTACCACCGCTTGGGGGGCAGTGCTGGGTGGTACTACCACCCAGACTGGCGGTACCACCGCCTAGAACCCTGCTAGGAGTGGTACAACTGCCCAGACTGGTAGTACCACCGCTTGATATAGTCTCGAAGATTGTGCCACGACGATGAGACTTCTTGGGGCATTGTTTGGGCTTCTTATTGGGCCCAACATAGTTCTTACATGGGCCTAGCTAGCCCGTAATTGGATTGGCCGAATCTAAGCCCAATTACATGCTAACTATGATTCCTAAGATATATTCTAGGCTAAACAAAGTCTGTAAGTCTATTCTTCCGGCGAGCTTCCGGTGAACTTTCGACGATCTCTCGGCAATGTTCTGGCGGACTCCCATCAAGCTCCTAGACTTCACGATGATCTTCTTGGTGAGTTCCAACGAGCTTCTCTAGCAAGCTCCGAGACTTCTCGGCTGGTTCCTCTAGAACTTTCGACGAACGTTCGGACTTTCGACGAACTCTCGAACTCCCAACGTGATCGCGTCCTTGACTCCAGGACTTCATTTTGCTTCATGCCTTGCTATCATAGTTAATCCTACACATGTAAAATAAACTTCGATTTAGACAATTAATACTAAGAATTAATCAAGTTGTCCGGCATGTCATTGGTCTCTCAACGCTTCGTCCGATTCTTCGACGCTTCGTCCTCTCCTACAGCGCCTTTTGCCCAATCGGCCAATTGACTCCATAACTCTGATATCCTTGGCGCAATGTATGCTCTTCTTGGCCCGTTGCTCGAATCCATGTTTCATAGCCTTCTGTTGATACATCGACTGATCCAACAGCCCGACGTCCAATCTTATGACATGTTCCTTCGACCCAACATGATTTTTCCTGCCATAATTGTCTCATCCTGATGGAAGCATCCTGCATCACTCAAAATGTAGATTAAAACATAAACACATATTGATTGGTTTCATCATCAAAATCCAAGATTCAATAGGAGATTGCTAGTCATAAGTGCCCAACAAGCTAGTCACGTGAGTGATGGCACATGTGACTTGATAAGGAATCTTTTTGCTTATTATATTTTGGCATTTATCACTTTATATTGACTGTTGCATATATGCATGCATATATTGTGATGTCCTTGGATTTGTGCAATGGGAATCGGATTGTGATGAGATCACAATAATGAGACTGATTCACCTTTAAACACAGATCCTAAATAATCTCGGTCATAGGTTACTCGAGAGGGATATCGTGATAACCAGACAGACTGATGTGTTATATACCCATCCATATGATGGATGTAGTTGGTCTCATATCTGCTCGTGTGGGGACACTAGGGATACAATACAGGTGCTCATTGGAGAATGAGTTCACTGATTGATCCGCTTACGGAATGCTGGATGGTTGATGATGTCTTATTGTTAGACAGCGATTCCGTAGTCCTAGTGGTGTATCTGGTCTTTAGACTTAAGACACCAAGGATGTCCTGTATGAATGCTCCACTCTTTGATACCAGACTTATAAGTTTGGATGTCCCAGATCTAGTACAACTGGTCATTGGGAGTGGTAGTCGACCTTACGAGGGCTATTGAGTATCGATAGAGGATCATGTTAGAACCCTTGTAGATTCTAAATTTGGGGTTGATCTCTTTAGGGGATCGACCTCCTTGGAACTCTATAGGGGTTCCTCCCTCCAAGTTGCTGCTCAAAGGCTGTAGAAAAGATTCATCTATTGCTTATGAAAAGAGGAGGAATACATGGCTATTTATAGGGCTTCCAAACCCTAACTCCTAATAGGACTCCTACTCAAGACTCCTACTTCTAACCAACTCATAATAGGACTTCTACTCAAGACTCTTATTCATTTACAACTCCTAATTCTTCTCTAAGAAACAATCTCCTAACCCTAGCCGACCTCTTCACCTCTTTAATAGGGGTCGGCTTAGGTAGATTTTATATGAATGTCCCTCTCAATTAGGACTCTCCTAGCTAGAGTCCTAACAAACCTGCCCTCTTCAAATCAGCCTTGTCCTCAAGGTTGATGATTCATGAATTTTGTGAATTTGATCTTCAAGTCGTCATAGTTCTCCCAAGTGGCATCTTCTGTTAGTAGGTTTTCCCACTGTATTAACACTTCAGTAGTTGGTCGTCGTCGTTGAGTCACGATCTGTCGATCAATAATGGCACTTGGCTGGGTCTGAAGTTCTCCTTGGGTAGTCATATTTGGTGGGTGGCTTTAGATTGTCTCCAAGTACCTATTTACAACTTTCGTCTGGCCGTCGGTTTGTGGGTGATGTACCGTACTCCTTTTCAATTTAGTACCCTGCATATGGAATAACTTCGTCCAAAATCTGCTCATGAAGATGCAAGTAGAATTTATTATAAGCGCAATGCATCCCTTATAGTGTAATTCTTTTGAGTCCCAATTGTAATAAGCCACGGAGCTTGGTGCTTCCTCCAATTTTTTTATGATCTTACTAGTCTTCGAATCTTCCTGCCATTCAATCTTAATATCCTCAAGGAAGTCACTAGTCGAAAGTGAAATGGCCAAAAATTTAGCTTGCTTAGGTAGCCGTAAAAGCGCATCTGCAACAACATTCTCTTTCCCCTTTTTGTATGTTATTTCATAATCATATCCAAGAACCTTTGGTACCCATTTTTGCTGCTCAGAGGAAGATATCTTCTGCTCCAAGAGATATTTTAGGTTTTTATGGTCGGTCTTGATTTGAAAGCATCGCCTAATCAAGTACGATCTCCACCTCGTTGCTGCATGCATAATGGCGAGCATCTCCTTATCATATGTTAATATGTTTTGATAGGGGGGAGACAATGTCTTGCTAATGTATATGAGTGGTCGACCATCTTGCATGAGAACGTCTCCCATTCTGTCTCCAGATGCATCGGCCTCAATGATGAAGGGTCGATTGAAATCTGGTAGTGCTAGCACTGGCATCGTCGTCATGGTTGTCTTAAGTTTGTCGAAAGCAACGGAGGCTTTGTCCAACCATTGGAAGGTATCATTTTTCAGTAGATAAGTGAGTGGTTGTTAGAACCCTTGCAGATTCTAAACTTAGGGTTGATCTCTTTAGGGGATCGGCCTCCTTGGAACTCTATAGGGGTTCCTCCCTCCAAGTTGCTGATCAAAGGTTGCAGAAAAGATTCATCTATTGCTTCAGAAAAGAGAAAGAATATATGGCTATTTATAGGGCTTCTAAACCCTAACTCCTAATAGGACTCCTACTTAAGACTCTTACTTCTAACCAACTCCTAATAGGACTCCTACTCAAGACTCCTATTCCCTTACAACTCCTAATTCTTCTCTAAGAAAAAACCTCCTACATGAATGTCCCTCTCAATTAGGACTCTCCTAACTAGAGTCCTAACAGAATGTCCCTCTCAATTAGGACTCTCCTAGCTAGAGTCCTAACAGACCCGCCCTCTTCAAATCAGCCTTGTCCTCAAGGCTGAGATTCCATGAACTCAGGGAACCGGGTCTTCAGCTCCTCATATGGTTCCCATGTGGCGTCTTCAAGTGGTAGATTATTCCAATGCACTAGTACTTCAGTAGAGGGATGTCGGCGACGCATCACGATCCTGCAATCGAGAATGGCTTGTGGTTGGGCTTGAATAACTTCATCCTTAGTTGTGTTGGGCAGTTGGATCTGGGGTGACTCGTGTTCTCCCAACTTGGGCTTTAGGCATGATACGTGGAAGACAGGGTGAATTTTGGCATCCTCAGGTAATTTAAGTCTGTACGCCATGGCTCCAATACGCTCTGTGATCTGATAGGGCCCATAGAAACGTGGGGATAGCTTCATGGAGGCTCGAGTGTTGATAGAGAGTTGCTTGTATGGTTGTAGGCGAAGATAAACCCAATCTCCCACTGAAAATTCTCTTTCACTTTGTCATGTGTCGGCTTGCTGCTTCATTCTGGCTTGAGTGGTAGAGAGATTATCTTTTAACAGTTGTAAGAGTTTGTCCCTATCAATCAATTCTTAGTCAACCTGATCTACCTTGGCCGAGCCAATTACATACTTTGGAATCACAAGGGCTGGTCGACCATACAATGCTTCATAAGGGGCACATTTTGTAGATGAATGATATGTAGTATTATACCACCATTCGGCCCAGGGAAGCCATTTCGCCCACTCTTTTGGTTGGTCGCTAGCGAAACACCGGAGGTACGTCTCTAAGCACCTATTTACCACCTCTGTTTGGCCGTCAGTTTGTGGATGATACGCTGTGCTCATCTTGAGTTTGGTGCCTTGTAACTGAAATAACTCGGTCCAAAATTTACTAGTGAAGATCCTGTTACGATCACTTACGATGGACCTTGGCATCCCATGCAGTTTAATAATATTTTCTATAAAAATCTGGGCAATACTAGCAGCAGTGTAGGGATTTCTCACAACACAAAAATGAGCATATTTCGTAAGTCGATCAACCACCACGAGAATCGTGCTTTTACCTTTGGAAGATGGTAGCCCTTCAATGAAGTCCATGGAGATGTTAGTCCACACTGAGTCTGGTATGGGCAGTGGTTGTAGCTTCCCTGGATTTGCCACAGTTTCACCCTTGTGCTGTTGACATACATCACATTGTGCCACATATTCAGCAATAATTTTTTTCATCCCTCTCCAATAAAAATTTTGCTTCAATCTTTTATAGGTTCTTAGGAATCTAGAGTGCCCTGCTGAAGGTATGGAGTGCATTTCATGCAAGATGATTGCGATGCAAGGGGAGTCAGGTATAAGCACAATACGACCTTTGTAGCGTAGATCCCTCGAATCCCAGGTGTAGTGGGCTATTGCACTTGGATCCTCCTCCAATTTTTTTATGATGTTGCTGATCTCTGGATCCTTCTTCCATTCTTCCCTAATATCCTCGAGGAGATCGGTGGTAGGAAGGGAGATGGCTGAAACCTTAGCTTGTTCAGGTAGCCATGAGAGTGCATCTACAACAACGTTTTCTTTCCCCTTTTTGTAAATAATTTCATAATCAAATCCAAGAAATTTGGTTACCCATTTTTGCTGCTCAGGGGATGATATCTTTTGCTCTAAAAAGTACTTGAGGCTTTTATGGTCAGTTTTAATTTGAAATCGCCGACCGATCAGGTAGGGTCTCCACCTCGTTACTGCGTGTACAATGGCAAGCATCTCCTTATCATATACTGACATGTTTTGATGGGAGGGAGATAATGCTTTGCTAGTGTATGCGAGTGGTCGACCATTTTGCATGAGAACGGCTCCAATTCTGACTCCAGATGCGTCGGCCTCAATGATGAAGGGTCTATTGAAATCTGGTAGCGCAAGCACCGGCGTCGTTGTCATGGCTGCTTTAAGTTTGTCGAAGGCAGCTGAGGCTTTGTCCAACCATTGGAAAGCAACTTTTTTCAGTAAAGAAGTGAGTCGTGCACTGATCTTCTCATAGTCCTTAACAAATTTTTGGTAGTAGCCCGTTAGTCCAAGGAACCCCCGTAGTAATTTCACGTTTGTAGGTTTCGGCCAGCCTTGCATTGCCTCAATTTTTGTTGGGTCTACCGCCACTCCTTCTTCTGATATTATATGCCCAAGGTACTCTACTTTTTGCTGGAGAAAGCTGCACTTTGGTTGCTTAACAAAAAGAGTATTCTTCCGAAGAATCGTCAAAACAATCCGTAAATGCTGAAAGTGAGTCTCAAGAGAAGGGCTGTAAACGAGAATATCATCGAAAAATACCAGCACAAATTTACGAAGAAAGCTCTGAAATATATCATTCATGAGACTTTGAAAGGTTGAAGGAGCATTAGTGAGTCCAAAAGGCATTACCAAGAATTCATAATGGCCATCATGTGTGCAAAATGCAGTTTTTGGAATGTCATCGTCACATACCCGAATTTGGTGCTAACCGGATCGGAGGTCCAACTTCGTGAAGACTCGAACTCCTTTCAATTCATCAAGAAGTTCATCCACCACTAGTATTGGGTACTTGTCCTTGATGGTGATGCCATTTAAAGCTCGGTAGTCGATGCACATCTGCCAAGTTCCATCCTTTTTGCGTACAAGTAGCACCGGTGAGGAATAGGGGCTGCAACTTGGCCGAATCACCCCTGTTTCAAGCATCTCCTTTACGATCTTTTCAATTTCATCTTTCTGGAAGTGAGGATATCGGTACGGTCGAGTGTTCGCTGGTGGCTTGCCCGGAAGGATTGGAATTCGATGGTCATGTTGCCGAGAAGGAGGAAGACCGCGCGGTTCAGCAAATATGTCGGCAAATTCAGTAAGAAATTGGGCAAGATTTTGATCTTCAATTTCTATTTTCTTCCCCTCTGGTTGCTGCTGGAGGTGCATCAAAAAGCCACCATTTACCTTGTGTAAAACTTTTTCCATTCGTTGGGTCGAAACAGTGGTAACGTTGCTTCCGCGCTTCCCGCGTAGGATGATCTGTTTGCCCTTAAAGTAGAATTTCATAATTAATTTAGAAAAGTTCCAAGAGACATCACCTAGTGTAGTCAGCCATTCTATACCAAGCACTGCCTCATAGTCATCGATTGGTAGGAGGAAGAAATCGGTGATAATTTCTTGGTCTTGCAGTAATAGTTTCACCTGCGGGCATCTTTGGTCGCACTTTAGGATTCTGCCGTCGGCAACCTTTACATCGAACTTGCTGCAACCTTCAATACTTCAATATGTAGTGTCATCCGACCAGCAACCTTACTATTCAAGAAGTTATTAGTGCTACCCGTGTCGATGAGAACAGTGATCGGCTGTTGTTTGAGAAGGCCTCCAACTTTCATCGTTTACGGATTTGAGTAGCCGGCTAGTGCGTGTACCGTAATGTCGGTCGGCTATGGCTCTTCTTCCATATCTTCTTCTTCATATTCAAGGCTCTCTTCTAGATGTTCAATGACCTCTTCTTCTACTGGTTCAATCATAAGAAGTCTACCTTTTTTACAGCGATGCTCGCGGCTCCACGGTTCGTCGCAATGCCAACATACCCCCTTCGCAGATCACTCCCGAAGTTCTTCTCTTGTTAACCTTTTCGGTGTAGGGACTCAGTTGATAGTAGGGGGGGCTGAGGGCTTTAGTATTGTAGGTCATGGAGTGATCCTAGTCCTCCGGGCTTCATGGTTCAATCGCTCCTCTCGAAGTCGTGCGAAAGAGAAGGCTGCCATAAGCATGTAAGGTTGTCGCGCCTTAACTTCTCCCCGGATCTCCGGCTTTAAGCCCTCAATAAAGGTACCCAATAACTGTTTTTCAGACCAATCATGAGTTTGATTAGATAACCTTTCAAACCTGGTCTGGTACTCCTGAATGGTGGAGGTTTGTCGGATCTTTGCTAGTTGTCCGTCAATGTTCTCGTAATAAGTTGGTCCGAAGCGGATCAGTAGTCCTTCTTTGAATTATCGCCATGAAAGGACTCCATAAGTGTGTTCAAACCAGTCAAACCATTGTATGGCATCCCCTTCAAGATGTATAGCTGCAATTTCCACCATGAATGCATCCGCAGTTTTATGGTACCGAAAATATCACTCCGCATGCGAGATCCAACCAATTGGGTCTCCTTCTTCCCATCTAGGGAAGTCCACTCTCATGTGCGAATAGTTGGGGTCGGTCATAGAGCCTCCCCTCTCTTGGAAGTCATCTCTTTGGGCATGATGTGATTGGTTAGAGCTCTCTCCTTGATGTGATTTCTTCGGGCTTTGTGGTCGGCCCAAACTGAATTCGGTAAGGAGAGTTCAAATCTTATCCTCCATTCGTGCCTCAAAGGCTTCAAATTTAGCATTGATTGCCTCCTCAGATGCCATAGTATATGACTCCAAATCTGTGATGTTAAGATCTCTCTTTTGTTGACGGGTTAAAGGCATGTATAGGTTTGATAGAAATCAGTGAAAGTTTGCTACAGAATTGTGTTGTCTTGTAAGAGCAGAATTATCATCGAAGAAACAGCGGTTTCTCGACGAAATCTCCACAAAAAATTGAGAGATTTGAGGAGGGAATTGATAGCAATATCTCAGTTTATATGACAGTAAGGATGTCCAAATTAATCAAGAAAATTTCGGCAGTAACAGCAAGAAAATTGGTGTAAGTTGCGATAGCAGAATTCTCGTCGAAAAATTTCAGCAACTTACGATGAAAATTTGCAGCAATATAGGAACGAATTTTTTTTTTTTTTGGATTTTTGGATAGGGATAACTAAATTGCAGCAGCAGTAAGGTAGGAAACCATAACCTGTTGCAATTCACGGGGAGATCAAAGGATGATCTTGTTAGGATCAAGAGCACTAAGAGGGGGGGGGGGGGGGGGGGTGAATTAGTGCAGCGAAAATCTGTCACCGATAAAACACGTTCGAACGATAAAAACGATTTCGGTGTGAAAGCCGATCCTAAGATTACTTCAACTTAAGATCAAGCGAGATGACATTAAAATCAATCTATGAAGGCAGTTCGCAGTTATGATAAAAACCAGAATATAAGCGCAAACTGAAATACGACGTTCGTACGAAGAAGCTGATTTACGTCTAAATGCTGATTCGTAAATCACTTGATTAGGCGAGATGCAATTGAAGCAAGGATATAAAGACAGTTTGTAGTTATGATTGAAATCAAAACATAAATGCAAACTGAAATATGATGATCGTACGAAAAAACAGATTTACGTCTAAACGCTGATTCGGAAAGTGCCAAGCTTAAAACCTGATTGTATATGCGCAGAAAGCAGTAAGCTTTAGAGAAGGTTTGCAGTAAAGATAATATGCTCAAAGTAAATGCAAACCGAGATTTAGAGTGGTCCGGTCAATCTTGACCTACTCCACTTTTGGCTTCCTCCACCGACGAGGTCACCGACGTCAACTAGAGGCCGTCCTTCAATAGGCGAAGGCCAACCACCCTTTTACAGTTTCACTCCTTTTGACGGGCTTAGGAGACAACCCTTACAGAATTTTCTCTCCTCTTTTTACAACTCAGAACTTGGAAGAAAAGAGGGAGAAGAACTTTTGGCCTTTACAACAATTATGAGCTCTAAGAATCATAGAAAAAGATCAAGATTTTGGTGTGTATTCTTTGCTTTCTCAGTGCTGAATGGGTGGGGTATTTATAGGCCCCAACCCAATTCAAATTTGGAGCTCAAAACTGTCAATTCCCGGTATTCCGGGATCAGGCGGTTGCACCTCCTGACTGGAGCGGTTGCACCGCTTGGCAGAGCTCGAAGACTGAGCCTCTGGGCGGTGCTACCTCTTGTCAGGGGCGGTTGCACCTCTTGCCAGAGCTCGAAGACCGAGCTCAGGCAGTTGCACCGCCTGACTGAGGCGGTTGCACCGCCTGGCAGAGCTCGAAGATCGAGCTCAGGCGATGCCACCTCCTGTCAGGGGAGGTTGCACCGCCCAGTCTCGCTCGGAGACTGAGCCCAGGCGGTGCTACCTCCTGGCTGGGGCGGTTGCACCGCCCAGTCTCGCTGGGAGACTTAGCCCAGGCGGTGCCACCTCCTGGCTTGAGCGGTTGCACCTCCCACAGCAATCAGGGTCCGAATGGGTTGATCCATTCGGCCTAATTTGGGTTTGTTTAGGGACCCAATTGCCCCAAGATTAAGTTAATGGGATCACCTCCCATTTCCAACTTAATCATTGTGCTAACTACGATAATTCCTAAGACAATTTCTGCAGCTTGCTCCGGTGCGTCAATCGCTTCTTCCGGCTAGTTTCTAGCGAACTTCCGTCGATCATCCGATGAACCCTCGGTGATGCTCCTGCGGACTTCCGGCAAACTCCTGGACTTGCGACGATCCACTTGGTGAGTTCCGATGAGCTTCTTTTGGCAAGCTTATGGACTTCTCGGATTTGTTCCCGTAGAACCTTCGACGACTGTCCGAACTTCCGTCGAACTCTCGAACTCCCAACGTGATCATTATCTTGACTCCGGCGCAACTCCTGTTGCATGTCTAACTTTCATCGTAGTTAATCCTGCACACTTAAAACAAAACTTCGATCGAGACAATTAATCCTAAGCAATTAACCAAGTTGTCCGGCATGTCATTGGTCCCTCGACGCTTCGTCTGATTCTTCGGCGCATCGTTCTCTCCTGCAGCTTATTGCCCAATCGGCCAGTTGACTCCACAACTCCGATATCCTTGGCACAATACCCGCTCTTTTTGGCCTGATGCCCGAGTCCACGGCCCGAAGCCTTCTGTCGATACGTCGACCGATCCACCGGCCCGACGTCCAATCTTCTGACATGTTCCTCCGGCACAACTTGATTTTCCAGCTTTAATTGTCTCATCCTGATCGAAGCATCCTGCGTCACTCAAAACGCAGATTAAATCATAAACATATATCAAGTGGTTTCATCATCAAAATACGAGATTCATCAATCTCCCCCGTTTTGATGATGATAACTACTTGATGATGGAGTTAACCTTAACTCCCGAAGTTTAAACAAACTCCCCCTATCAATATGCCATATTGATAGAATCTTGAATTCAAACTGAATTCAAGTCATTGCAATATTCATCATGAATACTTGCAACACGTCATCATGAACTTATGCATAAACTTATGCATAACATCATACTTCTCCGCCTTTGTCATCAACAAAAAGGAGAAGTACCACAATCAAGCGTTTGTGATATTGGTTCAACTCATTGCATGAAAAACATAATATCGAGTTTTATCATCATGCAAGTTTGCTATTATCAAATATCAACATGTAAAGCTACGATGTAAGCTTTTGATATCATAACGCAAACATTTCAAGTGTTTATCAATTGTAGCATTTCATCACATGGTAAGATATCAACGCGTAAAATTACGATACAAGTTCATGACATCTTAACACATGATGCAAATATGGCATAATACAAATTTGGCATTCATAGCATCAGTGTTCATAGCATCAATTCATATATTTCTCCCCCTTTGTCGTCAACAAAAAGGAGAATGATATAAGCAAATTTTAAATATAAGTGCGATGCCATAAGTAGGTTCATGTCATTTTTCAACAAAGAGTGATAAGATACCAAATATTCAAACATTTCAAGGAAACATGACATGGAGATAGCTTTGAAAACTTCTTCCATTTTATTTGTTATTTGCTTTTTGCATGAAGGAGGAAAGCTATTTCTAAGCTTACTCGAATGAAGTTAAAATTGATAAGATATTAAAGCACGCTTCATTTTTACAAGTATCAAGATATGTATGTGAATCAAATCTTTGTACATAAAAATGACTTCCTTTTTCAAGAAGGAATTTATAAGCAGGAATCATTTCATCAAATCCATTTCTCAAAACAAAATATTGTTCACATAATAAGTGTATGAGAGATGTATTTGCTAGTTGATTCCATATGTCAAAAATCAATGATATGAATTAAACTTGATATGACATATGCTTATTAAGTCTGGAAGAGGATAATTCGAAAATCCAATTGTTAGGATACCAATAGTTAAGAGAATCCGAAAATGAAATTAACACTTTCATGCATTCGGACAAGGCTGTGCTATTGATTTTCAAATACAATCATGAGGACAAAACATGCTTATTATCATGGAAATTTTTGTATCCAAAGCACATAATTTCCAACCTGTTATTAGGGCATGTAATTGTGTAAAATCATCATGGCAGTCGAGTGATTTGATCATTCAATCAAGAAAGTCCGAAAATTAATTTTAACAAGTTCAATCATTCGAACATATTTTTGTCATAGTTTTTCAAATACAATCATGAAGATAAGACATGCTCATCATCATGATAGTACGATAGCAAGTTTATAATATACAAGCTAGCAAAAAATTTTCAACATTTTAGGACACGCAAGCTAGCAATTTTCTCTTTGAGATATGCACATTAGCAACTCTTTCTCCCCCTATGTCATTGGCAAAAAGAAGGGAAAAACCCTTTACATCAATTTCTAAATCATGACAAAGGTAAGTAATCATTCTTATTTGTGCATCATTATAGTTTCAATGCACAAATTCATTAACATTACATTTCATTTTTTATGCACGATACCGAAAAATCAATAATCATTATGAGCATATCAAACATGATATTCAAGCATTCATGATATATCATTTTGGCAACATGATCATAGATATTCAAACGATGGTATCTAAATGTCAGAATTCATTACATCCTATTATGCATGATCATTAACTCTTCATTTGTATTTCATGCATTATTTCATTTCATCTCATAAGGAATATCAAGAAGAGTTATTGGATGATGAGATAAATATTTTATGAATACACGGAATTGTATAAAAATCATATCATAAGTGTTTCATGTATT
This sequence comes from Musa acuminata AAA Group, assembly GCF_036884655.1. Classification (NCBI taxonomy): domain Eukaryota; kingdom Viridiplantae; phylum Streptophyta; class Magnoliopsida; order Zingiberales; family Musaceae; genus Musa; species Musa acuminata. The sequence continues at coordinate 25,267,282 of NC_088354.1, forward strand.
CATATTATCACATGAAGCATATTATCATTTTTGAGATTCATAACATGAATAACGTAATTACTATTTCATCAAAATCAATTTCGAGATTCACACAATATCATGAAATCATTAATCTCGATAAGATGGGAAAAGCATTTTCTTTTTAAGTGATTCTTTTAACACATCATAAAAAACTCATTCATAATTCAAGTGATTTACAAGATATCATAAATGAATTTATCACTTGTATTTCATCAAAATCGAGAACTCTAGAGATAGAAAATGATTGAAGCATTTAACATGATTGAAGCATGATTCATATTTAAAATGTATCTTATGTCGTAAATACGAATCAAGCATTTGTCATATCTGAGATCATCCTCAAAATTACATTCAATAAATTCATATATGACAAGCATAGATTTATTGAAAAATCAATAAGATAGAGGATTACATTTCATTTTTATAAATTTATATTCATGTGATTTGCTTCTTATGAGCATGCCTTTGCTTTTAAAAAATAATGTCAACCTTCAAGATAGAAAGGTAAATTTCGTAAAATAAATTATCAAGCATGATTCCATGATAACATCCTTTTTATATCTTGATATTCATTATCAAATATGATTTCAAAAAGTATGTTCAAGAGAAATCATTAAGACCAAATGCATGATATACTCATTTATTTTCAGAATGTTTATTTTCATGAGATTCACAAGATTGGTAAAATAAATTCATTAATCTCAATCGGATATAAAATTCATTTCCATTTCATACAATTGATTTCATGTGAGGGTGTTCAAGTCTTTTTGTGAAAACATGTATCATCATTTAAAATCGAAACATAAGTTTCGTCATAAAGCCGTCAAGACCAAACACAACAAAAATAAAGCATCATGATATCACATCTATCATCAAAGACTATCAAGAAATTCATACATAGATGTACATGCACTATGTCATCTTAATATATCATGAGAATGTCATCTTAATTCGTCATAAAAATGATTAAACCAAAAACATGTTAATCCAAAATGAGAGTTTCAAATCATTTACTTCAAAAGCTCATGCATGACATAAAATCATCAAAATACACATGCATAGATTATTCTTAAGCATTATCACATATCATATAACTATCATCCATAATGTTGCATACATCATTCAACATTTCAAAACATGCATGAAACCTTAGCAATATACTTTTTATGATCAAATTTTTAATTCTTCAAAGATGCTAAAAAGAAAAACATGATATAATTTTTGAAAAACAATTTTTTATTTCCTATTCCTACTATCTAAATTAAGCACTCATGAAAAACTTCAAGTAATTTCAAAATAATTCAAGAGAGTTGAGTTACTTACCATGTAGTCGAAGCCCGTCAAAGCCCAATTTGCCGTTTCACCTTTGGAAGTTCTTGAATCATCCTTGGTTGCCTTCCTCTTCTTTGGCCTCTTCCTTCGTTCAAGTTCATTGTCTATTTTATATTTTTGTTTAATAAACTTATTAAGATTTAGTGTTCGAAGTTCAAGTTCATCATTGTCCTCATCACTTGAGTCATCGCTTAAGTGGTATTCATTTGTCCGGAGTTCCAAATCCTTCCTGTTCTTTGGAAGGTGATTTTGTTCATCATATTCATCATGTGTATTGTGCACCATTTCATATGTCATCAACGAACCAATTAGTTTTTCAAGTGGTAAGTTGTTTAGGTTTTTAGCTTCTTGTATTGCAATTACTTTTGAATCCCACTTCTTAGAAAGAGAACGCAAAATCTTGTTTACGAGTTCAAAATCCGAAAAATATTTTCCAAGAGCTCTTAAACTATTGACGACATCCGTGAAACGGGTGTACATGTCGCCTATAGTCTCGCTTGGTTGCATTCGAAAAAGCTCATGCATGACATAAAATCATCAAAATACACATGCATGGATTAATCTTAAGCATTATCACATATCATATAACTATCATCCATAATGTTGCATACATCAAAATCATTTTATTTGTTTATCATAAAATATGCAATATTATCATTTTCGAAATTACTTAGCATGATCATAATTTTTTTTAAAAAACATGTAATTTTTAAGAAAATTAATTCTAAACTAAAAAAGAAAATACATCATGAAAGCATCAAGTAATTTCAAAATAAATTAGGGGGATTTCGATTACCTCATCATTGAAAGTGGTTAAGGCGTAGTTTGCCACCTCGCCTTTCTTGATTTTCTCCTTGTCTTCAGAGGAGCTCGATTCATCCCACTTTGTGTTCTTCTTTTTTGGCCTCTTCCTTCGTTCAAGTTTATTATTTATTTTAGATTTTTGTTTAATAAACTTATTAAGATTTAGTGTTCGAAGTTCAAGTTCATCATTGTCCTCATCACTTAAGTCATCGCTCAAGTGGTATTCATTTGTCCGGAGTTCCAAATCCTTCCTGTTCTTTGGAAGGTGATTTTGTTCATCATATTTATCATGTGCATTGTGCACCATTTCATATGTCATCAACGAACCAATTAGTTCTTCAAGTGGTAAGTTGTTTAGGTTTTTAACTTCTTGTATTGCAGTTACTTTTGAATCCCACTTCTTAGAAAGAGAATGCAAAATCTTGTTTACGAGTTCAAAATCCGAAAAACATTTTCCAAGAGCTCTTAAACTTTTGACGACATCCGTGAAACGGGTGTACATGTCGCCTATAGTCTCACTTGGTTGCATTCAAAAAAGCTCAAAATCATGCAATAAAATATTAACTTTCGAGTCTTTGACTCTACTAGTTCCCTCGTGCGTGATTTCAAGTGTTTGCCAAATGTCAAAAGCCGTTTCGCACGTAGAAATCCAATTGAACTCATTTTTGTCCAAAGCGCAAAATAAGGCATTCATAGCCTTTGCGTTTAAAGAAAAATACTTCTTCTCCAAATCCGACCATTCGTTCATCGGTTTAGAGGGAAGTTGAAAACCGTTTTCAATGATATTCCATAAATCCAAATTCATAGAAATCAAGAAAACTCTCATTCGAGTTTTCTAGTAAGTGTAGTCCGTCCCATTGAACATGGGTGGACGTGTAATAGAATGGCCCTCTTGGTTTCCGGCGTATGCTATCTCTCTTGGGATTTAATCCGTTAGAGAGTTAACCCCGCTCTGATACCAATTGTTAGGATCAAGAGCACTAAGAGGGGGGGGGGGTGAATTAGTGCAGCGGAAATCTTTCACCGATAAAACACGTTCGAACGATAAAAACGATTTCGGTGTGAAAGCCGATCCTAAGATTACTTCAACTTAAGATCTAGTAAGATGATGTTAAAATCAATCTATGAAGGCAGTTTGCAGTTATGATGAAAACCAGAATATAAGCGCAAACTGAAATACGACGTTCGTACGAAGAAGCTGATTTACGTCTAAATGCTGATTCGTAAATCACTTGATTAGGCGAGATGCAATTGAAGCAAGGATATAAAGGCAGTTTGCAGTTATGATTGAAATCAAAACGTAAACGCAAACTAAAATATGATGATCGTACGAAAAAATAGATTTACGTCTAAACGCTGATTCGGAAAGTGCCAAGCTTAAAACCCGATTGTATATGCGCAGAAAGTAGTAAGCTTTAGAGGAGATTTGCAGTAAAGATAATATGCTCAAAGTAAATTCAAACCGAGATTTAGAGTGGTTCGGTCAATCTTGACCTACTCCACTTTTGGCTTCCTCCACCGACGAGGTCACCGACGTCAACTAGAGGCCTTCCTTCAATAGGCGAAGGCCAACCACCCTTTTACAGTTTCACTCCTTTTGACGGGCTTAGGAGACAACCCTTACAGAATTTTCTCTCCTCTTTTTACAACTCAGAACTTGGAAGAAAAGAGGGAGAAAAACTTTTGGCCTTTACAACAATTTTGAGCTCTAAGAATCACAGAAAAAGATCAAGATTTCAGTGTGTATTCTTTGCTTTCTCAGTGCTGAATGGGTGGGGTATTTATAGGCCCCAACCCAGTTCAAATTTGGAGCTCAAAACTGTCAATTCCCGGAATTCCGGGATCAGGCGGTTGCACCTCCTGACTGGAGCGGTTGCACTGCCTGGCAGAGCTCGAAGACTGAGCCTCTGGGCGGTGCTACCTCTTGTCAAGGGCGGTTGCACCTCTTGCCAGAGCTCGAAGACCGAGCTCAGGCAATTGCACCACCTGACTGAGGCGGTTGCACCGCCTGGCAGAGCTCGAAGACCGAGCTCATGCGGTGCCACCTCCTATCAGGGGAGGTTGCACCGCCTAGTCTCGCTCGGAGACTGAGCCCAGGCGATGCTACCTCCTGTCTGGGGCGGTTGCACCGCCCAATCTCGCTGGGAGACTTAGCCCAGGCGGTGCCACCTCCTGGCTTGGGCGGTTGCACCTCCCACAGCAATCAGGGTCCGAATGGGTTGATCCATTCGGCCCGATTTGGGTTTATTTAGGGGCCCAATTGCCCCAAGATTAAGTTAATGGGATCACCTCCCATTTCCAACTTAATCATTGTGCTAACTACGATAATTCCTAAGACAATTTCTGCAGCTTGCTCCGGTGCGTCAATCGCTTCTTCCGGCGAGTTTCCGGTGAACTTCCGTCGATCATCCGACGAACCCTTGGTGATGCTCCTGCGGACTTCCGGCAAACTCCTGGACTTGCGACGATCCACTTGGCGAATTTCAACGAGCTTCTTTTGGCAAGCTTATGGACTTCTCGGATTTGTTCCTGCAGAACCTCCGACGACTGTCCGAACTTCCGTCGAACTCTCGAACTCCCAACGTGATCATTGTCTTGACTCCGGCACAACTCCTGCTGCATGTCTAACTTTCATCGTAGTTAATCCTACATACTTAAAACAAAACTTCGATTGAGACAATTAATCCTAAGCAATTAACCAAGTTGTCTGGCATGTCATTGGTCCCTCGACGCTTCGTCCGATTCTTCGGCGCATCGTCCTCTCCTGTAGCCTATTGCCCAATCGGCCAGTTGACTCCGCAACTCCAATATCCTTGGCACAATACCCGCTCTTCTTGGCCCGATGCCCGAGTCCACGGCCCGAAGCCTTTTGTCGATACGTCGACCGATCCACCGGCCCGACATTCAATCTTCTGACATGTTCCTCCGACACAACATGATTTTCTAGCTTTAATTGTCTAATCCTGATCGAAGCATCCTACGTCACTCAAAACACAGATTAAATCATAAACATATATCAAGTGGTTTCATCATCAAAATACGAGATTCAACAGATCTACGGTGGTGGAGATGATGGCCGAATTCGACGACGATCTTTTAAGCAATTGTGGGAATTGCTTTGGATGGTTGTGGAGGGTTGATGGATGGCTATGGAAGGGCAGCGAGATGCCAAGAACGCTGCTCTGATACCAGGTGTTAGAACCCTTGCAGATTCTAAACTTGGGGTTGATCTCTTTAGGGGATCGGCCTCCTTGGAACTCTATAGGGGTTCCTCCCTCCAAGTTACTGCTCAAAGGCTGCAGAAAAGATTCATCTATTGCTTCAGAAAAGAGAAGGAATACATGGCTATTTATAGGGCTTCTAAACCCTAACTCCTAATAGGACTCCTATTTAAGACTCTTACTTCTAACCAACTCCTAATAGGACTCCTACTCAAGACTCCTATTCCCTTACAACTCCTAATTCTTCTCTAAGAAAAAACCTCCTACATGAATGTCCCTCTCAATTAGGACTCTCCTAGCTAGAGAGTCATAACAGAATGTCCCTTTTAATTAGGACTCTCCTAGCTAGAGTCCTAACAGAGTCCTAACAGAATGTCCCTCTCAATTAGGACTCTCCTAGCTAGAGTCCTAATAGTGGTGCACTGATCTTTCCATAGTTTTTCACGAACTTATGGTAGTAGCCTGTTAAACTCAGAAAGCCATGTAGCAATTTTATGTTCCTCGGGGTAGACCAGTTTTGCATTGCTCTAATTTTGAAGGGGTCCACCATCACACCTTCCTTTGATATGATATGCCCAAGATATTCCACCTTTTGTTGAAGAAAGCAAAAATCCGTAGTGGCCGTTGTGTGTTCGAAAGGTGATTTTCGGTATGACTTCTTCGTACACTCGTATTTGATGATACCCGGATCAAAGGTCCAGCTTTGTGAAGATTTATGCTCCCTTTCATCTAGCAATTCATCTACTACTAGAATAGGGTATTTATCCTTGATGGTTATGCCATTGAGACCTCGGTAATCCACGCATATTCGCCATGTTCCGTCCTTCTTGCATACAAGTAGCACCGGTGAAGAGTAGAGACTGTAACTTGGCTGAATAACTCCTATTTCGAGCATCTCTTTTACAATCCTTTCTATTTCATCCTTCTAGAGATATAGATACTGATATGGTCGAGTATTTGCTGGAGGTTTGCTTGGAAGGATCGTTATATAATGATCATGCCGACGGGTAAGAGGTAGGTTGTGCGGTTCGTCAAATATATCTGAAAATTCAGCAAACAAAGGAAGTAGGTTTGGATCTTCAAATTCTATTGGCTCTCCCTTAGTTTGCTACTCAAGTTGTACCAAAAAGCCACTGCATGCTTTATGCAAAACCTTCTCCATTTGTTGTGTGCAAATCGTCATTACATCGCCCCCACATTTCCTGTTCAGTATCACCTGTTTCTCCTTACTGTAAAATTTCATAATTAGTTGCATAAAATTTCAAGAAATATCAACTAATGTTGTCAACCATTTAATTCTGAGTATGGCCTCATGATCATCAAGAGGGAGAAGGAAGAAATATGCAATTATCTCTTGGTAAGGCCTTATGATCAGTAATAGTTTCACTTGCGGGCGCCTACGATCATACTTCCAAATCCATCCATCGGCGACCTTAACGTCAAACTTACTGCAATTCTCGATAGGTAAGGCCATCTGGACAGTAACCTTACTATTTAGAAAGTTATTAGTACTGCCCGTGTCAATGAGAACAGTGATCGGTTGTTGTTTGAGAAGGCCTCCAACTTTCATTATTTGCGTGTTTGAGTAGCTAGCTAGTGCATGTACCGTAACTTTGGTCGGTTGTGGCTTCTCTTCTGCATCTTCTTCTTCATGTTCAAGGCTCTCTTCTAGATGTTCAATGACCTCTTCTTCTATTGGTTCAATCATAAGAAGTCTCCCTTTACTACAGCAATGCTCACGGCTCCACGGCTCGTCGCAATGCCAACATAACCTCTTCGCATATCGCTCCCGAAGCTCTTCTCTTGTTAACCTCTTTGGTGTAGGGACTAGGTCGACAGTAGGGTGCATTGAGGGCTTCAATATTGCTGGTTGAGGAGTGACCCTAGTCCTCCGAGCTTCATGGTTCAATTGCTCCACTTGATGTCGTGCGAAAAAGATGGCTACCATAAGCATGTATGGTTGTCGCGCTTTAACTTTTCCTCAGATCTCCGGCTTCAAGCCCTCAATGAAGGTCCTCAATAGCTATTTTTGAGACCAATCAAGAGTTTGATTAGATAACCTTTCAAACCTGGTATGGTACTCCTGAATCATGGAGGTTTGTCGGATCTTTGCTAATTGTCCGTCAATATTCTTGTAATCGGTTGGTCTGAAGCGGATTAGCAGTCCTTCTTTGAATTGTCACCATGAAAGGACTTCATAAGTATGTTCAAACCAGTCAAACCATTGTACGGCATCCCCTTCAAGATGTATAGCTGCAATTTTCACCATAGATGCGTCCGCGGTTTTGTGGTACCGAAAATATCGCTCCGCACGTGAAATCCAACCAATCGGGTCTCCTTCTTCCCATCTAGGAAAGTTCAATCTCATGCATGGATAGTTGGGGTCAGTCATAGAGCCTCTCCTTCCTTAGAAGTCATCTCTTCGCGCTTGGTGCGATTGGGCAAAGCACTCTCCTTGTTGTGATTTCTTTGGGCTTAGTGGTCAGCCCAATCTGAGTTCGGTAAATAGTGTCCGAATCTTATCTTCCATTCGTGCCTCGAAGGCTTCGAATTTAGCATTGATTGCCTCCTCAGATGACATAGTATATGCCTCCAAATATGTGATATTAAGATCTCTCTTTTGTTGTCAGGTTAAAGGCATGTATAGGTTGAGAGAAGTGATGGTCGAAAGGGTTGGTGGATCGGTGGATGTAGGCTACGATTTAGGCTTGTTTTGTGGCTGTTTTGGGTTCAGTTTGAGGGTGTGGTTTGGTGGAGTTTTAGGGCTGTGGATGAAAGTTTTGGATCTGTGGTAGATGGCAGCAAAGTTTTGATAGAAATCAGTGGAAGTTGCAGCAAGTATGTGCTCTTGTAAGAGCAGAATTATCATCAAAGAAACAACGGTTTCTCGACGTAATTTCCACCAAAAACTTTAGAGAATTGATAGCAAAATCACAGTTTATATAACAGCAAGGATGACTAATTTAATCAAGAAAATTTCAGCAGTATAACAGCAAGGAAATTGGTGCAAGTTGTGATAGCAGAATTCTCGTCGAAAAATTTTAGCTATTTATGATGAAAATTTGCAGCAACACAAAATCATTTTTAGAGATGAATTTCTCAATATATCAATCTTAGATGGAAGCTAAGATGATCTATGAAGTATATAAGAAATTTCATTCAAAAAATATTGCAAATAGATGGGTTAAGGCAACAATATGCGCTGAAATTTTCTGCAACACAGATTTTTAAGTATAGCAGATTGGACGTAAAAGACCAGTAGTTTATATTGAGAATATTTTAATGAAACCAAAGGGAAATCCACTGTTAGGAAGTTTCAAAGCTATCATAAAAATTTCGTAGAGATTTGGATAGAAACAACATTGTATCAAGATCAAACAAATAGTGCTATGCGACTGAAATTTTACAGTGCAGATTTTCAAGTATAGCAGATTAGACGTAAAATATCAATGGCATATATTGAGAATTTTTTGATAAAACTAAAAGAAAATCTGTTGTTAGGAAGTGTCAAAGATGTCATAAAAATTTCATAGAGATTTGGAAAGAAAAAACACAGTAGCAAGATCAAACAGACGGTGCTATACGATTAGAATTCTGCAATATATCTTTTGTCATAGAGATGAAAACTTTATGACGAAAGGTTTATGCAGCAATATAGGAATAATTTTTTTGGGATTTTCAAATAAGGATAACTAAATAATAGCAGCAGTAAGATAGGAAGCCAAAACCTATTGCAATTTACGGGGAGATCAAAGGATGATCCGTGGTGGTGGAGATGACGGTGGAATTTGGCGACGATCTTTTAAGCAATTGTGGGAATTGCTTTGGGTGGCTGTGGAGGGTTGATGGATGGCTATGGAAGGGCAGAGAGATGCCAAGAATGCTGCTCTAATACCAGGTGTTAGAACCCTTGCAGATTCTAAACTTGGGGTTGATCTCTTTAGAGAATCGGCCTCCTTGAAACTCTATAGGGGTTCCTCCCTCCAAGTTGCTGCTCAAAGGCTGCAGAAAAGATTCATCTATTACTTATGAAAAGAGGAGGAATACATGGCCATTTATAGGGCTTCCAAACCCTAACTCCTAATAGGACTCCTACTCAAGACTCCTACTTCTAACCAACTCATAATAGGACTTCTACTCAAGGCTCCTATTCATTTACAACTCCTAATTCTTCTCTAAGAAACAATCTCCTAACCCTAGCCGGCCTCTTCACCTCTTTAATAGGGGTCGGCTTAGGTAGATTTTACATGAATATCCCTCTCAATTAGGACTCTCCTAGCTAGAGTCCTAACAGATCATCCACTCTTGGCATCATGAGAGGAATATCCCATATGTTCTTGCTCAGACAAATCCCTAGCTATGGTCATTTGGATTTAGAGAGAAAGAGTTCTTTGGGAGAATCCGATTAGAGCGAGAATTAAGAAGAAACCGTATGGGTTTGACAACACCATGCTCGATATACGGTCTCTGGGATATTAGATGGATGAGGGACTATAGGTATACGGTAACTGAGGACAGACAGGTCCAATGGATTGGATTCCCCTGTATCGTCTAGGGACTACGACGTAGTGGCCTAGTACATCCGTAGTCGATGAGTCGAGTGAATTATTAGAGAGATAATACTTCACTAAGTTAGAAGGAGTTCTGACAGGTATGACTCATGGCCAGCTCGATATTGGGCTTAGAGGGTCACACACATATGGTAAGTATTGCAATGAGTAGAGGTTTGGATATGAGATATCCATCGGAGCCCCTATCTTATTGGATATCCAATAAGCCCTTGAATTATTGGATCCCATAGACGAGATCTAATAAGAGCCCATGAGAGATTATTGGATAGAGATCCACTAATCTAAAAGGCTTAGGTAATTGGTTGTAGATCCAATACCCACTAGGGAAGGATCCATTAGGGTTTGACAGGGGACCTCTATAAATAGGAGGGATTCAGTGGTTCACAGGCTAGAGCCTTTGCTTGCCTCTCCTATTCTCCTCCCCCTCTCCACCTTAGAGTAGGGCTGGAGTTTTGAGGAGCGTCATTGCAGCCCTATGTGGATCACTACTAGATAGGAGGACACTTGACCTCCTTCACCCTCTCCTAGAGATCTGCAAGGAAATAGGGATATACGGTCTCCCTAAGTAACACAATCTATTCTATACGTAGTTTGTTTCACGGATTTTTGCGCACCAATCTTCGCACGATGAGGAATATCGTTTTGGGAAATTGGGGATTTTATTTTCTTGTTCTTCCGCTACGCATATGATGTCGCCCCAAGATTTCCCAACACATGTTGGGCCGGAGAAACATGTCAGAAGATTAGACATCGCATCGAAGGATCGATCGATGTATCGACAAAAGGCTTTGGGCCATGGATTCGGGCATCGGGCCAAGAAGAGCGGATATTGCGCTAAGGATATCGGAGTTGCGGAGGTCAATTGGCCGATTGGGCAATAGGCCGCAAGAGAGGACGATGCATCGAAGAATCGGACAACATGATTCATGCTTAGTAATAATTGTCTAGATCGAAGTATATTTTTATGTGTGCAAGATTAACTACGATAGCAAGGCATAAAGCAAAATGAAGTCTCGAAGTTAAGAATGCGATTTCGTTGGGAGTTCGAGAGTTCGTCGGAAGTCCGAACATTCATCGGAAGTTCTACCGGAATTGACCGAGAAGTCCTGGAGCTTGCCAAAGAAGCTCATCGGAACTCTCCAGGAAGATTGTCGTGAAGTCCAAGAGCTTGCCGGGAGTCCGTTGGAACATTGCCGAGAGATCATCGGAAGTTCGCCGGAAGCTTGCTAGAAGAAACCGGATTTATCTTGCTTAGATTATATCTTAGGAATCATAGTTAGCACATAATTACAATTGCGATTAGGAGGTAATCCCATCAACTCTGTTAGGGGCCAACTGGGCCCGAAGCCGGATTGGTTTGGGCCAGATTCAAGGCCTAACCAGGGTGCTGAAACCCTGGCCGGCGGTGGCACCGCCTGGGGACCAGCACCCCAGGATTCCTAGGCGGTGGTAGCACCCAGGTTGGACGGTGCTACTGCTGGCAGCAATGCGGTGGTATCACCCCTGTTCGACGGTGGTACCGCCTAGTACCAGATTCTACGGCAGTAGTACCGTCTAGGAACGATGGTGGTACCGCCAGTACCCAGGAAACTTGGGATGAGAGCTTTTTAGGCTCCAAGTTTGAATTAACTTGAAGCCTATAAATACCCCTCTCATCCCTGGTTAACTAACACAATTACAGAGTGTTTAAAAGTGAGAAAATACTATTGTAATCACTAGAGAAATCCTCCTCTAAGTTTAAGTGTTAGAATAATTGAGAGAGGAGTGAGTGCTTGTAAGGGTTATCTCCTAAACCCAGTAAAAGGAAAAGAAGGGTGTAAAAAGGAGGTTGATCTTCGCCTATTAAAGGAAGATTGCTAGTGGATGCCGGTGGCCTCGACGGAAGAAGAATCGGCGAAGTGGATGTAGGTCACGACGATCGAACCACTCTAAAATCTGGTTTACATTTCTTTGAGCAATTTATCTTTACTACAAACCTCTTTAATAGATTAATGCCTTCAATACATTTATGAACACGTGTTTCAAGTTAAGCATTTTCGAGTTCGGCTTTTATCATACGAAAAATTTTTGGAACCGACGTAATTTTCACCACTACACTAATTCATCCCCCCCCCCCCCCCCCTCTTAGTGTTGACTTGTTCCTAATAGTTGGTATCAGAGCCTTGTGATTTCTCATTTGGTTTAACACCTAAGAAAATTGACTCTTTTCGGCTTTCAAGAGGAACTTTCTCTCATTCGTCCTCCCTTTTTTAATGGGACGGACTACATTTATTGAAAAACTCGAATGAAAGTTTTCTTGCTTTCGATTGATTTAAATTTATGGAATATGGTCGAAAACAGATTTCAAAGGTCTTCTCTTCCAATGAACAATTGGAATGATTTGAAGAAGAAGACATTTTCACTAAATGCTAGAGTTATGAATGTTGTATTTTGTACCTTAGGCAAAAACGAATTCAATCGGGTTTCTTTGTGCAAAATGGCTTTCGATATTTGGCACATTCTTAAAACCACACACGAAGGCATTAGTAGATTAAAAGTTTCAAAGATTAATCTTTTAATGTATGATTTCGAATTGTTTCATATGAAACCAAGTGAAACTTTTGTTGACATGTATGTTGAATCTCGGATTTTGATGATGAAGTCAATTGTCATTTGTTGTCTAATCTATGTGTTGAGATAAGTGTGCAGGATTAACTACGATGAAAGTTAGACAAGCAGCAGGAGTTGCGCCGGAGTCAAGTTCATGATCACGTTGGAAGTTCGAGAGTTCGACGGAAGTTCGGACGGTCGTCGGAGGTTCTACGAGAACAGATCCGAGAAGTCCAGAAGCTTGCCAAGCGAAGCTCGTCGGAACTTGCCAAGTGGATCGTCGCAAAGTCCAGGAGTGCCGGAAGTCCGCAGGAGCATCACCGAGGGTTCATCGGATGATCGACGGAAGTTCGCCGGAAACTCGCCGGAAGGAGCGATTGATGCACCGAAGCAAAGCTGCAGAAATTGTCTTAGATCTAATCGTAGTTAGCACGTTGATTAAGTTGGAAAATGGGAGGTGATCCCATTAGCTTAATCTTGGGGCAATTGGGCCCCTGAAAGACTGAAATTGGGCCGAATGGAGCTAACCATTCGGACCCTGATTGCACCAGGAGGTGCAACCGCCTAGGCCAGGAGGTGGCACCGCCTGGGCTAAGCCTCCCAGCGAGACTGGGCGGTGCAACCTCCCCAGCCGGGAGGTGGCACCGCCTGAGCTCAGTCTTCGAGCAAGACTGGGCGGTGCAACCTCCCTGACAGAGAGGTGGCACCGCCTGAGCTCAGTCTTCGAGCAAGACTGGGCGGTGCAACCTCCCTGACAGAGAGGTGGCACCGCCTGAGCTCAGTCTTCGAGCTCTGCCAGGCGGTGCAACCTCTCCAGTCAAGAGGTGCAACCGCCTGATCCCGGAATTCCGGGATTTGATCGTTTTGAGCTCCAAATTTGAATTGGGTTGGGGCCTATAAATACCCCACCCATTCAGCACTGAAAAGATACAGACCAACACCGAAATCTTGATCTTTTCTGTGATTCTAAGAGCTCAAAAGTGTTGTAAAGCCTTTAAGTCTCCTCCTTCTGTTCTTCAAGTTTTTGAGTTGTAAAGTGAGGAGAGAAAGGTCTGTAAAGGTTGTCTCCTGAGCCTGTCAAAAGGAGAGAAACTGTAAAAGGGCAGTTGGCCTTCGCCTATTGAAGGAAGGCCTCTAGTTGACGTCGGTGACCTCGTCGGTGGAGGAAGCCAAAAGTGGAGTAGGTCAAGACTGACCGAACCACTCTAAATCTCTGGTTTGCGTTTATTTTGAGCACCTTATCATTACTGCAAATCTCCTTCATAACTACTGCTCTCTGCGCTTTTACGAACAAATTCTAAGTGTTGTTCTTTCCGAATATGCATTCAGACGTAAATCGGTGTTTTCGTACATTACAGTTTATGTTTACTTTTAATTCTGCAAAACTGTCTTCTACGCCTTCACGAACAAGTTTTTAAATGCTGATCTGTCCGAATCTGCTTTCAGACGTAAACCAGCGTTTTCGTACGATATTTACATCGCAGTTTACGTTTACGCCTTGATTCTGCAAAACTGTCTTCTGCGCTTTTATGAGTTTCTAAAGTTCAGATCCCTTTGAAACTGCGTCTAGACGTAAAATTGAGTTTAGACGTAAAACTGCTCAAACTGTGTAAAGACGTTTTAGACGTAAACTGAGTTTAGACGTAAATCTACGTTTAGACGTAAAACTGTGTTTAGACGTAAATCTGCGTTTAGACGTAAAACTACGTTTAGACGTAAATCTGAGTTTAGACGTAAATCTGCGTTTAGACGTAAAACTGCGTTTAGACGTAAATCTGTGTTTTGACGTAAAACTGCGTTTAGACGTAAATCTGCGTTTAGACGTAAACTGCGCTTAGACGCAATCTGCGCTTAGACGCAAACTGTGTTTAGACACAAACTGCGCTTAGACGCAATCTGCGCTTAGACGCAAACTGCACTTAGATACAAACTGAGAATTAGCTTTTGCATCATAATAGTTTTTATTGAACGAACGCAGATTTTGGTTTTAATCGCTGTAAGATTTCCGCTGCACTAATTCACCCCCCCCCCCCCTCTTAGTGCTCTCGATCCTAACAATGTACACCCATTTTACGGATATCGTCAATGGTTTAAAAGCTCTTAGTAAAAGCTTTTCGAAGTTTGAACTCGTTAACAAGCTTTTAAGATCTTTTTCTAAAAATTGGAATTCGAAAGTAACAACAATACAAGAATCAAAAGATTTAAACTATTTTTCAATTGAAGAACTAATTGTGTCTTTAATGACTTACGAAATGACTAATGTGGTACTTGACAAACATGAGAACTACCTTCCAAAGAACAGGAAGGATTTTAAACTTAGAACAATTGAAGACCACTCGAGCATAAGCTCAAGTGATGGTGAACTTGAACTACTCATGAAATTTAAAAAGTTCATGAAACAAAAATTAAAGAACAAAAAGAACATAACTACTTGCTATGAACGCAAGAAGAAGAACACAAATTGGGATGAATCGAGCTCATCCGAAGACAAAGAGAAAATCAATAAAGGCGAAGTGGCAAACTACGCCTTAACGGCATTCGACGATGAGGTAATCAAAATACCTTTAATTTATTTTGAAATTACATGATATTTTTTCATAAGTTATTTTTAATTTAGTTTAATTATTTTTCTTGAAAATTACATGTTTAATAATATAATAAAATGCTAAAAAATTAAGATAATGCTTATCATTCTAGTAATTTTGAAAATAATCATGAAAATAGCATGTTTATGATAAACCAAATGATTTTGATTAAAAATGCCTTATGAAATCATGTTTGATGATATCATACCTAATAAATTTATTTTTTGAAATTATGCATGATAATTTGAAGTAATGATGAGTTTTGAGTAATTTATGGTTTATTGATCTTGATTATTTTCATGATGATATTTGCTCTTTCGATTTTAAACTATGATGTATGGTTTTCATACGAAAAAACCTTTAACATGCTTATATGAAATCAATCACTTAAAATGTAACACATAAAAAGGAAAACATATTATTGGATTTAAAATCATGAATCTATTTATGTTATGAATTTTGTGAACCATGAAATTGATTTTGATGGTTTGAATTTAATGGGTTTTATCAAAATCATGATCTTGATTTCTCGAGATTTATAACTTGAAATCTTTAATGAATCAATATTTCTTACTCTTTATTCTCTTGCATTTTGAGAAAATTCATGACTTAAAATTTCATTTGAATATCTTTTATTATATGATCTCCTAAGATCTCTCTTTGAATATTTAAAAAGGAGAATTTTCTAAATGAATTATGATTTTTCATAATTATAATTTTTATAATTCATAATGAATTGAGAGATCCTTTATGTGTTCTCTCATGATACCTTTTGCTATAGGAATGTCTTTATCATGATTTTGAATTTTCGATATTAATACTTAAAATTTTACTATGAATCAAGATCTTGTTTTTGAACTCTCATGTTTCTTTTTGTTATTTACTAAAAGGAAGATTTATCAAGATGAATCATGTCTTTTTGGTATTTACATGATCTTATCTCTCATGATATGATTTATTTTTGTATAACTCCTTGTATTCATCACCCAATTAATTTTTCTTGATGAGATGAAATGAATGTGATAAAATAAAAATATGCATGAAATATGGGATATAATGTAATTTGACATTTAGATACCATACTGATTTAAAATGCTATGATTTGTTACCAAAATGATGTATCATAAATGCTTGAATATCATATATGATATGCCCATATTGATTGATTTATTGTGTCATGCATGAAGTAAGGATACAAATGTAAGGTTTTGAAATTATCCATGTTTTAATTTGAAAATATAATAATACACAAATAAGATTGATACTTTACCTTTGTCATGATTTGAAAATTACTGTAAAGGAAAAAGAATTAAAAAATTATATTCTTCCCTTCTTTTTGACAAGGACAATGGGGGAGATAGCTAGCTTGCTAGCTAGCTTGCACAAGTTAAGAAGATGCAAAGACATGCTAGCTTACTCATCTCAAAAGAGAAGCAAAGATTGCTAACTTGTATATTTCAAGAAGCAAAAGTTGTTTTCTTGAAATTGCTAGTTTATATTTTTTAATGATGTAAAAAACTTTGCTAGCTTACATGATGTAGAAATTGCTATCTTGAACATCACTAAGAATTGCTAGCTTGCAATCTCAAGAGAAGCAAAAGTGCTATCTTGCCTATCTCGAGAAGCAAAAATGCTAAACTTATACATCTAGCAAAATTTACAAACTTACAAAATTCAATATTTTTGCTAGCTTGCATGATGATAAAATTGGAGATTTATGATGCAATGTATTGAACTTATATTTCAAACAAATGAAAGTCACACTTCTCCTTTTTGTTGATGACAAAGGGGGAGAAGTATGATCATGTTATGCATGATGACGTGTTGCAAATATTCATGATGAAATTTGTAACGACTTGAATTCAGCTTGAATTCAAGGTTCTATTAATATGCATATTGATAGGGGGAGTTTGTTTAAACTCCGAGAGTTAAGGTTAACTCTGTCATCAATTGGTTGTCATCATCAAAAAGGGGAAGATTGTTGAATTTTGGATTTTGATGCTGAAACCAATTGATAAGTGTTTATGATTTAATCTGTATTTTGAGTGACGCAGGGTGCTTCGATCAGGGAGAGACAACTAAAGCAGGAAGAATCATGTTGGGCCAGAGAAACATGTCAGAAGATTAGATGTTGGGCAGAAGGATCGGTCGACGTATCGACGGAAGGCTTCCGGCTATAGATTCGGGCATCGGGCCAAGAAGAGCGGATATTGTGCCAAGAATATCGGAGTTACAGAGGTCAACTGACCGATTGGGCAATAGGCTGCAAGAGAGGACGATGCGCCGAAGAATCGGACGAAGCGTTGATGGACCAATGACATGTCGGACAACATGATTCATGCTTAGTAATAATTGTCTAGATCAAAGTATGTTTTTATGTGTGTAGGATTAACTACGATAACAAGGCATAAAGCAAAATGAAGTCTCAGAGTCAAGAACGTGATTTCGCTGGGAGTTCGAGAGTTCGTCGGAAGTCTAGACGTTCGTCAGAAGTTCTACCAAAATTGACCAAGAAGTCCTTGAGCTTACTAAAGAAGCTTGTCGGAACTTGCCAGGAAGATCATCGTGAAGTCCAGGAGCTTGCCAGGAGTCCACCGGAACATTGCCGAGAGATCGTCGAAAGTTTACCGGAAGCTCATCGGAAAAAACAGAACTTATCTTGCTTAGATTATGTCTTAGTGTTAGTTTGGCAAGTCCCATATAGTCCCACATCGGGAAAATCAGGCTTGTTATCTCCTATTGGAACTATAAATAAGGGTCTGAATTTTGAAGTCAAATGTACCACAAGAAAAACCTAAGTGTTTGCTTTGTGTTTAAGTCCACACTCCGTTAAATAGTTTGGGCTTATAGTTTGGATTTTTCTTGTTTAATAGATTCGGGTGTTTTATGGCCTAGGAACATCTTCCTAAGGCATTTGTAATAGTCCCTCTTTTATAGTAGTGATTTGCTCCTCCTTCGTCCGTGGATGTAGGTCAATTGACCGAACCACGTAAATCTACTATTCTTGTCGCTTTTCTTATTTTTGCTTTATTATCTTTATTGGGTTGCTAAAATTACCCTTTGGTAAATTTCCTAGGGCTAGCTCTAACAAACTAGTATTAGAGCCTGGTTTCGGGATCTTTTGGCAATGATGACAATAACAAAGATCGTTGTTGAGAAATTCGATAGAAATGTCAACTTCGGCATGTGGCAACTCAAGATGGAGGCCATTCTAGTTCAAGACGGAGTTGATTTGGCATTACAGGGAGCTGAGAACATTCCAAATGGTACGTCAAAGGAAGATCTTGCGGGTATGGATAAGAAGGCCCGATCAAGCATTATTCTAAATCTTTCTGATAAGGTTTTACGGGAGGTAGCTATGAAGATTACGGCTAAGAGCATGTGGGACAAACTTAAAGCCTTGTATATGAAGAGGACAATGGAGAATCGTCTCTACTTGAAGCAGAGTTTGTATATTCTTCGGATAACTGAAGGTACATCTATACTCTCACATCTTGATAAATTTGATTCCTTAGTTATAGATTTGAAGAATATAGATGCAAAAATTGATGATGAGGATAAGGCCTTGTTACTTTTGTGTTCTCTTCTCCAATCTTTTAAGCATTTCCGTGATACTATGATTTATGGAAAAGAAACAATTTCATATCAGGAAATTAAATCTGCACTAAAATCTAAGGAGCAGATAGAAAGGGATATCATTGGGGAAAGTAGAGGGAATCAAGCTGAGGGTCTGGTTATCAAGGGTATAATGGATAAAAGAGAATTTAACAATAGCAGATCTAAATCTAGATCTAAATCCAGACATAGAAATTTAGAATGCAGATATTGTCATAAAATGGGGCACATTAAGGCTGATTGCTTTTAATTGAAAAATAAATTAAAGCAAAAGAAAAAATTTATTGAGAAAACTATTAAATCTATTGAAGCTAGTGTAGTAGCCGATGAGAATGATGGAAATATTTTCTTTGCTACTGATGACAGGACGAGGTCTAAAAATGAATAGATTTTAGATTCGAGTTGTTCTTATCACATATGTCCTAATAGAGATTTATTTTCCATATATGAATCTTGTAATGGTGGAATTGTTTTGATGGGCAATAATGCAGCATGTGATGTTTTGGTAGAGGAACAATTTGAATTAAAATGCATGATGGTATTGTGAGGATGCTAACTAATGTTAGACATGTTCCTGATTTAAAAAAGAATCTTATCTCTTTAGGCACCCTGGAGGCTCTTGGGTGTAAATACACAGATGAAGGTGGAGTTATGAAAGTTTTTAGAAGTGTCATTGTTGTTATGAAAGCTTGTAAGTCTGGTAGCTTATATATTTTGTAGGGAACTACTGTCACAGGCTCGGTTGCAATCTCGTCATCTTCATTGTCTGATTCTGACATCATCAAATTATGGCATATATGTTTGGGTCATATGAGCGAAAAAGGTTTGAGCATATTGAGCAAAAGGGGTCTTCTTTGCGGACAGAGTAATGGGCTATTGGATTTTTGTGAACACTGCATTTTTGGAAAGCAGAAAAGAGTCAGCTTCAATTCTCCGGCAGTTCACAAAATGAAAGGTTCTCTTGACTATATTCATTCAGACCTTTGGGGTCCAACTCATGTTCAGTCTAAGGGTAGTGCCAAGTATATGTTGACTTTCATTGATTATTATTCCAGGAAAGTTTGGGTTTATTTTTTGAAGCATAAAAATGATATTTTTCTAACCTTTAAATAATGAAAGGCTTTGATTGAGAAGCAAACAGGTAAACAGATTAAGCGGCTTCGAACAGATAATGGCATGGAATTTTATGAAGGTGACTTTGATGAATTCTGCAAAAATGAAGGAATTGTTCGGCATCGCACTGTTAGGATGACGCCTCAGCAAAATGGTGTGGCCAAACGTATGAACAGAATACTCTTGGAGAGAGCAAGGTGTATGATCTCAAATGCAGGGTTGACAAAGGACTTTTGGGCAGAGGCGATTAATATGGCATGTTACGTTGTCAACCGTGCTCCTTCTACAGCACTTGACTTTAAAACTCCAGAGGAAGTTTGGTCAGGTACTCCTGCTGATTACTCTGATTTAAAAATTTTTAGGTGTTAAGCATACATGCATATAAATGAAGGAAAATTAGAGCCTCGAGCGAAAAAGTGTATTTTCCTTGGGTATGCTTCTAAGGTGAAAGGATACAGATTATGGTGTTCTGATCCCAAATCCCCAAAATTTGTAATCAGTAGAGATGTGATTTTTGATGAATTGTCTATGTTATCTTCCAAAGAGGAATCTATTAGTTGTACAAATGATAATGCGCAGAAGTAGGTGGAGCTTGAGATTGGTAGTTTAGATTCTTTTAAGTCTAACTCTTCTACTCAAAGAATGCTAGTAGATGGTCCCGAGTCTACTGACGCAGATGATCCAGAGGAAGAGCAATATTCTATAGCCAAGAATAGACCACAGAGAGATATTCGACCACCACAAAGATATGCAAATTTGGTTGCATATGCTTTGTCTGTTGCAGAAGAAACAAGTGAAGTTGGTGAGCCTACTACATACTCAAATGTAGTTTCTTGTGATAATTCTACTAAATAGTTGATTGCGATGAATGAAGAAATTGAATCCCTCCATCGGAATAGAACTTGGGATCTTGTGAAGCCGCCTTCGGATAAGAAAATTGTTGGATGCAAATGAGATACTATTACTGAGGGAAAGGTCCTTGTTCAGAAAATTCATACGAAGGACAATCCAGTTGTTATGCTATAAATACCCCTCTCATCCCTAGTTAACTAACACAAGCACATAGTATTTAAAAGTGAGAAAGCACTGTTGCAATCACTAGAAAAATCCTCCTCTAAGTCTAAGTGTTAGAATAGTTTGAGAGAGGAGTGAGTGCTTGTAAGAGTTGTCTCCTAAACCCAGTAAAAGGAGAAGAGGGGTGTAAGAAGATGGTTGATCTTCGTCTATTAAAGGAAGATCGATAGTGGATGCCGGTGGCCTCGACGGAAGAGGAATCGACGAAGTGGATGTAGGTCATGACGACCGAACCACTTTAAAATCTAGTTTGCATTTCTTTGAGCAATTTATCTTTACTGCAAACCTCTTTAATAGCTTACTGCCTTCAATACATTTACGAACACATGTTTCAAGTTAAGCATTTTCGAGTTTGGCTTTTATCGTACGAAAAGTTTTTGGAACCGACATAATTTTTACCGCTGCATTAATTCACCCCCCCACCCCCCCCCTAGTGCCAACTTGTTCCTAACAAGCTCAAGTCAGTCAAAAAATCTAAGAAGAAGAGTAACCGATATAACAAAACTATCAACAAAGGTTTAGCCAGCATGCCTAAACTTATGGGCTCCAAACAAACCTCCCCTCCTCAACCTCCTCAACATTTCAATTACAACCATCAAGGCGGCTACTTTAATTATCCTCAACCCTGACGTCGTGATCACACAAATCAACAAAGAGTTGTCTGCTAACTATGTGATAAAGTTGGACACTATGCAAAAGTCTGTAGAACTCGACCCAGACTTCCTCCTCCGTCGCATTGGCCTCACGCAAATCTTATAGCTACTCCGACTACTAGTCATCAAAATTGGATTATGGACCCTAACGCATCTCATCACATCACCTCTGATTTACAAAACTTATCCATCCATAATGACTATGGCGGAAACAAAGACATCATCATCCGTGACGGTAACAGACTCCTCATTACTCATACTGGTTCCATAATGCTTAATTCATATAACACTTCGTTTACGCTAGATTATGTTTTGTGTGCACCCCACTGTTGAATCTCGGATTTTGATGATGAAGTCAATTATCATTTGATTATCTAATCTGTATGTTGAGATAAGTGTGCAGGATTAACTATGATGGCAGTAAGATATGCAGTAGGTATTGAGCCGGAGTCAAGACCAAGATCACATTGGGGGTTCGAGAGTTCGTCGGAAGTCCGAACGATTGTCGGAGGTACAATCCGAGAAGTCCAGAATCTTGCCAACGAAGCTCGTCGAAACTCGCCAAGAGGATTGTCACAAGTCCAGGAGTTTTCCGGAATTCTGCAGGAGCATCGCCGAGGGTTCGTCGGATGTTTGCCGGAAGTTCATCGGAAGCTCGCCGGAAGAAGCGATTGACGCACTAGAACACGATTTAAAGCATTAATGTCTTAAGTGTCATGGTTAGCAGATAGATTAAGTTAGAATTGAGTGATGATCCCATTAACTTAATCTGGGGCCAACTGGGCCCTGAACAGCCCATTTGGACCCAGAATTCCTGACCGGCGGTGGCACCGCCCAGGAGACTTGGTCTCCCAGGAATTCTGGGCGGTAGTACCGCCCCTATCAGAAGATGGTACCACCGATAGTTATTACTATCATGCGATGGTACCACCCCAGTTAGGCAGTGGTACCGCCAGAACTCGATTCCGAGCTCTGCCAGGCGGTGGTACCGCCCAAACTGAGTGGTGGTACTGTAACATCCCTCATTTCTGAATTTGCGTATAAGTTTCTAATTGTAATGTAAGTATCTATTTTAAGTTTGATAAAATTTCAAAGTATGAATCTGAGAACTTATTCATAAGAGTTGGAGGATTTGTTAAAGAAAAATCTGAGGACCTATATGTAAACTCTGAGGACCTAATCGTAAATATAATAAATACAAGGACTAAACTGTAAAATATACAAAATGACAAATCCCACCGCTTAAACCTCTCTGCCTTCATTCTTAAGGAACAGAGAAGGCAGCTGCGGTGTGGAAGAACAGAGAAAGAAAGAAAGAAGAAGAGAAAAGAAAGGGGGAAGAAAAAGAAGAAAAATTGGGGCTTTGAGGTTTCTTACTCAATCTTCTCAATTGGGGGTCAAAATTCTCAAAGGCAAGTGTTCTAACCCCATCCTATAGAAAATTAGTCTCTGTTTTTATGTTGATTCAAAATAAACTGAAGGATTTCTATTTAGAAACTGATATGTCTCTCCTTGGACATAGAACCATGGATTCTGAAATTTTTTCGGTAAACTGACCCCTATATACGGTTCCGGCTATAATTTTTAGTACGAAATGCAGATTTGGGCAGGACCTAGTTTGTTTGAAATTAGACTCTTATATATTTCTTTTGACACAAATTTTGAAGATTTTGAACACCGAATACTTACCCAAACGTCTGTTTCAAATGAGCCTATGGATGCTGCAAAACAGGGATTAAGATTTCTGACCTTTCGATACTAAAATGCCTATAACTCCCTGTTGGAAATTCTGATTTGTACCAAACTGATTTTATTTGAAACTAGACTTGAAAATATTTCTTTTGATAAATAGATTGAAAAATTTGGAATTCAAAGGCCTATTCTGCTATCCATTGATTCTGCCCTATAAATTCTGCAAAACTGTGATTCAGTCTTTGACCTTTGGTCACTAAATCCATGGTAACTCCTTTTTGGAAACCTTGATTCGTATGAAACTTATTTCTTCAGAAAACAGATTGATATATCTTTCAACAGTAGTTTTCTTATGGGTATTGGAGCATAATTGATATTCTGAAGTATTTGTTCGATGTGCCAGTTGAATTCTGTCAGAAATCGAGCTTTTGTCGATTTCGCGTATTCTGTTCCATTCCTTTGGATATTGAATTCATCTCACCTTCTTATTTGAATTGAGCTAAATATGATTGCTTGGAATCCCTGTATACTCTTGCTTTCATTTCATTCCAAATCTGAATACATTTTGTGAGAGATTTGTTCCTTACATCGTATTGTCTCGAAAAGGCACATGTACGTTTTGTTGGTCCACGTGTGCTTCCGATATATGCTACTTATTGTTAAAACTGCCCTCTTGTATTCTGGTGTTTGTGGGATTGTCTGGACCTTTGCCAGAAATGGTAAAGGGTATGTGCTTAGAGCCTACGATGCTCTGCCGGCCCCCTCTGGCTTCACCTAGACGTGGGTGGATGGAGCTCCCAAACGTGGGAGACTTCTGTCTGGTGGTCATTCAGAAATGGATGAATCACATTCTGTTTGAGATCCCACTACACCTTCTGTATGTTTTATATGATATCCAGAGCTTTGGTTACGTGTTTTTGTACATGCTTTGGATAAGAATGATATGAATGCAACGTCAAAGACGACGTTTGAGCTTTTGTTTGGTATGTGATATTGATAAGCTCCGAAATGTTTCATTCATTGTTGATATGCTTCGAAATGTTCCATACGCTATTGATATGCTCCGGAACATTTCATATGCCATTGATAAGCTCCGATATGTTTCATATGTTATTGTTATGCTCCAAAACGTTTCATTCGTTTCTGATATGCTCCAATTACTCTATGCCCCATATGTTACGAACCAAATATGTATGATTGAAAGGACAATTGTGATTCTGCACCTAATGATATTATGTCTACGAATTCGTATATTCTGCCTCGTATTGTGAAACTTTATCTCTTTGGAAATTGTCCTCTTTTGATATGAATATGTTAGTCACTTGCTGAGCTCTATATGCTCACCCCGTTTGTTGATAAATTTTTCAGGATAGCGTATCGCTTGCTTAAATGTTAAGATTGGGCTGAGGCAGTGGAAAGTTAGAAGATTTTGGGTAGATCTTTATTAGCATATATGTATTTGTTGTATAAGCCACTCTGCATCTAATGAAATGTTGACGATGAATCTAAACCTGTGGATTCATGTAATGATATGAACTTATGGTAATCGTTGGTTTGGTGACTGCATAGACTTCCCCACTTGTGAATTTATGTTGTGGTTATTATTTTGATGAGTTGAGTTCAGATTGTATGAATTATCGGTATGTTTATGAACTGCACAGGGTTATAAATTTATAGACTATAGAGGTGAAATTTTGATCTGAATGTTTTCTTAGTGACCTCAAATGTGTGTTTGGATCCTGGATTAGTTGTGATGAAAATTTTTAATATTGTCGATATTTTGAGGGGCGTGACACGACCCGAGTCTGATGAACCAATAACTCCATTTTGGTCCTTTAACCGCGGACCAAAATGCTTAAGCGGGAGTTTACATAGTACACTCATTAGGCTCTTATAAGCTAATCATACACATTGCCCACTTTCGATGTGGGACTAATGGGATGTTACAATATCCCCAACTCAATTAGCTTGACGTCCTCGTCAAGGCCCGACATAACCCAGATCGAACCCTAGCATAGTGCATGTGAGGTTTAACTCAGTGGTGGCTCCACGCCGTGATGAGTTCTCGACTCCATCCACGGGTAGCCCTTTCCTACTCAAGCCCTCTCACCCTGCCCAAATGCTAGGTCGGCTCTGATACCAAATGTCACGACCCGAGTCTGATGAGCCAACTAGCCAATAACTCCATTTTGGTCCTTCAACCGTGGACCAAAATACTTAAGCGGGAGTTTACGTAGTACACTCATCAAGCCCTTATAAGCTAATCATACACATTGCCCACTTTCGATGTGGGACTAATGGGATGTTACAGGTACCGCCCAGTTATGGCGGTGGTACCGCTAGGACCCCGAAAATCTGGGAGATGATATTTTTTTGCTCTAAATTCTAACCAATTGGGGCCTATATAAACCCCACCCTTTCCTGTATGAAAGGGCACCGAAAGCTTGCATTTATTCTGAGAATTTGAAAGCTTAAAAGTGTTGTAAAAGGCTAGAAGTTCTTCTCCCTCTTTCTTTCTAAGTTTTGATCATTCAAGAGAGAAGTGGAAATCTTGTAAAGGTTGTCTCCTAAGCCGGTCAAAAGGAGTAAAGCTGTAAAAGGGTGGTTGGCCTTTGCCTATTGAAGGAAGGCCTCTAGAGGACGTCGGCGACCTCATCGGAGGAGGAAGCCAAAAGTGGATGTAGGTCAAGATTGACCGAACTGTTGAATCTCAGATTTTGATGATGAAACCAATCAATATGTATTTATGTTTTAATCTGCGTTTTGAGTGACGCAGGATGCTTCGATCAGGATGAGATAATTAAAGCAGAAAAATCATGTTGGGCCGGAGGAACATGTCAGAAGATTGGACGTTGGGCCGGTGGATCGGTCGACATATCGATAGAAGGCTTCGGGCCGTGGATTCGGGCATCAGACCAAGAAGAGCGGACATTGCGCTAAGGATATCGGAGTTGCGGAGTCAACTGGTCGATTGGGCAATAGGCTACAGGAGAGGACGATGCGCCGAAGAATCGGACGAAGCGTCGAGGGACCAATGACATACCGGATAACATGATTATTGCTTAGTATTAATTGTCTAGATCGAAGTATGTTTTACATTTGCATGATTAACTATGATAGCAAGGCATGAAGCAAAATGAAGTCCCAGAGTCAAGGACGCGATCACGTTGGGAGTTCAAGTGTTCGTCGGAAGTCTGGACGTTCCTCGGAAGTTCGGGAGGAACCAGCTGAGAAGTCTCGGAGCTTACTAGAGAAGCTCGTCGGAACTCGCCAAGAGAATCATCGCAAGTCCAAGAGTTTTCCAGGAGTCCACCGGAACATTGCCGAGAGATCGTTGAAAGTTTGTCGGAAGCTCGCCGGAAGAATAGACTTACGGACTTAGTTTAGCTTAGAATATGTCTTAGGAATCGTAGTTAGCACGTAATTGGGCTTGGATTAGGCCAACCTAATTACGGGCCAGCTAGGCCCATGTAATCACTATGTTGGGCCTAATAAGAAGCCCAAACAGTGCCCTAAGGAGTCTCACCATCGTGGCACAGTCTTCGAGATTATGTCAGGTAGTGTTACTACCAGTCTAGGCGATTGTACCACCAGTCTGGGTGGTTGTACCACCCCTGGCAGGGTGCCAGGTGGTGGTACCGCTAGTCTGGGTGGTGGTACCACCCAGCACTGCCCCCCAGGCGGTGGTACTGCCAGACCTGGGCGGTGGTACAACCTAGGGCAGTGTTAGCCAGATTGACACTGGGTGATGGTACCGCCCAACGCAGGCGGTTGTACCGCCAATGCCTAGGGAACCCAAGATGAGATGTTTTTAAGCTCCAAGTTTGAATCAACTTGAAGCCTATAAATACTCCTCTCATCCCTGGTTAAAGCACACAAGCACAGAGAGCAAAAAAGGAAAGAAACGCTGTAGAAATCACATTAGAAATTCCCTCCTCCACTCTAAGTTTAGAATTCTGTAAGAGGAGTGTGAGTGCTTGTAAGGGTTGTCTCCTAAACCCATGAAAAGAAGAAGTGGGGTGTAAGAAGGAGTTGGTCTTCGCCTATTGAAGGAAGACCTCTAGTGGATGTCGGTGACCTCATCGGAGGAGGAAGCCAAAAGTAGATGTAGGTCAAGATTGACCAAACCACTCTAAATCTCGGTTTGCATTTACATTCTGCTCCTTATCTTAACTACAAACTGCCTCCATTGCTTTACATCAACTATACTTCCATTTTGATCTTAAGTTAAAGTTCTTTACAAGATGGCTTTTACATCGGAATCAGTTTTCATCGTACGAACGTCGTTTTAATCGACGAAAGTTTTCCGCTACACTAATTCAACCCCCACCCCTCCCCCCCCCCCCCCCCCCCCCCCTCTTAGTGCTTTTGATCCTAACAATTGGTATTAGAGACTCATTTTTCATATTTGGTTTAACACCCAAATTGAAATGGCTCTTTTCGGCTTTCAATATTTGGCGCACTCTTGAAATCACACACGAAGGCACAAGTAGTGTAAAATATTCTAAAGTAAATTTTTTGATGCATGATTTTGATATGTTTTATATGGAACCAAGAGAGAATATTGGAGACATGTACACCCATTTTACGGATGTCGTCAATAGTCTAAAAGCACTTGATAAAAGTTTTTTGAACTTTGAACTCGTGAACAAGATTTTGCGTTCTCCTTCTAAGAAGTTGGATTCAAAAGTAACAGCTATACAAGAAATAAAATATTTAAATATTTTTTCACTTGAAAAACTAATCGGTTCACTGATGACATATGAAATGGTGCACAATGCACATGATGAACAAAACCACCTTCCAAAGAACAATAAGGATTTGGGACATAGAACATTTGAAAACCACTCGAGCATAAGGTTAAGTGATGGTGAACTTAAACTACAAATGAAACAAAAATTAAAAAATAAAAAGAACGGAACTATTTGCTTTGAACGCAAGAATAAGAACACAAATTGGGATGAATCGAGCTCCTCCGAAGACGAGGAGAAAAATAACAAAGGTGAGATGGCTAACTACGCCTTAACGGCTTTCAACGTTGAGGTAATCAAAATGCCTTTAGTTTACTTTGAAATTACATGATGATTTCCATGATTATTTTCTTTTTTTATTTAGTTTAGAAAATTTTTTTAAAAAAATTGCATAATGTAATAAAAATACAAAAAATTAGGAATCATGCTTATCCTTCTAAGTAAATTTTGAAAGTAATAATGAAAATTACATGTCTTATGTTAATACAATAAAATGTTAGATATAAATCTAATGATTGTTCACCTAGTAAGATTAATATTATGTATGTGATTGAGAAGCAAGAATGTGTATTTTGATGATTTCCATATTGCTTTTCATTGACGATGCATGGCTTTTGTATGAAAGGCTTGATATTTTTTTTATAAACCTTATCTTTATTTTCCAAACATGATGTATGGTTATGACATAAGAACAAAAATTTGAGCATGCTAATATAAAGTCCATCATATAAATTAAAACTAAAGAAGTTTTAGATATCTATAAGAATCATTCAAAATTATGTTTAATGAAACCTTGCTTGATGTTGTAATGAAAATATTAAAGTTTTGATACCATGATTTGATGATTTTATGCATGAGATTTTAAAGTTATACATGATGATTATTGTGATTTATTGGTCTTGATAGTTTTTATGATAAAATTTATTTTTTAATCCTAAACGTTGATGCACATTTTTATTTGGCATAAATGAAATAAATCACATGAATTTAAACAACTAAAAAAAGAAAAGCATTATTCTTGAAAATTCTTTTTCTCTATTTTATTGATTTGTATGAATCTCTTGAAAATGATTTTGATTTTGATGATTTGAATTTGAAATGAATTTTATCAAAATCATGATCTTGATTTTTTGGAATAACATGAGATTCCCTTCGATGATCATTTTGATTATGGAATTTTGGATTCATGACTTGATCTTTCATTTATTTATGAGATGGTTGAAATCTTTGTACCTTTGAATTCTTCCCTTCTCCTATCAATGTTTGAAATTATGCATGTTATATGTTAAACATTTGAAATCATGTTTTGGTATCATGCATATCTAGAAAATGTTGATTTGATAAATTGAAAGAGTTGAAAATAAATGATGATTTTTCTCTTGAATATAAATCGTGATATTTTTTATATGAATCATCATTTTGATTTCTTGATATTTGATACATGAGATTTTTCTATGAATCAAGATTTTTCATACTATGATTCTTCTTGGTATTTACTAAAAATGATGTCTTTAAATTAACTATAATATGCTACTTGACATCTTGATAATTTATGACTTGAATTTTATTATGTAAAATTCCTTATATTCATGAAATGTCTATCTCATCACCAAAATTCTCTTGATATTTTGAATGTGATGAAATGAAATTATGCATGAAATACAAATGAGAAGTTAATGATCATGCATGATAGGATGTAATGAATTTTGATTTTTAGATACCATCATTTGAAAAGCTATGATCATATTGCCAAAATGATGTATTATGAATGCTTGAATATCATGTATGATATGCCCATGATGATGATTAATTTGTATAATGCATGAAGAAAGGATGATATGTAAAGTTTTTGAAAATGTGCATGTTTTAATTTGAAAATATAATTATGCACAAATAAGATTAATACTTACCTTTGTCATAATCTTAAAATTGATATAAAGGGTCTTCCCTTCTTTTTGACAATGACAAAGGGGGAGATAAAAGATGCTAGCTCGCATAATTCAAGAAGAAAGCAAAAAATTGCACTTCTCAAAAGAGAAGAAAGAGCTTGCTATCTTGAACATCACTAGCTTGCCTATCTTGAGAAGCAAAGAGTTGCTATCTCAAAAGAAGCAAAATTACTATCTTGCACATTGCAAAGAAAAGCAAATTTGCAAACTTACACAATTCTAAATTATTGCTAGCTTGTATGTTGCAAAACTTGCCTTCTTTTTCACACTTGCTAGCTTGAACATTGCAAAACAAACATGCTGAACTTGCATATCTAGCAAAATTTACAAACTTGTAAAACTCAAAATTCTTGCTAGTTTGCATGACTATAAAACTAGTGATTTATGATGTAATGTATTGAACTTATTCCAATCACATGAATAGTTGGAACTTCTCCTTTTTGTTGATGACAAAGGGGGAGAAGTATGTGCTAGTCATAGTTGCCCAGCAAGCCAATCACGTGAGTGATGGCACGTGTGACTTGATACATAATCTTTTTCCTTATTATATTTTGGCGTATATCACTTTATAACTATTGCATAAATGCATACATATATTGTGATGTCCTTGGATTTGTGCAATGGGAATCCGATCGTGATGAGATCACGATAATTAGATCGATTCACCTTTAAACACATATCCTAAATAATCCCGGTCATAGGTTACTCGAGAGGGACATCGTGATAACCGGATAGACTGGTGTGCTGTATACCCGTCCATATGATGGATGCAGCTGGTCTCATAGCTGCTCGTGTAGGGACACTAGGGATGCAGTACAAGTGCTCATTGGAGAATGAGTTCACTGATTGATCCGCTTACGGAATGCTGGATGGTTGATGATGCCTTATTGTCAGACAGCGATTCCGTAGTCCTAGTGGTGTATCTGGTCCTTAGACTTGAGACACCAAGGATGTCCTGTATGAGTGCTCCACTCTTTGATACCAGACTTATAGGTTTGGTTGTCCCCAGATCTAGTACAACTGGTCATTGGGAGTGGTAGTCGACCTTACGAGGGCTATTGAGTGTCAATAGAGGATCATCCACTCTCGGCGTCATGAGAGGAATATCCTATGTGTTCTTGCTCAGACAAATCCCTGGCAAAGGTCATTCGGGTTGAGAGAGAAAGAGTTCTCCGGGAGAATCCGATTAGAGCAAAACTCGAGTAGAAACCGTATGGGTCTGACAGCACCATGCTCGATATACGGTCTCTGGGATATTAGATGGATGAGGGACTATAGGTACATGGTAACTAAGGACAGACAGGTCCAATGGATTGGATTCCCCTGTATCGTCTAGGGACTACGGCGTAGTGGCCTAGTACGTCCGTAGTCGATGAGTCAAGTGAATTATTACAGAGATAATAATTCACTCAGTCAGAAGGAGTTCTGACAGGTATGACTCACGGCCAGCTCGATATTG
The DNA here is from genome assembly GCF_036884655.1 of Musa acuminata AAA Group. Classification (NCBI taxonomy): domain Eukaryota; kingdom Viridiplantae; phylum Streptophyta; class Magnoliopsida; order Zingiberales; family Musaceae; genus Musa; species Musa acuminata. The sequence goes on from NC_088354.1 coordinate 25,298,711, forward strand.
GGCCTAGAGGGTCACACACATATGGTAGGCATTGCGATGAGTAGAGGTTCGGATATGAGATATCCGACGGAGCCCTTGTCTTATTGGATGCAGATCCAATACCCACTAGGGAAGGACCCATTAGGGTTTGACACGGGATCTCTATAAATAGGAGGGATTCACAGCCTCATAGGAGAGTAGGCCTGAAGTTTTGAGGAGCGTCGTCGCAACCCTGCTGTGTGGATCACCGCTAGAGAGGAGGACGCTTGACCTCCTTCACCCTCTCCTAAGGATCTGCAAGGAAACAGGGATATACGATCTCCCTAGGTAACACAATCTCTATACGTAGTTTTGTGTTTTGCGGATTTTTGCGCACCAATCTTCGCACGACGACGAACATCTTTTTGGGAATCGGGGATTTTTGTTTTCTTGTTCTTCCGCTGCGCATATGATGTCGCCCCCAATGATTTCCCAACAGTGGTATCAGAGCCAGGTTGTTCGTGCGAATGATTGGTTTTGAACTGCGTGTGTTGTGTTTAGCGAGAAAGGGCAGCAACAGTTGCTGCCCTCGATCTGCGTGCGTGAAGCGCAGCCGAAGGCGGGCAGCGCAGGGGCTGCGTCTGCAGCAGCCGACCGGCGGCCTGCTTGCAGCAAGCTTGCTGCCGGCGGGGCTGGCAACCCACGGGCAGAGGCGCCGCAGGGCAGCGGCGCCTGCCGTCGCAGGGCAGCGACGCGCGACGCCTGCCGCCGCTGCTCCCGCGGGCGAAACCCCCCACACAGGGGCGGCCGCCCGGCGGTACAGCACCGCCTGCGGAGGCAGCGGCGCCCGAAGGGGGCGCCCACCAGCAGCGGCATCGCCGCCAGCAGGCGTGCCGCCTGCAGGCGAGGGCAGTGCCCTCGCCCCGCCGCACAGGCAGCCGCCGGCAGGGTGGCGGCGGCGGCAGCAAGGAAAGGAGGAAAGGGCATTAGGGTTTTCTGAGAAAAAGACAGTTTTGCCCCTCAGAATTTGAGAAATTCCAATTTCTATCTTTTGTCCAAATTATGAAAATACCCTTAGGAATTGAGAAATTCCCTACATGTCCCTGATTTCAGAAAATATTAATTAATTAAAAGGTTTAATTGATTATTATTTTTATTATTATCTAGTAGTCCTACATGATGATGATTATTTATACATGTGATGTATGATGTGTAGACGGATGATCATGGACCGTGTGATGTGTGTACTTGTGATTATTATTATTGAGGTCTGCAAACCTCCATTATATTTCTCGTTTATTGTCGGGCCTGCGTGCCTATGATTAAGTTGTAATCACATGAGGAGGCGCAGCGGGAGCGTGGATGTGATAGCGGGACCCACGAGTCGGACGATCGTGATGCATGGAGATGCATCAAGATGTCGACGAAACCGACGAGGACGAGATGGACGATCACAGGGCATGAAGATGCACCGTTGCACACATAGATCTTGATGTGAGTGATTAGGCCTACTGGCTCGGGCCTAATCATATTAGGTTGTGGTCCATGATCATCTGGTGTGATTGCTTATACACATACTAGATATATATATATATTTGCATGCGATGTAGATATATATTAAATATGTATATGTGTGACATGTCATATTAGGAGACCAAATTATAGAAACATCTCTCGATAATATTAAGTCGGTAAACGTGAGGCAATTAGATTGACCCACGTGGCCTTCCATCGTTATGAGTAGGAACCGATTCCCGGTGTAGGTTGAGTTGGTCGAGTCCCTGGAGACTCACCTATATCGCGATTCGCTATCTTGCTTACGACATAGAGATGTCACCGGTGACCTGAGGACATGGTATGCTTGGTCGAGTCCCTCGAGGGTATATCATCAAATCAGACTCATCTTGTAACGAAGGTGTTGACTTAACCGAGCATCATGGTTGGTCGAGTCCCTCGAGGCCATGGTGATTCGGAGGCCGAACAGGACGGGAATCACAAGGAGTTGTGATCGGCAAGAGTTGCCTACCTTTTAGGCTTAGTGTGATTGGTCGAGTCCCTCGAGGTTACACTAAGACGCTGATTGGATCCTGATCCCCACTAGAAGTCTGCCGGAGACTTCCGTTTCACGTGTTGAGGGTATCGCGTGACTCGTTAGTAAAATAGTGGGAGCATATTAAGATAGAATTCCATATCTTGATAGTTTATTTCTTGCAAAATCTGCATGTTATTCATTTCTGCTACATCTTTATTTTCAGAAAATGTCGCTTTCAAATCCCTTACGTGGCATACTTGATGTCAACCGCCTCACTGGTCCAAATTATACGGATTGGCTCCGTAACTTGAGAATTGTTCTCACAGCGGAGAAAATCGTGTACGTCCTTGATACAGTAATGCCTACGCCTGAAGAAGGGGCAAGCGAGGATGAGATCGCTCGCTACGTGAAGTACATTGATGACTCCACTCTTGCTCAGTGCTATATGTTGGGCTCTATGACTCCAGAGTTACAGAGACAACATGAAAAGATGGATGCCAGATCCATTCTCCTACATGTCCGCAAATTGTTTGAGGAACAGGGAAGGACTCAACGATATGAGATATCCAAGAGCCTTTTCCGCGCTAGGATGACTGAGGGGACACCGGTTCAGAACCATGTCCTAAAGATGATTGAGTGGATAGAGAAACTCACAGGTCATGGAATGGTCCTAGAGGATAACTTGTGTGTGGACATTGTGCTTCAGTCCCTACCAGATTCCTTTTCACAGTTCATAATGAATTTTAATATGAACAAGCTTGAGGTGACTCTCCCAGAGCTCCTCAATATGTTGAGGGAGGCAGAGAGTACTATTAAGAAAGAGAAGCCAGTTCTCTACACTGGTGAGACCAGAAAGAAAAGGAAAGTAGAAAGGTCCCTTAAGAAGGGAAAGGGCAAGGGCAAACAAGGTAAAGCAAAGGTTGCTAAGAAAGACCCAACAAAGGACAAAGGTCAGTGCTTCCACTGTGGTAAAGATGGGCATTGGAAGAGAAACTGCAAAGAGTACCTTGCAGAAAGGGCGAAACAAAAGCTTGATGAAGCTTCAGGTACATTCATGATCAGTCTCTATTTGTCAGACTCTTATGATAACACATGGGTATTGGATACCGGTAGTGCTTATCATATATGCAATTCGTTCCAGGTTCTGGCAAGGCCTAGAAGACTAGAGAGAGGCGAGATGGACCTTAAGATGGGTAATGGAGCAAAAGTTGTTGTATTAGCTGTTGGCGAGGTCGCCCTACATCTGCCTAGTGGAGCTTTTATTGCATTAGATGCATGTTATTTTGTTCCTTCTATTATCAAAAACATTATCTCCATTTCATGTTTAACAATTAGTGGATATAAATTTATTTTTGATAACAATGGTTGTTCGATATTATTAGATGATAAGATCATCACGAAAGGAACATTGCATAATGGTTTATTTATGTTAGACACCACTCCACATATCATGAATGTAAATGTGTCCAAAAGGAAACGAGATGAGTTGAACAGTGCATACCTGTGGCATTGTAGGCTAGGTCACATCCATGAAAGAAGGATTCAAAAGTTGCTAAATGATGGATATCTAGATCCATTCGACTATATGTCTTATGCAAATTGTGAGCCTTGCATTCATGAAAAATTGATCAACTCTCCATTTAGTGGAACTGGAGAGAGAGCCACTAAGTTGTTGGAACTCATACATAGTGATGTATGTGGACCCATGTCAACTCATGCCATTGGAGGTTACTCCTACTTCATTACATTTACTGATGATTTCTCAAGGTATGGATATATGTACTTAATTAAGTACAAGTCTGAGGCCTTTGAGAAATTCAGAAAGTACAAGAATGAGGTGGAGAACCAGACTGGAAAGAGTATCAAAACTCTTCGATCAGATCGAGGAGGTGAGTACTTAAGTACAGAGTTTACTCAGTTCCTCAAGGACCATGGGATATTATCCCAATGGACACCTCCTTACACACCTCAGCTCAATGGTGTCTCTGAAAGGAGAAATCGTACGTTATTAGATATGGTACGGTCCATGATGAGTTTCGCTGACCTACCCATCTCATTCTGGGGATATGCCCTAGAAACCGCAGCTTACCTTCTGAACAGAGTTCCAACTAAGTCGGTAGTGTCTACACCATATGAGATATGGAAAGGGAAGAAGCCTGATCTTAAGGTTGTTAAGATTTGGGGCTGCCCAGCCCACGTTAAAAGACACAACCCCGATAAGTTAGAATCAAGGACAGAGCGATGTAAATTTGTGGGATACCCCAAGGAAACTTGTGGGTATTATTTCTATCATCTCGAGGACCAAAAGGTCTTTGTAGCTAAGAGAGCAGTGTTCCTTGAGAAGGAACACATTCTTGACGGAGACAGTGGGAGAATGATAGAATTGAGCGAGGTTGGAGAACCAAGCTCAAGCACCACTCTACAGCCCGAGTCTGTTCAGGTACCTAATACACAAGTATCAACTTTACGCAGGTCTGATAGAGTATCCCATCCTCCTGAGAGATATGTGGGACATATTAGAGCAGAGGATGTAGAGGATATTGATCCTCATACCTACGAGGAGGCTATTATGAGTATAGACTCCGGGAAGTGGCAAGAAGCCATGAATTCTGAGATGGATTCTATGTACTCCAATAAGGTTTGGAACCTAGTTGATGCGCCCGAAGGTATTGTACCCATCGGTTGCAAGTGGATCTTTAAGAAAAAGAACGGAGTAGAAGGAAAGGTAGAGACCTATAAAGCAAGGCTAGTGGCTAAGGGGTATCGTCAAAGGCAAGGTGTTGACTACGACGAAACCTTCTCACCCGTAGCAATGTTAAAATCCATCAGAATTCTATTGGCTATTGCAGCACACTATGATTATGAGATCTAGCAGATGGATGTGAAAACCGCATTCCTCAACGGGAACCTCGAGGAGGAGGTGTATATGATGCAACCTGAGGGATTTGTGTCCAAGAACTGCCCAGATAAGGTGTGTAGGTTGCTTAGATCCATTTATGGACTAAAGCAAGCTTCCCGAAGTTGGAACATAAGATTTGATGAGGCAATCAGATCTTATGACTTCGTTAAAAACGAAGATGAGCCTTGTGTATACAGAAAGGTAAGTGAGAGCGCTATCACCTTTTTTGGTGTTATATGTGGATGACATCCTCATCATTGGGAATGATGTAGGAATGCTATCCACAGTAAAGACTTGGTTATCTAGACACTTCTCCATAAAGGACTTAGGGGAAGTATCCTATATCTTGGGGATTAGAATCTATAGAGATAGATCCAAGAGGATGCTTGGCTTGTCCCAGTCCAGGTACATAGAAACCATTGTCAAAATGTTTGACATTGAAAATTCTAAGAAAGTGCGAACATGGATATGATACCTTATGCCTCAGCAATATGGTATATCATGTATGCCATGCTATGTACTAGGCCTGATATAGCGCATGCTCTGAGTGTCACGAGCAGGTATCAGGCGGATCCAGGCTTGGAGCACTGGAAAGCAGTAAAGTGTATCCTTAAGTACTTGAGAAGGGCTAAGGATCTTTTACTAGTATATGGAGGTAATAGCCTTAAGGTTGAAGGCTTCACTGACTCAAGTTTTCAGTCTGATGTCGATGATAGCAAGTCGAATTCAGGGTATGTGTACACCTTGAATGGAGGAGCAGTGTGCTGGAAGAGTTCCAAGCAAGATACCACTGCTGACTCGACCACAGAGGCGGAGTACATTGCTGCATTAGATGCAGCAAAGGAGGGAGTCTGGGTGAAGAAGTTCATCACAGATTTGGGAGTCGATACAGATAGCGACAAGTCGACTTCCCTTATTGCGACAACTATGGGATGATTACTCAAATAAGGGAACCCGGGTCTCATCAGAAGTGTTCTGAGGAGGTTCCAACTTATCAGAGAGATCGTAACCCGAGGAGATGTAGCAGTGGAAAGAGTTCCATCCGAAGATAACATTGCAGATCCACTGACAAAGCCGTTGTCTCATATTGTCTTTGAGCGTCACAGGAGTCTAATGGGGATCAGACACATAGGTGATTGGCTTTAGGTCAAGTGGGAGATTGCTAGTCATAGGTATAGGTGCCCAGCAAGCCAATCACGTGAGTGATGGCACGTGTGACTTGATACATAATCTTTTTGCTTGTTATATTTTGGCGTATATCACTTTATAACTATTGCATAAATGCATACATATATTGTGATGTCCTTGGATTTGTGCAATGGGAATCCGATCGTGATGAGATCATGATAATGAGATCGATTCACCTTTAAACACATATACTAAATAATCCCGGTCATAGGTTACTCGAGAGGGACATCGTGATAACCGGATAGACTGGTGTGCTGTATACCCGTCCATATGATGGATGCAGCTGGTCTCATAGCTGCTCGTGTAGGGACACTAGGGATACAGTACAGGTGCTCATTGGAGAATGAGTTCACTGATTGATCCGCTTACGGAATGCTGGATGGTTGATGATGCCTTATTGTCAGAGAGCGATTCCGTAGTCCTAGTGGTGTATCTGGTCCTTAGACTTGAGACACCAAGGATGTCCTGTATGAGTACTCCACTCTTTGATACCAGACTTATAGGTTTGGCTATCCACAGATCTAGTACAGCTGGTCATTGGGAGTGGTAGTCGACCTTACGAGGGCTATTGAGTGTCAATAGAGGATCATCAACTCTCGGCGTCATGAGAGGAATATCCTATGTGTTCTTGCTCAGACAAATCCCTGGCCAGGGTCATTCGGGTTGAGAGAGAAAGAGTTCTCCGGGAGAATCCGATTAGAGCAAGACTCGAGTAGAAACTGTATGGGTCTGACAGCACCATGCTCGATATACGGTCTCTGGGATATTAGATGGATGAAGGACTATAGGTACATGGTAACTGAGGACAGACAAGTCCAATGGATTGGATTCCCCTGTATCGTCTGGGGACTACGGCGTAGTGGCCTAGTACGTCCGTAGTCGATGAGTCAAGTGAATTATTACAGAGATAATAATTCACTCAGTTAGAAGGAGTTCTGACAGGTATGACTCACGGCCAGCTCGATATTGGGCCTAGAGGGTCACACACATATGGTAGGCATTGCGATGAGTAGAGGTTCGGATATGAGATATCCAACGGAGCCCTTGTCTTATTGGATGCAGATCCAATACCCACTAGGGAAGGACCCATTAGGGTTTGACACGGGATCTCTATAAATAGGAGGGATTCACAGCCTCATAGGCTAGAGTCTTTGCTTGCCTTTCCTATTCTCCTCTCCCTCTCCACCTCAGAGTAGGCCTGGAGTTTTGAGGAGCGTCGTCGCAACCCTGCTGTGTGGATCACCGCTAGAGAGGAGGACGCTTGACCTCCTTCACCCTCTCCTAAGGATCTGCAAGGAAACAGGGATATACGATCTCCCTAGGTAACACAATCTCTATACGCAGTTTTGTGTTTTGCAGATTTTTGCGCACCAATCTTCGCACGACGACAAACATCTTTTTGGGAATCGGGGAATTTTGTTTTCTTGTTCTTCCGCTGCGCATATGATGTCACCCCCAATGATTTCCCAACAGTTTGTTGATGTCATGTACGATATGATCATGACATGTTGCTTAGATTTTTTAATCCAAGAGTTTCTATCAATATGGCATATTGATAGGGGGAGTTTGGTTAAACTCCGGGAGTTAAGGTTAACTCCGTCGTCGGTTGGTTGTCATCATCAAAAAGGAGGAGATTGTTGAATCTTAGATTTTGATGATGAAACCAATTAATATATATTTATATTTTAATCTACGTTTTAAGTGACGCAAGATGCTTCGATCAGGATGAGACAATTAAAGCAGGAAAAATCATATTGGGCCGGAGGAACATGTTAGAAGATTGGACGTCGGGCCGGTGGATTGGTCGACGTATCGACAGAAGGCTTCGAGTCATGGATTCGGGCATCAGACCAAGAAGAGCGAACATTGCGCCAAGGATATTGGAGTTGTGGAGTCAACTAGCCGATTGGGCAATAGGCCGCTGGAGAGGACGATGCGCCGAAGAATCAGACGAAGCGTCGAGGGACCAATGACATGTCGGATAACATGATTATTACTTAGTATTAATTGTCTAGATCGAAGTGTATTTTACATGTGTAGGATTAACTATGATAGCAAGGCATGAAGCAAAATGAAGTCCTAGAGTCAAGGACTCGATCACGTTAGGAGTTCGAGAGTTCATCGAAAGTTCGGACATTCGTCGGAAGTCCGGACGTTCGTCGGAAGTTCTGGAGGAACCAGCCGAGAAGTCTCAGAGCTTGCTAGAGAAGCTCGTCAGAACTCACCAAGAGGATCGTCGCAAGTCCAGGAGTTTGCCGGGAGTCCACTGGAACATTGCCGAGAGATCGTCGGAAGTTCGCCGGAAGCTCGCTGGAAGAATAGACTTACGGATTTAGTTTAGCTTAGAATATGTCTTAGGAATCGTAGTTAGCACGTAATTGGGTTAACCCAATTACGAGCCAGCTAGGCCCATGTAATCATTATAATGGGCCCAATAAGAAGCCTAAATAGTGCCCCAAGGAGTCTCATCGTCGTGGCACAATCTTTGAGACTGTGTCAAGCGATAGTACCGCTAGTCTAGGCAGTTGTACCACCCCTGGCAAGGTGCTAGGTAGTGGTACCACTAGTCAGGGTGGTGATACCACCCAGCACTAAACCCCAGGTGGTGGTACCGCCAGACCTAGGCGATGGCACTACCCAGGGCAGTGTTAGCCAGATTGACACTAGGCGGTGGTACCACCCAGTGTAGGCGATTGTTTCGCCCGTGCCCGGGGAACCTGGGATGAGATGTTTTTAAGCTCCAAGTTTGAATCAACTTGAAGCCTATAAATACCCCTCTCATCCTTGGTCAAAGCACACAAGCACAGAAAGCAAAAAAGGAAAGAAATGCTATAGAAATCACTTTAGAAATTTCCTCCTCCACTCTAAGTTTAGAATTCTATAAGAGGAGTGTAAGTGCTTGGATTGGGCCAACCCAATTAGGAGCCAGCTAGGCCCATGTAATAACTATGTTGGGCCCAATAAGAAGCCCAAACAATGCCCCAAGGAGTCTCACCATCGTGGCATAATCTTCGAGATTGTGTCAAGCAGTGGTACCGCCAGTCTGGGCGGTTGTACCGCCCCTAGCAGGGTGCTAGGCGGTGGTACTGCTAGTCTGGGTGGTGATACCACCCAGCACTGCCCCCCAAGCGGTGGTACCGACAGACCTGGGTGGTGGTACCGCTCAGGGCAGTGTCAGCCAGACTAACACTAGGCGGTGGTACCGCCCAGCGTAGGCGGTTGTACCGCCCGTGCCTAGGGAACCTAGGATAAGATATTTTAAGCTCCAAGTTTGAATCAACTTGAAGCCTATAAATACCCCTCTCATCCTTGGTTAAAGCACATAAGCACAGAGATCAAAAAAGGAAAGAAACGATGTAGAAATCACTTTAGAAATTCCCTCCTCCACTCTATGTTTAGAATTCTATAAGAAAAGTGTGAGTGCTTGTAAGGGTTGTCTCCTAAACCCATGAAAAGAATAAGAGGGGTGTAAGAAGAAGTTGGTCTTCGCCTATTGAAGGAAGACCTCTAGTGGACTTCGACGACCTTATCGGAGGAGGAAGCCAAAAGTGGATGTAGGTCAAGATTGACTGAACCACTCTAAATCTTGATTTGCATTTATATTCTGCTCCTTATCTTAACTGCAAACTGCCTCCATTTCTTTACATCAACTATACTTCCATTTTGATCTTAAGTTAAAGTTCTTTACGAAACAAATTTTACATCGAAATTGGTTTTCATCTTACAAACATTGTTTTAATCAACGAAAGTTTTTCGCTGCACTAATTCAACCCCCCCCCCACCCCCCCCACCCCCTCGCCCCAAAGATTTTGATCCTAACATGAACCACTCTAAATCTCAGTTTGCATTTATATTCTGCTCTCTATCTTAACTGCTAATTGCCTCCTTAGCTTTACTTCAACTATACTTTCACTTAATCTTAAGTTAAAGAACTTTCCGAAATGGTTTTTCATCAAAAATGCTTTTATCATACGAACGTCGCTTTAATCGTCGAAAGTTTTCCGCTACACTAATTCACACCCCCCCACCCCCCTCTTAGTGCTCTTGATTCTAACAATTGGTATCAGAGTGGGGTTAACTCTCAATCGGATTAAAACCCAAGAGAGATGACATACGCTGGAAACCAAGAGGGCCACTCTATTACACGTCCGCCCATATTCAATGGGATGGACTATACTTATTGGAAGACCCGAATGAGGATCTTTCTTATTTCTATGGATTTTGAACTTTGGAATATTATTGAAAATAGATTTTCAAAGTCTTCTCTTCCAATGATCAATTGGAATGAATTGGAGAAGAAGACTTTCGCTCTTAATGCAAAGGCTATTAATGCCTTATTTTGTGCACTTGATAAAAACGAGTTCAATCGTGTTTCAATTTGTGAAACTGCATTTGATATTTGGCATAAACTCGAAGTGACTCACGAAGACACAAGTAGAGTGAAAGAGTCAAGAATCAATCTTTTAATACAATCTTATGAACTTTTTCGAATGAAACCGAGCGAGACCATAGGTGACATGTACACCCATTTCACGGATGTCATCAATGGTCTAAAAGGACTCGGTAAAAGTTTTTCGGATTTTAAGCTCGTCAATAAAATTCTAAGATCCCTTCCAAAGAGTTGGGACCCTAAAGTCACTGCTATTTAAGAGGCTAAAGATTTAAACAACTTCCCTCTTGAAGAATTAATCGGGTCATTAATGACTTGCAAAGCTCATGAAGAGCAAGAAGACATCCTTCCAAAGAACAGGAAGGATATGGCACTTAGAACTCTAGAAGACAACTTGAGAGAAAACTCAACTGATGAGGACTTTGACGATGACTTGGCACTTCTAACAAGGAAATTTAAAAAACTCATTAAAAGAAACAAATTTAAAAATGATACTAAAAATAAATTTGAACCCAAAAAGGACCAAGTTATTTGCTACGAATGCAAAAAGCCGGGACACTACAAAAGTGATTGTCCCCAAGCCAAGAAGAGAACACTAAAGAAGAAGGTGGTCAAAGCAACGTGGGATGACTCAAGCGTGTCTGAAGAAAAGGAGTCCAACACTGAGCAAGTTGCTCACTACGCCCTAATGGCCATCAGAGAGGAGGTAACGAATTCAATTGATGCAGATTTATCATTTAATGAATTGTTAAATGCTTTTCATGACTTATTTGATGAATACAAAACACTTAGTAGAAAATATAAATTGTTAAAAAAGGAGCATGATATTCTTATTAGTAATTTCGATAAATTAAAAACTGAACATAATGATAGTTTAGCTCCATGTATGAAATGTCATGATCTAGAAACTCTCCAAAAGGAGCACTTGCTACTTAAAGACACCTTGAAGAAATTCAAGGTTGGTAGCAAGACTTTGAATATGATCCATACAAATAAGGGTCACGTTCCTAAACGAAGTGGAATTGAATTTGTGAGAAGTCCTCACCAAAATCCAATCACCTTCATTAAAGGTCCTATCTTGCATATTTCGGACTAAAACAAGTATAACTTTTGTTGCAAACATGGACATAGAACTTATCATTGTCCATTCAAGAAGATTAGTCCTAACAAATTGATTTGAGTTCCAAAAGGAACCATAAAGAATTCCATGCAACATGACAAACAATTTAGATCGGTTTATGAGACACCCAAGATTAAATGGGTACCTAAAAATCATCCTTTTTAGAAATGTTTACCATCACAAGCTAGGAGCAAGAGATGATATCTTGCTTTTTGGGTGCTCAAGGTTTTTGACTAGAGATCCAAAATCACTCATAACACTCTCTAGCTAAAATGACAAAAAGAGGATAAATAGAATCAATTACAAAATGATACTAATATACCATACGTTAATGATGCAATCTTGCATGATAAACACTTAAGTTAATCTCTCAAATTTTGAAATCTATAAACTCTTATGCATGAATTCCCCTTCACACATCCTTCGGATTTTCCGAATTCATCGGATACATTCCTTCCTCAATTTTTTCGGATCCAACTATATCTCACAAGATCATGAACTTACATCTTGCAAGCTAAGTCTACAAAATTTTGTATGATGTAAGTCATGAACATATTGAAGACATATAAGCTCTATATGACATTTGAGTAGAGTATGCATTTCACAAGATTGATCATGAACGTATAAATTTTCTCATCTTGTGATGTGAATTTTTACATAATTATATAATTAGGGTTGTGTGCTTCACAAACAAACACTCCCTTCAAATTAAAAACACCCACATCAGCTCACACACCCCTGAAAGCAGTGCTCACTGCCTATAGGTGGTGGCATCGCCCAACTGGCGGTAGAACCGCCGGTTGTCACAGGTGGCAGGCAGTTGCACCGCCCGTAACCTGCCCCTTTTAAAACCGAGCTAGGGCTGGCGGTAGAACCGATCCCAACTCATTTTCTTCTCCTCCTTGCAGCTCTAAACTCTCCTCCAACTCCATTCCTCCCCTTTAGCTGCCCAAAACTGCCTATTTCCTGCAAGATCAAGAATCAATCCTTCATCCTCTTGAAGATCTTAACTAAGGTATTCTCTAAGAGGTCTTTTTATTTTTGTTTTGTATCATCCACTCTTGCTCATTATTTATCTTCCTAAATAGCAGTATTTATGGGTTCTAGAAGATCCTCTAGAGACAAAGGGAAGAGGAGATTAGAAGAAAACTTTGATTCCACACTTTTTGATTCAAATCTATATGCCCAAAAATTTGCTTCCATAGAATTTAGAAATGTTCATAAGGGAAAGCATGTTGATTTATATGAACTAAATGATTTAGAGCCAATTCAATGGTTTGTAAATCTAGATCTTCTCCCAATCCTACAAATAAGTGAACCCATCTACCCTAGACTTGTTAGGTTGTTTTACAACAATCTACATATAGATGAAGAAGAAAGGATGTCTTCCTATCTTCTAGGACATCACATATCCATTACAGATAGATCTCTTTGTGACATAATAGGCATCCCAATAAAAGATAGAGGCTGTTATTTTAGAGAACAATGGGATGATGAAACAGTAGGGACCACGTATGTTGATGCCTTAGGAACAATTTTTGGTAATCCCAACTTAATGGTACTTCCTAAAAGCTGTGAACATCTATTACCATTAAACACCAAAATACTTCATCACATTCTAATTAATATCATTCTCCCTAAACAATACCATCATGATGAAGTAAGTCAAATGGAACTAGGAACCATGTACTGGATCATGAAAGGATTTAACAACTGTTTTGGTTACCTTATTCAATAAAATATGATAGAAATATCTAAGAAAGATATGATGCTTCCATATGGTGGCATAATCACTAGAATACTTAATGCCTACGATATTGCAATACCACCCGACGAAGAGGTTATAAAGATAGATAGATTTAGCATCATAAATAAAAATCTACTTCGTTAAATGAGATGTATATTTAGAAATGGTATGTGGGTTAGAATGCCTAGAAGAATCGATCCCCCTTAACCTGAACCAAAACCAGAAACACCAATCTTTAGGGGTAACTAATCTCCTCTAATCGGTCCCTTTGAGGGATCACATCCAATTGAGCAAGCTTCTTTATCATCTATCGAAGACATGGGGATTCGGATGGATCGCTTTGAACAAAGACAAGATCGGCTCGAACATCGCCAAGATCAAATCCTATCTGAGCTACAAAAAATTCATTGACAATTTGACTCTTTATTTAGGCATTTTAATTTTCCACCACCTAAATGAACATGTATATGTGGACACAATTTCTTCTTGTCTTGTTGTAACATTATGTTGTTGTAAACTCTTTATACTACTCACCTTGATCACAATGCCCCTTGCCTTGATGATTGGTAATCCTTGATATGTTCTACTTGATGTATTATTTGGTGAGCATATACAGAGTTAGGAATATTAATTGAACACTGTTTTCGGATTTTCCTTGAATCTCTTTATGCTACTCATTTTTGGATTTTCCTTGATCACTTAAATTCCATATTGAGAATTTTACACAAATTTGACATGATTGAATGCTTCAATAACATGCTTACTTTATAAGTTGAAAATCTTGTGCCTTGGTTTCCATGATGAGCATGTTATACTCTCATTGTGATTTGAGAAGGTTCATTCATACATCGGATTCTTAATCCTTGAGTACTACAAAACTTTGTCCGAATGCATGAACTTATTAAATTTATTTTTTGGACATTCTTGATTCAATGATCAATCACTTAATTGCTATGAAGAGAATTTTACATGATTACATGCCTTAATAATGTTAGGATCAAGAGCACTAAGAGGGGGGGGGGTGAATTAGTGCAGCGGAAAACTTTCGACGATTAAAACTGCGTTCGTACGATAAGAGCGATTTCGGTAGAAAAGCCAATTCGTAAATCACTTTAACTTGTGATCAAGCAAAATGTAGTTAAAGTGAATCTGTAAAGGCAGTTTGCAGTTATGATGGAAATCAGAATGTAAGCGCAAACTGAAATATGATGTTCGTACGATAAAACTGATTTACGTCTAAACACCGATTCGGAAAATACTGAACTTTGAAACACGATCATAAAAATGCAGAAGGCAGTAAGCTATTGAGGAAGTTTACAGTAAAGATAATATGCTCAAAGTCAATCTTGACCTACATCCACTTCTGGCTTCCTCCACCGACGAGGTCACTGACGTTCACTAGAGGCCTTCCTTCAATAGGCGAAGGCCAACCAGCCTTTTACAGTTTCACTCCTTTTGATAGGTGTTAGGACCCTTTTTCTGAGCTTTTGAATAATATTTATTGAGTCTATTTAGTCCAGTTGTTTATTGAGTCGGTTTGGTTCAGTTAGAGTCAAGTAGAGATTTATTTAATATTTGTTTATTATTAGAGTTCAAGTCCTGATGGACTCTAGGTGGAACTCTATAAATAGGGATGTAATTGCTTCTTTTCAGTAATCTATGAAAAATATTATTCTATCTTTTAACAAACCCTAAGAGGCCGATCCCCTCGAAGCGATCAAGGAGGGTCGATCCCCTCGAAGCGATCAAGGAGGGTCGATCCCCTCGAAGCGATCAAGGAGGGTCGATCCCCTCGAAGCGATCAAGGAGGCCGATCCCCTCGAAGTGATCATCCCTTTCTCTTCCCCTCGAAGTGATCATCTATTTCTCTTTTCTTTTTTATGATAAGACTTTAGGGTCTTATCATTTGGTATCAAAGCCTATGATAAGACTTTAGGGTTTTATCATTTGGTATCAGAGTGACAATCCTTGGCGTTCTCGCTGCAGTGTTACCATGGCAATCAAAAAACAAAAAATTGTGTGAGGAAGGGTGAAGCCGATAGTCCTGAACACTGATCCTTCTCAACCGAGAAGGAACCTCTGCATCGCCGCTGCCCTTTGCTACAGTTATCTTCATCTTTAGAAGAAAAAAAAAAAAAAGCAAGAGGAAGAAGAAGAAGTCGCTGCCACCCCTGCCGGACCCCTGTTTCCGGCCAGCCCACCCGCCGCCGCTGCTGCCCAACCGACAGCCACCACCGTCGCCGCTGCCCACCCCCCCCACCGGCCAGCGACCTCGATGCCCGCATCTCGCTCGAGCGAGAAGGGCCGCGGCCGCCATTTCCCAGCCAGCGGACCACCCATCGCCGCTTCTACCGTCGGCGATGCTGCCCTAGCCGCACCGCCATCGCTGCCTTACCTCGATTGCAGCTTCGGCCGCGTGATCTGTCGGCGTCGCTATTTCTGTGGTGCGATAAAAACAGAGCAGTCACAGGCGCCGGTTGCCTCTACCGCCGCCGCTGCTTCTCGGCCACTTCAACGCCACCCCTCTCCTTTGTTGCCGAGCCACCACCGCTGCCAGCCACTGTGCGACGACCGCCGCACGCCTCCCAGCCGCCAATCCTCCTTGCTCTGCATCCGTAGTGACAGAAACAGGGCAACTCACCGGTTGCCCTTGTTCCCAAACGCGACACCGCCGACTCCTCCTTCTCCATCGCCACCGCTGCTTCTCGGCCGCTCGACCATCGCCACCGCCACTCCCCAGCCAGCAACGTCCCCTCCTCGTTGCGCCATACCCGCCACAACCACATCCTCTCCCCTTTGAAGCCCATCTAGTCGAAAGGGGCCCCTGCCTCCCTTGCTTTCGGCCAGCCCTACCACAGCCTCTGCATTCCGGCCAGCGACCACCGTCGCCGCTGCTCCCCAGCCAGCAGCCTTCCCTCCTTGATGCTCCAGCTTGAGCGAGAAGGACCACGGCCGCTGCTTCCCGACTAGCGGACCAACCCCCTCGTCACTTCTACCGTAGGCGACGCTGTCACAACCGCGCCACCATCGCTGCCTCCGCTGCCCCCAGCCGCACCAACGTCACTGCCTTCCCTTGGGTCGCAACCGTCGCAACTTCTACCGTAGGCGACGCTGCCACAACCGCGCCACCATCGCTGCCTCCGCTGCCCCCAGCCGCACCAACGTCACTGCCTTCCCTTGGGTCGCAACCGTCGCAACTGCAGTCGCTCGACCTCCCCTCTTCGTGGCGACCACAACAGAGTAACTTTGCATTTTTTTGCCACAGCCACCAATCACCACAGTTTTTGGCCAGCAACCACTGCCGCCGCTGCTCCTAGCCAATAACTAACCCCTCGTTCTATAGCAGCCACCCTCCAACAGCGAACGCAGCAACCGCAGCAAGTATGCTGCCCTGCCTCAACCCCAGCAGCGCACGCAACACCGATTCTTCTTCTCAACCCCGGCCGCTTCAACGCCGCCTCCCCCTTGCTTAGCATATTCTGCCACAACCATAGGTTGCCATCACCGCAGCCTCAACCCCGCTGCTCGGCGATCGCCCCTTGGGTCGCAGTAGCTGCAGCCACATCGACGTAGTCGCCTTCTAGCCCCGGAGCTCTCACCCTACTAACACGGACTTAGCTGGTTTTGCCTAAGTCGTGCGGCACCCTTGCGTGTCCGTCCGCAAAGGTCAGCCTCCCCGAAGCCTCCCATTGTCCCTTGGGACCAACAAAAGAGAGAACAGGTTAGAGAGAACGCCTCAATCGGGATCTACAAGCAAACATCTCCGAAAAACACTTCATAGACAATGCAAATTAAAAACAGACTTTACAAGCTCTGAACAGTGGCACAACAAAGGGTAAAATGGTCCATTACAGATCGAAAAGCTCTCGCACGTGTCCACATGACACAACCTTTATTTACAAGCCTAAAGAGGCCACCAACCTAACTCAAATGGGACTTTGAAGCCTTCGGCCGCCCCTCTACATTTTGTACAAGGCATGAACATGCCAAAAGACACGGACATACATAAGCATTACATCAAACACCCTGTTTCGAAGTTTGTCCGTGACATTCTCCCCCACTTATTCCTTCGACGTCCTCGTCGAAGCCTTTGTGAACACTGCAACTCTTCGCCTTTGCTGAGTCTTCAATCTTCTGCTCCAGTTGCAATGCGCCTCCTGGCTCCCAGCTGTTCTCCGCTGCTGTTTTTGAGTAGTCGAACCTTTGATCCGCCATGCTGCTTCAACTCGCCAATGACTCTGACTCTGGTGTGGGGTTGGCTGAGTTGTGTTGATCCTCGTTGATTCCTGCGGATCCACCAAATGAAGGAAAAGACCATCCTTACTGTGCCAGTCTCTCAAAATTTCCACATGTTGCTTGAACTGGGTGGATGCTTGTTGGAGCTTTAACGAGCATCGCCTCGCAAACTTCTGAAGTTTTGGGTCCTTCCTCCACAAAATCTGCTCATTGACTCTTCTTTTAGTTAGTTGTCACATCCAAGTAGGTTCGCATCACTTCCGCTTTTGATTGGCATTTCGTTGGGAAATGAAGCGGACAATCTACTCTCAGTAGCACTGATCACCGTTGGTGAGGATTTGACAACTATTATCTTCCATTATCTTCGAAGGGTCTTTGAACTTGTGCAGAGCTCCTCTGCTGGATAGATAAGAGAATTGGGGTACTCGGTTTCGCCCATTCTCTTAAGAGTTGAGAAGGCAAAGGTTACTTGACTTCGCCCGCCTCCTCGAGGTTGTACTTCATGCATCGAGTTGGTTATTGGCCTTCGCCTGCTCTTTGCTCACACTTCTGAAGCACTTGAAGTGTTTGCACTCCTTGCATTGAGTTAGCTACTGTGATTCACCTTCTCAATGCCATCGAACTTCTGGAATGCGAGAAGTTTTCACCCCAACTTGGAGTAATTCTCTGATAGATGAGGTCGCCTCTGGGATTGTACCGTCTTCTCCATCAACCCTGCCGCCTACTGCACTGAGTAGCAAAGGTACAGCACCGCGTACTGCCTGCTTCGTTCCTTGGTCGTGCACTCTTGCATGACCCGAAGTCCTTCACTTACGGCGATCTTGATGAGAAACTTGTTGACACCGGTCTTACGAAGTTTCTTGGCCTCTGCCCTTTAGCCTTGTCTCGGTACTTGGAGATTGCCTCTGCATCCCTTTTCTCCACGATCAGTAGATATGTCTCCGTGGCACTCCTCTGAGTCCACCTCCATTCTAACTGATGCTTGATTTTGGGTAGCTAAGTCCCTCTGGACTCGTCGTCGCTTCCTCGCCCCTTTCGACCCCCTGCTTCAACACCTCTGTGTTCTCCAAGCAGCTCCCTCTGGTCGATGGAAAGACAGACTGCAACTCCCATGCATGGCCTCTGCCATCACATTATAAGGTTTGCACCGATTCTGCTCTCCCTAGCTTCCTTGGTAGCAACGTTCGCTTACTCGACCTTGTCCTCTGACTTGTCGGGCTCCCTTAAGCGAATATGAGCTCTGGAGCAGTCCAACTCTCCAGCTGCTTCGATCATACCTCTGTATGATCAAGTCCCTCCCATGGGACTCACTGGTACTTACATTCGAACTTTTCCCTTGGTGGAACCCAGCCCCCATATGCTGATGACCAAGGTTTTCATCCGATGCAAAATTCGATGCACGCCCGGAAGACCCGCCTCTGCGGTACCATGGCCTTCACTCCTTGAATCCATAGCCCTTCTTGCCATCGTGTTATTCACCGAAGTGGAGCTCCCAGTAGCTCCCGATCATACCTCCATATGATCTCATCCCTCACGGGACACTGTCGTGTGTATCGCATTGCCACGAACTGTTCCACCACGATCCGCTGCACCATGTCGCCTCTTGGTGACATCTCCATTGCATTCTGATCCTTGTGGAATAAACTCGAATTGTGAACCCTCCATGTGTGGCCTCTGCCAATACATCGCAGGGTCTCCTCCACCTTCGATTTTGTTCGCTCCTTTGGCAATCGACCTTCATCCACCCACTCTTGGGTCACACCTAGATGAAGCACCGCTCTAGGACAGTCCGTCGCCTAGTAGCTCTCGAAGTCCACCGACTTCACTGTAATTTGTGCACCATTGTCTGGATCCTGGGCCTCTGCCCCTACCAGCACAATCTCCGCTGCGCACTACTTCCTTCATAGCAACTCGAATGGCAACACTGTGGCATATTCTTCAAGAGTACCCGCCTCTGCGTCCTCTTGCCCCGTGCTAAGGCCTTATGAACCCAACTTCGCCTCCGCAAATTGAGTCGCCTTAGTTCCCCCATCAAATGCTCCTCCGAGATAAGGTGCATGTGCCCAGAAGCTCCCTTCGTCTTTGGCACCATGCAAGATGAGTCCACTCCGTCAGAATGAAGGACCCATGGAACAACATGATCCTGCTCTTGCCTCTACAATAGCTCATGTCCTTGACCTCTGTCTAAGAAAAGCATTGTGCCTCTGCTCCATGTTCCAACTGCTAGTCATAGGTGCCCAGCAAGCCAATCACGTGAGTGATGGCACGTGTGACTTGATACATAATCTTTTTGCTTATTATATTTTGGCGTATATCACTTTATAACAATTACATATGTGCATATATATATATTGTGATGTCCTTGGATTTGTGCAATGGGAATCGGATCGTGATGAGATCACGATAATGAGATCGATTCACCTTTAAACACATATCCTAAATAATCCCGGTCATAGGTTACTCGAGAAGGACATCATGATAACCGGATAGACTGGTGTGCTGTATACCCGTCCATATGATGGATGCAGCTGGTCTCATAGCTGCTCGTGTAGGGACACTAGGGATACAGTACAGGTGCTCATTGGAGAATGAGTTCACTGATTGATCCGCTTACGGAATGCTGGATGGTTGATGATGCCTTATTGTCATACAGCGATTTCGTAGTCCTAGTGGTGTATCTGGTCCTTAGACTTGAGACACCAAGGATGTCCTGTATGAGTGCTCCACTCTTTGATACCAGACTTATAGGTTTGGCTGTCCCCAGATCTAGTACAGCTGGTCATTGGGAGTGGTAGTCGACCTTACGAGGGCTATTGAGTGTCAATAGAGGATCATCCACTCTCGACGTCATGAGAGGAATATCCTATGTGTTCTTGCTCAGACAAATCCCTGGCCAGGGTCATTCGGGTTGAGAGAGAAAGAGTTCTCCGGGAGAATCCGATTAGAGCGAGACTCGAGTAGAAACCGTATGGGTCTGACAGCACCATGCTCGATATACGGTCTCTGGGATATTAGATGGATGAGGGACTATAGGTACATGGTAACTGAGGACAGACAGGTCCAATGGATTGGATTCCCCTGTATCGTCTGGGGACTACGCCGTAGTGGCCTAGTACGTCCGTAGTCGATGAGTCGAGTGAATTATTACAGAGATAATAATTCACTGAGTTAGAAGGAGTTCTGACAGGTATGACTCACGGCCAGCTCGATATTGGGCCTAGAGGGTCACACACATATGGTAGGCATTGCGATGAGTAGAGGTTCGGATATGAGATATCCGACGGAGCCCTTGTCTTATTGGATGCAGATTCAATACCCACTAGGGAAGGACCCATTAGAGTTTGACACGGGATCTCTATAAATAGGAGGGATTCACAGCCTCATAGGCTAGAGTCTTTGCTTGCCTTTCCTATTCTCCTCTCCCTCTCCACATCAGAGTAGGCCTGGAGTTTTGAGGAGCGTCGTCGCAACCCTGCTGTGTGGATCACCGCTAGAGAGGAGGACGCTTGACCTCCTTCACCCTCTCCTAAGGATCTGCAAGGAAACAGGGATATACGATCTCCCTAGGTAAGACAATCTCTATACGCAGTTTTGTGTTTTGCGGATTTTTGCGCACCAATCTTCGCACGACGACAAACATCTTTTTGGGAATCGGGGAATTTTGTTTTCTTGTTCTTCCGCTGCGCATATGATGTCGCCCCCCAATGATATCCCAACAGTGGTATCAGAGCCAGGTTGTTCGTGCGAATGATTGGTTTTGAACTGCGTGTGTTGTGTTTAGGAAGAATATTGACGTCAAAATCAGTGACGCAAAAGCGAGAAAGGGCAGCAACAGTTGCTGCCCTCGATCTGCATGCCTGCAGCCACATGCAGCGGCAGCCGCAGCCAGGCAGCACAGCGCCAGCGCATGCGCAAGCGCTGTGCCTGCAGCAGCCGGCCGGCGGTCTGCTTGCAGCAGGCTTGCTGCCGGTGGGGCTGGCAGCCCACGGGCAGAGACGCCGCAGGGCAGCGGCGCCGACCGCCGCAGGGCAGCGACGCCTGCCGCCGCTGCTCCCGCGAGCGAAACCCCCCCCACAAGGGCGGCCGCCCGGCGGGACAGCACCGCCTGCGGAGGCAGCGAAGCCCGAAGGGGGAGCCCACCTGCAGCGGCAGCGCCGCCAGCGGGCGTGCCGCCTGCAGGCGAGGGCAGCGCCCTCGCCCCGCCGCACAGGCCGCCGCCAGCACGGTGGCGGCGGCGGCAGCGGCAGCAGTAAGAGGGAATTATGGTTTTGGGGCAAAAAGACAGTTTTGCCCCTGTGAATTTGAGAAATTCCAGTTTCTGTCTTTTGTCAAAATTACGAAAATACCCTTAGGAATTGAGAAATTCCCTATATATCCCTGATTTCAAAAAATATTAATTAATTAAAAGGTTTAGTTGATTATTATTTTTATTATTATCTAGTAGTCCTACATGATGATGATTATTTATACATGTGATGTATGATGTGTGGACGGATGATCATGGACCGTGTGCTGTGTGTACTTGTGATTATTATTATTGAGGTCTGCGAACCTCCATTATATTTCTCGTTTTTTGTCGGGCCTACGTGCCAATGATTAAGTTGTAATCACATGAGGAGGCGCAGCGGGAGCGTGGATGCGATAACGGGACCCATGAGACGGACGATCGTGATGCATGGAGATGCATCAAGATGTCGACGGAACCGACGAGGACGAGATGGACGATCACAGGGCATGGAGATGCACCGTTGCACACATAGATCTTGATATGAGTGATTAGGCCTACTGGCTCGGGCCTAATCATATTAGGTTGTGGTCCATGATCATCTGATGTGATTGCTTATACACATACTAGATATGTATATATATTTGCATGCGATGTAGATATATATTAAATATGTATATGTGTGACATGTCATATTAGGAGACCAAATTATAGAAACATCTCTCGATAATATTAAGTCGGTAAACGTGAGGCAATTAGATTGACCCACGTGGCCTTCCATCGTTATGAGTAGGAACCGATTCCCGGTGTAGGTTGAGTTGGTCGAGTCCCTCGAGACTCACCTATATCGCGATTCGCTATCTTGCTTACGACATAGAGATGTCACCGGTGACCTGAGGGCATGGTATACTTGGTCGAGTCCCTCGAGGGTATATCATCAAATCAGACTCATCTTGTAACGAAGGTGTTGACTTAACCGAGCATCATGGTTGGTCGAGTCCCTCGAGGCCATGGTGATTCGGAGGCCGAACAGGACGGGAATCACAAGGAGTTGTGATCGGCAAGAGTTGCCTACTTTTTAGGCTTAGTGTGATTGGTCGAGTCCCTCGAGGTTACACTAAGACGCTGATTGGATCCTGATCCCCACTAGAAGTCTGCCGGAGACTTCCGTTTCACGTGCTGAGGGTGTCGCGTGACTCGTTAGTAAAATAGTGGGAGCATATTAAGATAGAAGTCCATATCTTGATAGTTTATTTCTTGCAAAATCTGCATGTTATACATTTCTGCTACATCTTTATTTTCAGAAAATGTCGCTTTCAAATCCCTTACGTGGCATACTTGATGTCAACCGCCTCACTGGTCCAAATTATACGGATTGGCTCCGTAACTTGAGAATTGTTCTCACAGCGGAGAAAATCGTGTACGTCCTTGATACAGTGATGCCTACGCCCGAAGAAGGGGCAAGCGAGGATGAGATTGCTCGCTACATGAAGTACATTGATGACTCCACTCTTGCTCAGTGCTATATGTTGGGCTCTATGACTCCTGAGTTACAGAGACAACATGAAAAGATGGATGCCAGATCTATTCTCCTACATGTCCGCAAATTGTTTGAGGAACAGGGAAGGACTCAACGATATGAGATATCCAAGAGCCTTTTCCGCGCTAGGATGACTGAGGGGACACCGGTTCAGAACCATGTCCTAAAGATGATTGAGTGGATAGAGAAACTCACAGGTCTAGGAATGGTCCTAGAGGATAACTTGTGTGTGGACATTGTGCTTCAGTCCCTACCAGATTCCTTTTCACAGTTCATAATGAATTTTAATATGAACAAGCTTGAGGTGACTCTCCCAGAGCTCCTCAATATGTTGAGGGAGGCAGAGAGTACTATTAAGAAAGAGAAGCCAGTTCTCTACACTAGTGAGACCAGAAAGAAAAGGAAAGCAGAAAGGTCCCTTAAGAAGGGAAAGGGCAAGGGCAAACAAGGTAAAGCAAAGGTTGCTAAGAAAGACCCAGCAAAGGACAAAGGCCAGTGCTTCCACTGTGGTAAAGATGGGCATTGGAAGAGAAACTGCAAAGAGTACCTTGCAGAAAGGGCGAAACAAAAGCTTGATGAAGCTTCAGGTACATTCATGATCAGTCTCCATTTGTCAGACTTTTATGATAACACATGGGTATTGGATACCGGTAGTGCTTATCATATATGCAATTCGTTGCAGGTTCTGGCAAGGCCTAGGAGACTTGAAAGAGGCGAGATTGACCTCAAGATGGGTAATGGAGCAAAAGTTGCTGTATTAGCTGTTGGCGAGGTCACCCTACATCTGCCTAGTGGAGCTTTTATTGCATTAGATGCATGTTATTTTGTTCCTTCTATTATCAAAAACATTATCTCCATTTCATGTTTAACAGTTAGTGGATATAAATTTGTTTTTGAGAACAATGGTTGTTCGATATTATTAGATGATAAGATCATCACGAAAGGAACATTGCATAATGGTTTATTTATGTTAGACACCACTCCACATATCATGAATGTAAATGCGTCTAAGAGGAAACGAGATGAAGTGAACAGTGCATACCTGTGGCATTGTAGGCTAGGTCACATCCATGAAAGAAGGATTCAAAAGTTGCTAAATGATGGATATCTAGATCCATTCGACTATATGTCTTATGCAACTTGTGAGCCTTGCATTCGTGGAAAATTAACCAACTCTCCATTTAGTGGAACTGGAGAGAGAGCCACTGAGTTGTTGGAACTCATACATAGTGATGTATGTGGATCCATGTCAACTCATGCCATTGGAGGTTACTCCTACTTCGTTACATTTACTGATGATTTCTCAAGGTATGGATATGTGTACTTAATGAAGTACAAGTCCGAGGCCTTTGAGAAATTCAGAGAGTATAAGAATGAGGTGGAGAACCAGACTGGAAAGAGTATCAAAACTCTTCGATCAGATCGAGGAGGTGAGTACTTAAGTACAGAGTTTACTCAGTTCCTCAAGGACCATGGGATATTATCCCAATGGACACCTCCTTACACACCTCAGCTCAATGGTGTCTCTGAAAGGAGAAATCATACTTTATTAGATATGGTACGGTCCATGATGAGTTTCGCTGACCTACCCATCTCATTCTGGGGATATGCCCTAGAAACCGCAGCTTACCTTCTGAACAGAGTTCCAACTAAGTCGGTAGTGTCTACACCATATGAGATATGGAAAGGGAAGAAGCCTGATCTTAAGGTTGTTAAGATTTGGGGCTGCCCAGCCCACGTTAAAAGACACAACCCCGATAAGTTAGAATCAAGGACAGAGCGATGCATATTTATGGGATACCCCAAGGAAACTTGTGGGTATTACTTCTATCATCTCGAGGACCAAAAGGTCTTTGTAGCTAAGAGAGCAGTGTTCCTTGAGAAGGAACACATTCTTGGCGGAGACAGTGGGAGAATGATAGAGTTGAGCGAAGTTAGAGAACCAAGTTCAAGCACCACTCTACAGCCCGAGTCTGTTCAGGTACCTAATACACAAGTTTCAACTTTACGCAGGTCTGATAGAGTATCTCATCCTCCTGAGAGATATGTGGGACATATTAGAGGAGAGGATGCTGAGGATATTGATCCTCAGACCTACGAGGAGGCTATTATGAGTATAGACTCCGGGAAGTGGCAAGAAGCCATGAATTCTGATATGGATTCTATGTACTCCAATAAGGTTTGGAACCTAGTTGATGTGCCCGAAGGTATTGTACCCATCGGTTGCAAATGGATCTTTAAGAAAAAGATCGGAGTAGATGGAAAGGTAGAGACCTATAAAGCAAGGCTAGTGGCTAAAGGGTATCGTCAAAGGCAAGGTGTTGACTACGACGAAACCTTCTCACCCGTAGCAATGCTAAAATCCATCAGAATTCTATTGGCTATTGCAGCACACTATGATTATGAGATCTAGCAGATGGATGTAAAAACCGCATTCCTCAATGGGAATCTCGAGGAGGAGGTGTATATGATGCAACCTGAGGGATTCGTGTCCAAAAACTGCCTAGATAAAGTGTGTAGGTTGCTTAAATCCATTTATGGACTAAAGCAAGCTTCCCGAAGTTGGAACATAAGATTTGATGAGTCAATCAGATCTTATGACTTCGTTAAGAACGAAGATGAGCCTTGTGTGTACAGGAAGGTAAGTGGGAGCGCTATCACCTTTTTGGTGTTATATGTGGATGATATCCTCATCATTGGGAATGACGTAGGAATGCTATCCACTGTAAAGACTTGGTTATCTAGACACTTCTCCATTAAGGACTTAGGGGAAGCATCCTATGTCTTGGGGATTAGAATTTATAGAGATAGATCCAAGAGGATGCTTGGCTTGTCCCAGTCCAGGTACATAGAAACCATTGTCAAAAGGTTTGGCATGAAAAATTCCAAATGGCAAACATGAATATGATACCTTATGCCTCAGCAATAGGGTCTATCATGTATGTCATGCTAAGTACTAGGCCTGATATAGCGCATGCACTGAGTGTCACGAGCAGGTATCAGGCGGATCCAGGCTTGGAGCACTGGAAAGCAGTAAAGTGTATCCTTAAGTACTTGAGAAGGACTAAGGATCTTTTACTAGTATATGGAGGTAATAGCCATAAGGTTGAAGGCTTCACTGACTCAAGTTTTCAGTCTGATGTCGATGATAGCAAGTCAAATTCAGGGTATGTGTACACCTTGAATGGAGGAGCAGTGTGCTGGAAGAGTTCCAAACAAGATACCACTGCTGACTCGACCATAGAGGCGGAGTACATTGCTGCATCAGATGTAGCAAAGGAGGGAGTCTGGATGAAGAAGTTCATCACAGATTTGGGAGTCGTGCCGAGTAACGAGGAGCCGACTTCCTTATATTGCGACAACTACGGGGCGATTACTCAAATAAGGGAACCCGGGTCTCATCAGAAGTGTTCTGAGGAGGTTCCAACTTATCAGAGAGATCGTAACCCGAGGAGATGTAGTAGTGGAAAGAGTTCCATCCGAAGATAACATTGCAGATCCACTGACAAAGTCGTTGTCTCAGATTGTCTATGAGCGTCACAGGAGTCTGATGGGGATCAGACACATAGGTGATTGGCTTTAGGTCAAGTGGGAGATTGCTAGTCATAGGTGCCTAGCAAGCCAATCACGTGAGTGATGGCACGTGTGACTTGATACATAATCTTTTTGCTTATTACATTTTGGCGTATATCACTTTATAACAATTGCATATGTGCATATATATATTGTGATGTCCTTGGATTTGTGCAATGGGAATCGGATCGTGATGAGATCACGATAATGAGATCGATTCACCTTTAAACACATATCCTAAATAATCCCGGTCATAGGTTACTCGAGAAGGACATCATGATAACCGGATAGACTGGTGTGCTGTATACCCGTCCATATGATGGATGCAGCTGGTCTCATAGCTGCTCGTGTAGGGACACTAGGGATACAGTACAGGTGCTCATTGGAGAATGAGTTCACTGATTGATCCGCTTACGGAATGCTGGATGGTTGATGATGCCTTATTGTCAGACAGCGATTCCGTAGTCCTAGTGGTGTATATGGTCCTTAGACTTGAGACACCAAGGATGTCCTGTATGAGTGCTCCACTCTTTGATACCAGACTTATAGGTTTGGCTGTCCCCAGATCTAGTACAGCTGGTCATTGGGAGTGGTAGTCGACCTTACGAGGGCTATTGAGTGTCAATAGAGGATCATCCACTCTCAGCGTCATGAGAGGAATATCCTATGTGTTCTTGCTCAGACAAATCACTGGCCAGGGTCATTCGGGTTGAGAGAGAAAGAGTTCTCCGGGAGAATCCGATTAGAGCGAGACTCGAGTAGAAACCGTATGGGTCTGACAGCACCATGCTCGATATACGGTCTCTGGGATATTAGATGGATGAGGGACTATAGGTACATGGTAACTGAGGACAGACAGGTCCAATGGATTGGATTCCCCTGTATCGTCTGGGGACTACGCCGTAGTGGCCTAGTACGTCCGTAGTCGATGAGTCGAGTGAATTATTACAGAGATAATAATTCACTGAGTTAGAAGGAGTTCTGACAGGTATGACTCACGGCCAGCTCGATATTGGGCCTAGAGGGTCACACACATATGGTAGGCATTGCGATGAGTAGAGGTTCGGATATGAGATATCCGACGGAGCCCTTATCTTATTGGATGCAGATTCAATACCCACTAGGGAATGACCCATTAGGGTTTGACACGGGATCTCTATAAATAGGAGGGATTCACAGCCTCATAGGCTAGAGTCTTTGCTTGCCTTTCCTATTCTCCTCTCCCTCTCCACCTCAGAGTAGGCCTGGAGTTTTGAGGAGCGTCGTCGCAACCCTGCTGTGTGGATCACCGCTAGAGAGGAGGACGCTTGACCTCCTTCACCCTCTCCTAAGGATCT
This sequence comes from Musa acuminata AAA Group, assembly GCF_036884655.1. Taxonomy (NCBI): domain Eukaryota; kingdom Viridiplantae; phylum Streptophyta; class Magnoliopsida; order Zingiberales; family Musaceae; genus Musa; species Musa acuminata. Next base: position 25,326,956 of record NC_088354.1, read on the forward strand.
GCAAGGAAACAGGGATATACGATCTCCCTAGGTAACACAATCTCTATACGCAGTTTTGTGTTTTGCGGATTTTTGCGCACCAATCTTCGCACGACGACAAACATCTTTTTGGGAATCGGGGAATTTTGTTTTCTTGTTCTTCCGCTGCGCATATGATGTCGCCCCCCAATGATTTCCCAACACCAACTTCTCTGCTGGCTCCCTTCATGCGGCTTGGGAACTTCGCCAAGTTACACCCAAGTTGCGCCGCTCCTCGTTTTCGCATTGAGTCGATGGTGGCCCTCGCTCCCACCATTCCACGGGTCAGCCCTCCCTTGAGTCCGATCTCCACATCGACTCTAAGTGTGCCTTCATTTAAGTTGTTTTAGGTCGCTCCCCCACTTGATCTCGCAATGCATCCACCAATGCATTCTCTCGAGCGAGATCATGCGACAACTCCTCGCCGCTTGCTCAGTCCATCGAGCTTCGTGGAGTTGTTGTTTGTTGAGGTACTCCTCCTCAACATGTGAGGTCCGTCTCACATGATTCTCCCTCTGGAGAGCTGGGACTTATCCCTCCTGGATAACTATCCCGTTGGAGCAACATCTCTCTTCGTTTCGGAGACCACCATCCCCTTGGACTACTCCGATCTGCTAAACAAACTGTGCACTGTTCTGCCTCCTGCAAACGCACTTGCTAGATTGCGACTCCATGTCAATACAGCCCCCACTGCACCCCTCAAGGCCTAGCAACATGCTAAACTCGTTGCACACTTTAGCCTCCGATGGACGTATCCTTCACATGCCGAAGAGAAAGTTTCAATGCTCCATGGCGCTGAGTCTCGGCCGCCTTGGGATGGCCACGAACATTCCATCGTCCGCATACAAGCCCATGCATGAGTACCGAATTCTTCGAGTTAGCAATTCCCCTCACCTCTGTGAGCTTTGCATATATCTTTTGGTCGTTGAGCAAATCATTCCACCTTGGATGGTCTCATTCTTGCCAAGCGCCTCGCTTGCCTAGAGCACCATCAAGTATAGTTGTCAACGTTGAGCCGTAGCTCAAACTCAGCCATCCCAACCTTTGTGCGCTCCACATTCTTCCAAGCTTGCCTGTTCTCATGGTGCCTCTTGCGCGAAGGGTTGGCCATTCCTCTGAATGCCAATCTCAGATGCCCGCTCCTCTGAGCGACTCCTTTTCCCTACATCTCCATGCCCGTTTTCCCCCAAATGGTCGCGCGTGTGCTGACTGCCCTCAACGCAGTCCTGCTAGGTCCCCCACGTTTGCATGCTAAGTGTTTCTATGAGTGCTTGTCCCGCTCTGATACCATATGACACAGACTTAGCTGGTTTTGCCTAAGTCGTGCGGCACCCTTGCGTGTCCGTCCGCAAAGGTCAGCCTCCCCGAAGCCTCCCATTGTCCCTTGGGACCAACAAAAGAAAGAACGGGTTAGAGAGAACGCCTCAATCGGGATCCACAAGCAAACATCTCCGAAAAACACTTCAAAATTAAAAACAAACTTTACAAGCTCTGAACAGTGGCACAACAAAGGGTAAAATGGTCCATTACAGACCGAAAAGCTCTCGCACTTGTCCACATGACACAACCTTTATTTACAAGCCTAAAGAGGCCACCAACCTAACTCAAATGGGACTTTTAAGCCTTCGGCCGCCCCTCTACATTCTGTACAAGGCATGAACATGCCAAAAGACACGGACATACATAAGCATTACATCAAACACCCTATTTCGAAGTTTGTCCGTGACACTACGCAGCAATAGAAACAGGGCAACAACTCTTCCTCTAACGCAGCGACCGCAGCACTGCCTTGGCATCCACCTCCTGGGCAACTTCGTATCGACAGTGTTGATGCCCTTGACCGACACCAAAAACAGGAGTTGATATTACAGATTTGCAGTCTTACGCAATGGCCACTAATAACTCGGTGAAAGCACAAATGGAAGCATTGGAAATCAGAATTGAGAACCGACTGCAAGAAACACTTAATGATTTCAAAAAGAGCCTACTGGAGAGTCTTAGCAAATTTCAACAAAATGGGGGCTCAAGTTCTACGTTGCACAGATCTGAAAATATAGGGCCCCAAGATTGTGACACAAATTACTCACACATGAAGATGGAATTTCCGAGATGGAAAGATGGAGATTCGACCAATTGGATCTCTGAGGCAGAAAATTTTTTTCGTTTTCACAGAACCCCAGAAGAATCCAAGGTAGAAGTGGCCTCAATCCAGCTCGAGGGAGATGCACTCTAGTGGTACGATTGATATGAAACTTTCCACGGAGTTCCTTCGTGGGAGCAGTTCAAAAGAGGGCTTCTTGTTCGATTTGGCCCATCCGAATATGAGAATGTTGATTGCCAGCTTGCCAAAATTCATCAAACTTCTACAGTGTTAGAATATCAGAGTAGGTTTGAAAGATTGTCAAATCAAGCTAGAGATTGCTCGAATCGACAACTTCTAGATACATTTATTGAAGGGCTTATTCCAGAGATCCGGTGTGAAGTTAAGGCTCGTCAACCCCATACTATGATAGTTGTGATCTCATTTGTAAATCTATATGAGAAAAAAATTAGCAAGGAAAGATCAGCAAGGGGTTTGTATTATGATGAAAAATGGAGTATGGAGCACCGATGTAAACAAGGGCAAATTCTGATGATTGAACCAATTGGAGAGGAACCGAAAGCTAAGAATGTGGACTCTGATCATGAAGGTATAAATTCTAATGAAGATGTTGGACCTACCATATATACAATGCATGCATTAGCCGACTACTCTAACCCGCAAACTATGGAAGTTTGCGAAACTCTAGAACATCAGCCTGTTATAGTTTTGATGGATACTAGTAGTACTAACAATTTTATGGACAGTGAGATTGTTGACTGATTGGCCCACCACATTGAAGACTATGACATATTCGAAGTAAAGATCATTGATGGACGGATTTTCACTTGTGATAGCAAAGGTTCAAAGATAAAATTGATTATACAGGGCCAGAAGTTTCATGCAACGATTACTACACTGAAAGACCGACCCGTTGCTTACACTATCAAAAAGTGGAGACCATACTTACTTAATCAACGGGTTATGATGCGTTGCAGATAGTCTATGGCTAGTGCTAAAAGAGAAGTTCCCCGAGATTGATGCTGCTCAGCCTTGAGGACAAGACTGATTTGAAGAGGGAGGAACTGTTAGGACCCTTTTTCTGAGCTTTTGAATAATATTTATTAAGTCTATTTAGTCCAATTATTTATTGAGTCGGTTTGGTTCAGTTAGAGTCAAGTAGAGGTTTATTTAATATTTATTTATTATTAGAGTTCAAGTCCTGATGGACTTTAGATGGAACTCTATAAATAGGGATGTAATTGCTTCTTTTCAGTAATCTATGAAAAATATTATTCTGTCTTTTGACAAACCCTAGGAGGCCGATCCCCTCGAAGTGATCAAGGAGGGCCGATCCCCTCGAAGCGATCAAGGAGAGTCGATCCCGTCGAAGCGATCAAGGAGGCCGATCCCCTCGAAGTGATCATCCCTTTCTCTTTTCTTTTTTATGATAAGACTTTAGGGTCTTATCATTTGGTATCAAAGCCTACGATAAGACTTTAGAGACTTATCAATAGGCTTAGGAGACAACCCTTACAGAATTTTCTCTCCTCTCTTGAAAGATCAGAACTTGGAAGAAAAGAGGGAGGAGAATTTCTAGACTTTACAATACTTTTGAGCTCTAAAAATCACAGAATAAGATCAGGATTTCGGTGTTTTTGTTGCCCTTTCATTGCTGAAAGGGTGGGGTATTTATAGGCTCCAACCCAGTTTGAATTTCGAGCTCAAAACTGTCAATTCCCGGAATTCAAGGGTCTGGCGGTTGCACCGCCTAACTGGGGCAGTTGCACTGCCTAGTAGAGCTCGAAGACTGAGCCTCTGGGCGGTGCCACCTCCTGTCAGGGGCGGTTGCACCTCCTGCTAGAGCTCGGAGACCGAGCTCAAGCGGTGCCGCCGCTTGACTGGGGTGGTTGCACCGCCCAGCCAAAGCTCGGAGACCGAGCTCAGGTGGTTGCACCTCTGTCAGAGGCGATTGCATCGCCTAGCCAGAGCTCGGAGACTGAACCCTGGGTGGTGCCACCGCCGACCCAAGTGGTGCCACCTTTGGCCAAGAAATCTGGGTCTGAATGGGTTGATCCATTCGGCCCAATTTGGGTATGTCAAGGGCCCAATTGCCCCAAGATTAGGTTAATGGGATCACCTCCCATTTCTAACTTAATCATCGTGCTAACTACAAATTTCTTAAGATATTTACTACAGCTTGCTTCCGGTGTGTCAATCGCTTCTTTCGGCGAGCTTCCGGCGAACTTCCGATGAACATCCGACGAATCTCCGGCGATGCTCCGACGGACTTCCAACAAACTCCTGGACTTGCGACGATCCACTTGGCAAGTTCCGACGAGCTTCTTTGGCAAGCTCTTGGACTTTTCGGATATGTTCCCGCAGAACCTCCGATGACCGTCCGGACTTCCGTCGAACTCTCGAACTCCCAATGTGATCATAGTCTTGACTCCAGCGTAACTTCTGCTGCATGTCTCACTTTCATCGTAGTTAATCCTACACACTTATCTCAACATATGGATTAGATAATAAATGACAATTGACGTCATCATCAAAATCTGAGATTCAACAATCTCTCCCTTTTTGGTGATGACAATCAATTGATAACGGAGTTAACCTAAACTCCCCCTATCTATGTGCCATAATTGAGATAAGTCATTCTTGAATTCAAAGCCTCTGAATTCAAGAGACATATTGATAAGTTAAAATCATTTAACCTTATCAATACTCCCATCATGATTCTCATCATGATGTATCTCTCTGAAAATGATGTCAAAGCTTGACGCCCATTTTCAAATTTCAAAAGTGAATGATGGTAATTGTAGCAATTCATCATATGGTAAGATATCAATATGTAAAATTTTGAAGTAAGATTTTGATATCTTAACATGATGCACACATTTCAAGTATTTTAGCAATCATAGGATTTCATCACATGTTAAGATATCAACATGTAAAGTTACGATACAAGTTCTTGATATCTTAACATGATGCAAATATGGCAATCATAGCAAACATGGCATAATGCAAATATGGCAATCATAGTTATCATCAATTCATATTTTTTCGATGATGCAATCATAGCATAATCATAGTATCAATACTTATATATCTGCTTCTTTCCACTTAATATGGCATTTATAGCATCAATTCATATATTTCTCCCCCTTTGTCATCAACAAAAAGGAGAACGATATAAATAACTTTTAAATATATGTGCGATGCCATAAGTAGGTTCATGTCATTTATAGGATACAAACATCTCAAGAAAAACATGACATGGAGATTATTTACATAGAGTGAAAACTTCTTCCTTTTTATTTATTATTATCTTTTTTGCATGAAGGAGGAAAGCCATTTGTGTAGTTCAAATCGATAGGATATTAAGGCATGCTTTACCAGGATCAGGATATTTATGTGAATCAAATCCTTGCACAAAAAATATCTTCCTTTTATAAGAAGGAATCATCAAATTTATTTCTCAAAGGGAATATTTTTCACATGATAAGTCTAAAAGATATGCATTTGCTAGATGATGTTATTTGTCAAAATTCAATGATGTGAATCAAAATCTGAAAGAGAATAATGTATTCGTGAAATCCGATTGGAACTGAAAATTTAATTTAACACTTTCATGTAATCGGACAAGACTATACAATCATGAAGACATGCTCATTGTTTTGAAAATTTTTGTATTAATTTCCAACATGTTATTTTAGGCATGTAATGGCAATTAAGTGATTTGATCATTCAATCAATAAAGTCTGAATAATTTTAATAAGTTTATGCATTCTGACACATCAACATCATGGCAATACATCAATATCATGGTAATATTTAACATCATAGTAATGTTACTTTCTCATATCATATTTACCAAGACACGAGGTTTTCAAAGTAGGCATTATAGAAACATTTAATTTTAACACGAAATGCGACAATGAGTAACGAGATTGAGTATATTCTCACCAATTAATACATTAAGTAACTATATCAGCGATTAGTAGTCATCAAGGCATTGTGATCAAGGTGAGTAATATAAAGAGTTTACAACAACGTAATTGTTACAATAAGAGGTGATCGTGTCCACATATACAAGCTTATTCAGGAGGTGGAAAATTAAAGTGCCTAAATAAAGAGTCAAATTATCGATAAATTTGCTGTAGTTCAGATAGGATTTGATCTTGTCGAAGTTCAAGCCGATCTTATCTTTGTTCAAATCGGTCCATCCGAATTTCAATGTCTTCGATAGATGATGCAGGAGCTTGCCCAAATGGATGTGTTTCCTCAAAGGAACAGATCGGAGGAGATTGAGTACCCCTAAAGACTTGTGTTTCGGGTTTTAGTTCAGGTTAAGGGAGATCGGTTCTTCTAGGCATTCTAACCCAATTACCGTTTCTATAAACACATCTCAATCAGTGAAGTAGATTTTTATTTATTATGCTAAACCTATCTACTTTCATCACTTCTTCATCGAGTGGTATTGGAATATCGTAGGCTTTAAGTATTCTAGTGATTATACCACCATATGAAAGCATCATGTCTCTCTTAGATAGTTCTATCATGTTTTATTGTATAAGGTATCCAAAACAGAAGTTATGTCCTTTCATGATCCAATACATGGTTCCTAATTTCATTTGACTTACTTCATCATGATAGTATTGTTTAGGGAGAATGATACTAGTTAGGATATGATGAAGTACTTTAGTATTTAGTGGTAGTAGATTTTCACAGCTTTTAGGAACTATCACTAGGTTGAGATTACCGAAAACTGTTCCTAAGGCTTCAACATATGTTGTCCCAACTGTTTCATTGTCCCACGATCCTCTAAAATAGAGTCCTCTATTTTTTATGGGAATGCCTATCATGTCGCAAATGAATTTATCCGTAATGGAGATGTGTTGTCCTAAGAGATAGGTAGACATTCTTTCCTCTTTTTCTACTTGTAGATTGTTGTAAAACAGTCTAACAAGTCTTGGATAGATGGGTTCACTAATTTGTAAAATAGAGAGTAGATCTAGGTTTGCAAACCATTGGATTGTCTCTAAGTCTCTTAGTTCATCTAAATCTACATGTTTTCCCTTATTAACACTTCTAAATTCGAAAGAGGAAAATTTTTCAACATGATATTTTGAATCGAAAAGGGTAAGATCAAAGTCTTCCACTAATCTCCTCTTCCCTTTGTCCCTTGAGAATCTTCTAGAGCCCATAACTACTGTTATTTAAGAGGATAGTAATGAGCAAGAGTAAATGAATCAAAAATAGAATTTAGAGGCTTCTTAGAGAATACCTTAAGTGAGATCTTCAAGAGAATGAGAGATTGTTGATCTTTTGCTTCGAAATGAGGAGTATTTGGGATGCTAAGAGGGGAGAAATGGAGGTGGAGAAGCTTTGGAAGAGTAAAGAGGGGAAGGGAGTGAGTTGGGGTCGGTTCCACCGTCGGTCCTAGCTTGGTTTAAAAGGGGGCAGGATTGCAGGCGGTTGCACCGCTGGCTGGGGCGGTGCAATCGCTTGCAATAAGTGATAGCCGGAGGTGCTACCTCTAGCTGGGGCGGTGCCACCGCCTACAGGCGGCGAGCACTCGTTTTGACTACTGTGTGATCTGATTTGAATGTTTTTAACTTGGGAAGAATTTGTATTTGGAGCAGTCAACTTTACTTACGTAATTACGTAAGAATTTTCATTTTAAGATGAGAAATTTTGCACGATCAAGATAGATCTAGTGACTCGCATACTCTACTTCAAATGTCGTATGCATGTTTATGACAGATTGTCCAAGTTGGTAAGCTTTGCAAGTCCATGACAAACTTTGCTTACAAGACGTAAGTTCATGTTATAGTTGGATTCGAACAAATCAATTTGATGGGTTCGGAAATCCAAAGGATATGTGAAGGGAGAATCATGGGTTTCCAATTCTGAGGGATCAGATAGGATTGTATATGCATTGCTCTTGTAATTTTAATTTTCTAATCCTCTTTTTGTTATTTAGGCTAGGGAGCATCGCGTGTTCTTTTTGGATCTCGAGTTATGAATATCGAGTATCCAAAGAGCAGGATATTATTTCATACTCCCATCTTGGGATGGTTTACGTCTCTACGAGACAGGATAATTTTTAGGTACCCATTTACTTTTGGGTGCCTCAAAAACTGATCTACATCGTTTATCATGTTGCATAGAGTTTATCATGGTTCCTTTAGGAACCCAAATTAATTTGTTCGGACTAATTTTCTTGAATGGACAATAATACGTTTTCTGTCCATGTTTGCAACAAAAGTTGCATTTGCTTTGGTGTCAAACATGTAGGATGGGGCCTTTTATGAAGGTGGTTGGATTTCGGTGAGGATTTCTCACAAATCCGATTCCACTTCTTTTGGGAACGTGACCCTTATTTGTAAGGATCATGTTCAAAGACTTGCTACCAACCTCGAATTTCTTCAAGGTGTCCTTAAGTATTAAGTTTTCCTTTTGGATAGTTTCTAGATCATGGCATTTTATACAAGAACCTAAACTATCATGATATTCAGTTTTTAACTTATCGAAATTACAAGTAAGACTATAATGCTCCTTTTTTAGTAATTTGTATTTTCTACTAATAATCTTGCATTCATTAAATAAGTCATGGAAGGTATTTTAATAACTCATCAAATGATAAATCTGCATCAATTAAATTTGTTATCTCCTCTCCGATGGCCATTAAGGCGTAATGAGCAACTTGCTCAGTGTTAGACTCCTCTTCTTCGGACGCGCTCGAGTCATCCCACGTTGCTTTGAGCGCCTTTTCATTGATGTTCTCTTCTTGGCTTGGGGACAATCACTTTTATAGTGTCCCGGCTTTTTGCACTCGTAGCAAATAACTTGGTCCTTTTTGGGTTCAAGTTTATTTTTTGTGTCATTTTTAAACTTGTTTCTCTTAATGAATTTTTTGAATTTCCTTGTTAGAAGTGCCAAGTCATCGTCACAGTCCTCATCACTTGAGTTTTCTCTCTGTTGAATCTCGTATTTTGATGATGAAACTACTTGATATATGTTTATGATTTAATCTGCGTTTTGAGTGACGCAGGGTGCTTCGATCAGGATGAGACAATTAAAGCAGGAACATCATGTTGTGCCGGAGGAACATGTCAGAAGATTGGACGTCGGGCCGGTGGATCGGTCGACGTATCGACAGAAGGCTTCGGGTCGTGGACTCGGGCATCGGGCCAAGAAGAGCGGGTATTGTGCCAAGGATATCGGAATTGCGGAGTCAACTGGCCGATTGGGCAATAGGCTACAGGAAAGGACGATGCGCCGAAGAATCGGACGAAACGTCGAGGGACCAATGACATGCCGGACAACTTGGTTAATTGCTTAGGATTAATTGTCTCGATCGAAGTTTTTGTTTTAATTGTGCAGGATTAACTATGACAACGATGAAGACATAAAGCGAAACAAAGTGTCGGAGTCAAGCGCGAAGGATTTGTTGCGAGTTCGAGAGTTCGACGGAAGTCTGAAGGTTCGTCGGGAATGTTACCGGAACTAGCCGAGAATGAGTTGGGAGCTTGTCGAAGGGTTTTTCGGAAGCTCGCCGGAAGGTTCGTTGGGAGTTCGCGGAGCTCACCGAGAAAGATCGGAGCTTGCCGAAGAAACTCGTTGGAACTTGCTAAGAACAAATCGTGAAGTCTAGGAGCTTGCCGGGAGTCCGCAGAATGGTTTCCGAGAGTTCATCGGAAGACCGCCGGAAGCTCGCCGGAAGAAGTCTTGACTTACGGACTTTGTAATAGCTTAGAAAATGTATTTAAAATCATAGTTAGCACATTAATTAGGGTTAGGATTAGGTGTTAATCCTATAACCCAAGTAGGGGCCAATTAGGCCCAAGTTCGGACTGGTTTGGGCCAAGTTTGGAGCCAAACCAAGTAAGCTGAAATAGTGAAAGAGGTGGCACCGCCCCAGCCAAGAGGTGGCACCGCCTGGGCTAAGCCTCCCAGCGAGACTGGGCGGTGCAACCTCCCCAGCCAGGAGGTGGCACCGCCTGAGCTCAGTCTTCGAGCAAGACTGGGCGGTGCAACCTCCCTGACAGAGAGGTGGCACCGCCTGAGCTCGGTCTTCGAGCTCTGGCAGAGAGGTGCAACCGCCTCAGTCAAGAGGTGGCACCGCCTGGGCTCAGTCTTCGAGCTCTGCCAGGCGGTGCAACCTCTCCAGTCAAGAGGTGCAACCGCCTGATCTCGGAATTCCGGGATTTGATCGTTTTGAGCTCCAAATTTGAATTGGGTTGGGGCCTATAAATACCCCACCCATTCAGCACTGAAAAGATACAGATCCACACTGAATTCTTGATCTTTTCAGTGACTCTAAGAGCTCAAATTTGTGTAAAGTCCTAAAGTTCTCCTCTTCTCTGTTCTTCAAGTCTTGAGTTGTAAAGAGAGGAGAGAAAGGATCTATAAGGGTTGTCTCCTGAGCCCATCAAAAGGAGAGAAACTGTAAAAGGGCAGTTGGCCTTCGCCCATTGAAGGAAGGCCCCTAGTTGACGTCGGTGACCTCGCCGGTGGAGGAAGCCAAAAGTGGAGTAGGTCAAGACTGACCGAACCACTCTAAATCTCTGGTTTGCGTTTATTTTGAGCACTTTATCATTACTGCAAACCTCCTACATAGCCACTGCTCTCTGCGCTTTTACGAACAAGTTTCTAAGTTCTAATCTTTCCGAATCTGCATTCAGACGTAAAAAGGTGTTTTCGTACGATCTTTCTGTGCAGTTTACGTTTACGTCTTGATTCTATTTATAACTGCAAACTATCTTCTGCGCTTTTACGAACGAGTTTCTGTGCAGTTTACGTTTACATCTTGATTCCATTTATAACTACAAACTGTCATCTGCGCTTAGACGCCAACTGCGTTTAGACGCAAACTGCGTTTAGACGTAAACTGTGTTTAGACGTAAACTGTGTTTAGACGCAAACTGCGTTTAGACGTAAACTGCGCTTAGATGCAAACTGTGCTTAGACGCCAACTGCGCTTAGACGCAAACTGTGTTTAGACGCAAACTGCGCTTAGACGCAAACTGCACTTAGATACAAACTGAGAATTAGCTTTTGCATCATAATAGTTTTTATTGAACGAACGCAGCTTTCGGTTTTAATCGATGTAAGATTTCCGCTGCACTAATTCACCCCCCCCCCCCCTCTTAGTGCTCTCGATCCTAACAATTGGTATCAGAGCGGGGTATTTCTCATTTCGGATTTACACCCGAGAGAAATGGCTCTTCAAGAGGGCTTTTCGATCTTTCGTCCACCGTTCTTTAACGGATTGGACTATACTTATTGGAAAACTCGAATGAGAGTTTTCTTGATTTCTCTAAATCTGGATTTATGGAATATCGTTGAAAACAGTTTTCAACTTCCCTCTAAATTGATGAACGAATGGTCGGATTTAGAGAAGAAGTATTTTTCTTTAAACGCAAAAGCTATGAATGCCTTATTTTGCGCTTTGGACAAAAATGAGTTCAATCGGGTTTCTTTGTGCTAAACGGCTTTCGATATTTGGTGCGCTCTTGAAATCACGCATGAGGGAACTAGTAGAGTCAAAGACTCGAAAGTTAATATTTTACTGCATGATTTCGAGCTTTTTCATATGAAACCAAGCGAAACCGTTGTTGACATGTACACCCGTTTTACGGATGTCGTCAATGGTTTAAAATCACTTGGTAAAAACTTTTCGGATTTTGAACTCGTTAACAAAGTTTTGCGCTCACTTTCTAAAACGTGGGATTCAAAAGTAACTGCAATACAAGAAGCTAAAAACCTAAACAACTTACCACTTGAAGAACTAATTGGTTCATTAATGACATATGAAATGGTGCACAATGCACATGATGAACATGTTGAACACAATTACCTTCCAAAGAACAGGAAGGATTTGGAACTCTGGACAAATGAATGCCACTTGAGCGATGACTCAAGTGATGAGGACAATGATGAACAAAACAACCTTCGAAAGAACAGGAAGGATTTGGGACATAGAACATTTGAAGACCACTCGAGCATAAGCTCAAGTGATGGTGAACTTAAACTACAAATGAAACGAAAATTAAAAAGCAAAAAGAATCGAACTACTTGCTTTAAACGCAAGAAGAAGAACAAAAATTGGGATGAATCGAGCTCCTCCGAAGAAGAGAAAGTCAACAAAAGCAAGGCGGCAAACTACGCCTTAACAGCCTACAATGATGAGGTAATCGAAATCCCCCTAATTTATTTTGAAATTACTTGATGCTTTCATGATGTATTTTTCTCTTTTAGTTTAGAATTAATTTTCTTAAAAATTACATGTTAAAAAAAAAATATTATTATGATCATACTAAGTAATTTCGAAAATGATAATATTACATATTTTATGATAAACAAATAAAATGATCTTGATTGAAAATATGATATCATGGTTAAGAAGTAATAATGCGTATTACGTTGATTTCCATTGTTATTTCTCGATTTTGATTAAAGATCATGTTTGATTTGAAGAAATGCATAATGATGAAATTAAATATTTTGATTAACAATTTTATGCATGAGATTTTAAGCCGATGATAAGCATGTGTTATTCTCATGAGTATATTTGAAAAACTATGGCAAAAATGTGCTCGAATGCATGAACGTGTTAAGATTATTTTTCGGACATTCTTGATTCAATGTTCAAAACACTTAATTGCCATGATGATTTTACACTATAACATGTTGGAAATTATATGTTTTGGATACATAAATTTTTATGATCATGAGCATGTTTTATCTTCATAATTGAACTTGAAAATCTATAGCAAAATCTTATCCGAATGCATGAAAGTACTAATTTCATTTTCGGATTCACTTAACAATTGGTATCCTAACAATCGGATTTTCTCATACACTTTTGAAAAATATTTTTCTAAAATGGATTTGATGAAATGATTCCTGCTTATAAATTTCATCTTGAAATATGAATGATAGTGTCTTTGCTTGCAAAGATTTGTTTCACATACATATCTCCTATGATTCATGTGCAGAAAAAGAATTTATAAATCATAATACAATGAGATTTCTTATGCAAAAATAAAGTGCTTTTGTGATTTTTTTTGCTAAAGAGAATAATTGTTAAAATCATGATCTTGATAATTATAACATGAAGCTCTTTATAAATCAAGATCGTTCATTGTGCTCCCTACATTTATCAAAAAGGAGTTCTTCAAATGAAATGCAACTTGTCTTTTGATTTCATAATATTTTGTGAATTTCGAAATTAATTTTAATGACTTGATTATGAGTTTCAAGTTGACGATTTGATTTGAATAAGTTATGTCTAAATCATAATCATGATCTTGCAAAATTGAAATCACAAATAATATCTTTTGGTATTCATGAATTGATACTATAAGTGCCATATTTGAATTTTCATCATGTTAAGATATCAAGAACTTGCATCGTAATTCTACTTGATGATATCTTGCCATGTGATGAAATGCTACAATTGATAAACACTTGAAATGCAATCCTCTATCTTATTGATTTTTCAATAAATCTATGCTTGTCATATATGAATTTATTGAATGTAATTTTGAGGATGATTTCAGATTTGACAAATACTTGATTCGTATTTACGACATAAGATACACTTTAAATATGAATCATGCTTCAATCATGTTAAATGCTTCAATCATTTTCTATCTCTAGAGTTCTCGATTTTGATGAAATAGTAATAACGTTATTCATGTTATGAATCTCAAAAATGATAATATGCTTCATGTGATAATATGAATACACGAAACACTTATGATATGATTTTGATACAATTCCGTGTATTCATAAAATATTTATCTCCTCATCCAATAACTTTTCTTGATATTCCTTATGAGATGAAATGAAATAATGCATGAAATACAAATGAGAAGTTATTGATCATGCATGGTAGGATATAATTTGACAAAATTGATACCATCATGATGTGAAACATTTATGATTTATGCATGCAATACTTGTGCTTTCTAATTATGATGTGATGTATTACAAATCATGATTTAAAATGTTATGAGTGCTAAGTTACACATTTTGAGAAGAAATTGCTATATTGAAACATTAATGTAATTATGAATGATGATATGATATTATGCATGTAATACTTCAACTTATGATAATGATGCATGCAATGATAAAATATTCATGATGAAAAATTGTCTTGACATTCATAACTTGATTATTCATCCTTTGTCATGATTTTGAAATCGTTGTAAAAGGAAAAAGAACTACAAAATTGTATTCTTCCTTTCTTTTTAACGATGACAAAGGGGGAGATAGCTAGCTTGCACAAGTCAAGAAGATGCAAAAACTTGATTACTAGCTTGCCTATCTTAAGTAGCAAAAATTGCTAACTTGCTTATTTCAAGAAGCAAAAGTTGTCTTCTTGAACATCACCATCTTGAATATCTCAAGAAGCAAGACTTGCAACCTGCACATTACAATAGGAAGCAATAATCATGAGCCTACACAAGAAAGTTATCTTGCATTTGCTTTCGAGGTTTTTGCTAACTTGTATATTGTAAAAAATTGCTAGCTTGTAGTCTAAAGAGAAGCGAAAAGTTGCTATCTCAAAAGAAGCAAATGTGCTATCTTGCCTATCTCAAGAGGCAAACATGCTAACTTGCGCATCTAGCAAAGTGGACAAAATTTTCATATTTCAAGAAGCAAGAGTTGCCTTCTTGAACATATCTAATTTGCTAGCTTGCATGATGTAGAACTTGCTATCTTGAACATCTCTAATTTTCATACCAAGTTCTATCTTGTATGCTATAAAACTTGCATATCTAAAACTTGATAGCTTGAATATTCTAAGCATGAATCAACACTTGCTATATTTTCTAGCAAAATTGCATGATGATAAAACTTGATATTATGTTTTTCATGCAATGAGTTGAACCAATATCACAAACACTTGATTGTGATACTTCTCCTTTTTGTTGATGACAAAGGGGGAGAAGTATGTTGATGAAAGTATGTTGATGACATGACATGTGATGCATAAGTTTATGCATATGTTCATGTTGACGTGTTGCAAGTATTCATGATGAATATTGCAATGACTTGAATTCAGTTTGAATTCAAGGTTCTATCAATATGGCATATTGATAGGGGGAGTTTGTTTAAACTCCGGGAGTTAGGTTTAACTCCGTCATCAAGTGGTTGTCATCATCAAAAAGGGGGAGATTGTTGAATCTCGTATTTTGATGATGAAACTACTTGATATATGTTTATGATTTAATCTGCGTTTTGAGTGACGCAGGGTGCTTCGATCAGGATGAGACAATTAAAGCAGGAACATCATGTTGTGCCGGAGGAACATGTCAGAAGATTGGACGTCGGGCCGGTGGATCGGTCGACGTATCGACAGAAGGCTTCGGGTCGTGGACTCGGGCATCGGGCCAAGAAGAGCGGGTATTGTGCCAAGGATATCAGAATTGCGAAGTCAACTGGCCGATTGGGCAATAGGCTGCAGGAAAGGACGATGCGCCGAAGAATCGGACGAAGCGTCGAGGGACCAATGACATGCCGGACAACTTGGTTAATTGCTTAGGATTAATTGTCTTGATCGAAGTTTTTGTTTTAATTGTGCAGGATTAACTATGATAACGATGAAGACATAAAGCGAAACAAAGTGTCGGAGTCAAGCGCGAAGGATTTGTTGCGAGTTCGAGAGTTCGACGGAAGTCCGAAGGTTCGTCGGGAATGTTACCGGAACTAGCCGAGAATGAGTTGGGAGCTTGTCGAAGGGTTTTTCGGAAGCTCGCCGGAAGGTTCGTTGGGAGTTCGCGGAGCTCGCCGAGAAAGATCGGAGCTTGCCGAAGAAGCTTGTTGGAACTTGCTAAGAACAAATCGTGAAGTCTAGGAGCTTGCCGGGAGTCCGCAGAATGGTTTCCGAGAGTTCATCGGAAGACCGCCGGAAGTTTGCCGGAAGCTCGCCGGAAGAAGTCTTGACTTGCGGACTTTGTAATAGCTTAGAAAATATATTTAAAATCATAGTTAGCACATTAATTAGGGTTAGGATTAGGTGTTAATCCTATAACCCAAGTAGGGGCCAATTAGGCCCAAGTTCGGATTGGTTTGGGCCAAGTTTGGAGCCAAACCAAGTGAGCTGAAATAGTGAAAGAGGTGGCACCGCCCCAGCCAAGAGGTGGCACCGCCTGGGCTAAGCCTCCCAGCGAGACTAGGCGGTGCAACCTCCCCAGCCAGGAGGTGGCACCGCCTGAGCTCAGTCTTCGAGCAAGACTGGGCGGTGCAACCTCCCTGACAGAGAGGTGGCACCGCCTGAGCTCGGTCTTCGAGCTCTGGCAGAGAGGTGCAACCGCCTCAGTCAAGAGGTGGCACCGCCTGGGCTCAGTCTTCGAGCTCTGCCAGGCGGTGCAACCTCTCCAGTCAAGAGGTGCAACCGCCTGATCCCGGAATTCCGGGATTTGATCGTTTTGAGCTCCAAATTTGAATTGGGTTGGGGCCTATAAATACCCCACCCATTCAGCACTGAAAAGATACAGATCCACACCGAATTCTTGATCTTTTCAGTGACTCTAAGAGCTCAAATTTGTGTAAAGTCCTAAAGTTCTCCTCTTCTCTGTTCTTCAAGTCTTGAGTTGTAAAGAGAGGAGAGAAAGGATCTGTAAGGGTTGTCTCCTGAGCCCGTCAAAAGGAGAGAAACTGTAAAAGGGCAGTTGGCCTTCACCCATTGAAGGAAGGCCCCTAGTTGACGTCGGTGACCTCGCCGGTGGAGGAAGCCAAAAGTGGAGTAGGTCAAGACTGACCGAACCACTCTAAATCTCTGGTTTGCGTTTATTTTGAGCACTTTATCATTACTGCAAACCTCCTACATAGCCACTGCTCTCTACGCTTTTACGAACAAGTTTCTAAGTTCTAATCTTTCTGAATCTGCATTCAGACGTAAAAAGGTGTTTTCGTACGATCTTTCTGTGCAGTTTACGTTTACGTCTTGATTCTATTTATAACTACAAACTATCTTCTGCGCTTTTACGAACGAGTTTCTGTGCAGTTTACGTTTACGTCTTGATTCCATTTATAACTGCAAACTGTCATCTGCGCTTAGACGCCAACTGCGTTTAGACGCAAACTGCGTTTAGACGTAAACTGTGTTTAGACGTAAACTGTGTTTAGACGCAAACTGCGTTTAGACGTAAACTGCGCTTAGACGCAAACTGCGCTTAGACGCCAACTGCGCTTAGACGCAAACTGTGTTTAGACGCAAACTGCGCTTAGACGCAAACTGCACTTAGATACAAACTGAGAATTAGCTTTTGCATCATAATAGTTTTTATTGAACGAACGCAGCTTTCGGTTTTAATCGCTGTAAGATTTTCGCTGCACTAATTCACCCCCCCCCCTCTTAGTGCTCTCGATCCTAACACTCTCAAGTGGTCATCTAAAGTTCTAAGTGTTATATCCTTCCTGTTCTTTGGAAGGATGTCTTCTTGCTCTTCATGAGCCTTACATGTCATTTCATAGGTCATTAATGACCCGATTAGTTCTTCAAGAGGGAAGTTGCTTAAATCTTTAGCCTCTTGAATAGCAGTGACTTTTGGGTCCCAACTCTTAGGAAGGGATCTTAGAATCTTATTTACGAGCTCAAAATCCGAAAAGTTTTTGCTGAGTCCTTTTAGACCATTGACTACATCCGTGAAACGGGTGTACATGTCGCCAATAATCTCGCTCGGTTTAATTTGGAAAAGTTCGAAAGAGTATATCAAAAGATTGATTTTTGATTCTTTCACTCTACTTGTGCCTTCGTGAGTCACTTTGAGTGTATGCCAAATATCAAACGCGATTTTACAAACTGAAACACGATTAAACTCATTTTTATCAAGCGCACAAAATAAGGCATTCATATCCTTTGCATTAAGAACGAAAGTCTTCTTCTCCAATTCATTCTAATCGATCATTGGAAGAGAAAACTTCGAAAATCCATTTTCGACAAGATTTCAAAGTTCAAAATCCATTTAAATAAGGAAGATCCTCATTCGGGTCTTCCAATAGGTGTAGTCCGTCCCATTGAACATGGGTGGACGTGTAATAGAATGGCCCTCTTGGTTTCCGGCGTATGCTATCTCTCTTGGGTTTTAATCCATTTGAGAGTGAACCCCGCTCTGATACCAATTGTTAGGATCAAGAGCACTAAGAGGGGGGGGGGGGTGAATTAGTGCAGCAGAAAACTTTCGACGATTAAAACTGCGTTCGTACGATAAGAGCGATTTCGGTAGAAAAGTCAATTCGTAAATCACTTTAACTTGTGATCAAGCAAGATGCAGTTAAAGTGAATCTATAAAAGCAGTTTGCAGTTATGATGGAAATCAGAATGTAAGTGCAAACTGAAATATGATGTTCGTACGATAAAACTGATTTCGTCTAAACATCGATTCGGAAAATACTGAACTTTGAAACACGATCGTAAAAGCACAAAAGGTAGTAAGCTATTGAGGAGGTTTGCAGTAAAGATAATATGCTTAAAATAAATGCAAACCAGAGAGCACCGTGATTTTAGAGTGGTTCGGTCAATCTTGACTTACATCTACTTCTGGCTTCCTCCACCGACGAGGTCACCGACGTCCACTAGAGGCCTTCCTTCAATAGGCGAAGGCCAACCACCCTTTTACAGTTTCACTCCTTTTGACAAGCTTAGGAGACAACCCTTACAGAATTTTCTCTCCTCTCTTGAAAGATCAGAACTTAGAAGAAAAGAGGGAGGAGAACTTCTAGACTTTACAACACTTTTGAGCTCTAAAAATCACATAATAAGATCAGGATTTTGGTGTTTTTGTTGCCCTTTCATTGATGAAAGGGTGGGGCATTTATAGGCTCTAACCTAGTTTGAATTCTGAGCTCAAAACTATCAATTCCCGAAATTCTGAGGTCTGGCGGTTGCACCGTCTGACTGGGGCGGTTGCACCGCCTGGCAGAGCTTGAAGACTGAGCCTTTGGGCGGTGCCACCTCCTGTCAGGGGCGGTTGCACCTCCTGCTAGAGCTCAAAGACTGAGCTCAAGCGGTTGCACCTCTGTCAGAGGTGGTTGCACTGCCCAGCCATAGCTTGGAGACTGAGCCCTGGGTGGTGCCACCGCTGACCCAAGCGGTGCCACCTCTGGCCAAGAAATCTAGGTCCGAATGGGTTGATCCATTCGGCCCAGTTTGGGTCTATTAAGGGCCCAATTGCCCCAAGATTAAGTTAATGGGATCACCTCCCATTTCTAACTTAATCATCATGCTAACTACGAATTTCTTAAGACATTTACTACAGCTTGCTTCCGGTGTGTCAATCGCTTCTTCCAGCGAACTTCCGACGAACATCCAACGAACCTCCGGCGATTCTCTGACGAACTTCCGACAAACTCCTGGACTTGCGACGATCCACTTGGCAAGTTCCGATGAGCTTCTTTGGAAAGCTCCTGGACTTCTCGGATTTGTTCCCGCAGAACCTCCGACGACCGTCCGGACTTCCGTCGAACTCTCGAACTCCCAACGTGATCATAGTCTTGACTCTGGCGTAACTTCTGCTGCATGTCTTACTTTCATCATAGTTAATCCTACACACTTATCTCAACATATGGATTAGATAATAAATGACAATTGACGTCATCATCAAAATCCGAGATTCAACAAATAACATGTTGGAAATTATGTGTTTTGGATGCAAAATTTCCATGATGATAAGCATGTTTTATCTTCATATTGTGTTTGAAAATCTATAGCAAAACCTTGTCTGAATACATGAATTTCATTTTTGGACTTTCTTGATCCTAACAATACTATCTGAATACATGATTTTATATTTATCTTCTGGACTTAATGGAGCTTTCATGAGCCTAAATGATTTTATATTAATGTATCAAGTTTATTTCATATCAATGCTCCATGATTTTTGACATATGAAAATGCATCTCTCATAGATTTATCTTGAATTTTTAATCGAGAAAGGGATTTGATTAAATGATTCTTTCATATGAATTCCTTCTTGATGAAGGAAGATTTCCTTTCAAGATGAACACTTGCATAGATTTAATTCACATGTATATCTTGATCCGTATAAAAATGAAGCATGATTTAATCTCTTATCCTTTTGTTTAACTTCATTTAAGTAAGCTCACAATGGCTTTCCTCCTTTATGCAAATAGATAATGACAAATAAAAAGGAAAGTATAATAAAAGCTATCTCCATGTCATGTTTCCTTGAAATGTTTGTATAATTGGTATCCTATCACTTATTATTAAAAAATAACATGAACTTTTCTATGACATGAATCATTACCGCACTTATGATTGAAATATGCTTAAATTGTTCTCCTTTTTGTTGATGACAAAGGGGAAGAAATATATAGTAAATTGATGATAGATAGAATTGCTATAATTGCCAAATTTACATTATGTTAAGATATCAGAGAAATATGTGGTAAATTGATGATAGAGTTACTATAATTTCTATGATTGTCATATTTGCATTATGTTAAGATATCAAAAGCTTACATCACAATTTTACAAATTGATATCTTGTCATATGATGAATTGCTATGATAGAATGAATTACTATACATAGATCTTATATTTGAAAATTTTGCATTATGTTAATATATCAAGAGCTTGCATCGTAATTTACAATGTTGATATCTTACCATATGATGAATTGCTATGATTGCTATCTTTCACATTTGAAATATGAAACTTGAAAATGGATGACATCCCTTGACATCATTTTCAGAGAGAAACATCATGATAGGAATTATGATGAGGGTATTGATAAGTTTAAATGAACTTAACTTATCAATATGTCTCTTGAATTCAAAGGCTTTGAATTCAAGAATAACTTATCTCAAGTATGACATATAGATAGGGGGAGTTAAGGTTAACTCTGTCATCAATTGATTGTCATCATCAAAAAGGGGGAGATTGTTGAATCTCTGATTTTGATGATAAAGTCAATTGTCATTTGGTTATCTAATCCGTATGTTGAAATAAGTGTGCAGGATTAACTACGATGGCAGTAAGACATGCAGTAAGTGTTGAGTTGGAGTCAAGACCAAGATCACGTTAGGGGTTCGAGAGTTCATCGGAAGTCCGGACGGTCGTCGGAGGTTCTACAGGAACAATCCGAGAAGTCCAGGAGCTTGCCTTAGAAGCTCGTCGGAACTCACCAAGAGGATCGTCGCAAGTCCAGAAGTTTGCCAGAAGTCCACCAGAGCATCACCGAGGGTTCATCGAATGTTCACCGGAAGCTCACCGAAAGAAGCGATTGACGCACCGGAACACAATTTGCAGCATTAATGTCTTAAGTGTCATGGTTAGCAGGTAGATTAAGTTAGAATTGAGAGGTGTTCCCATTAACTTAATATGGGGCCAACTAGGCCCTGAATAGACCCAAATTGGGCCGAATGGATCAGCCCATTCGAACCCAGAATTCCTGGCAGGCGATGGCACTACCAAGGCCGACGGTGGCACTGCCTAGGAGACTTGGTCTCCTAGGAATTCTGGGTGGTAGTGCCGCCCCTATCAGGCGGTGGTACCGCCGGCAGTTATTACTGCCAGGCAGTGGTACCGCCCTAGTCAAGCGAT
The DNA here is from genome assembly GCF_036884655.1 of Musa acuminata AAA Group. Lineage (NCBI taxonomy): Eukaryota > Viridiplantae > Streptophyta > Magnoliopsida > Zingiberales > Musaceae > Musa > Musa acuminata. Next base: position 25,348,645 of record NC_088354.1, read on the forward strand.
GGTACCGCCCAAACTGAGCGGTAGTACCGCTCAGTGTCAGATGCCAGGCGGTAGTACCACCCAGTTATGGTGGTGGTACCGCCAGGACCCCGAAAATCTGGGAGATGACACTTTTGAACTCCAAATTCAAACCAGTTGGGACCTATATAAACCCCACCCTTTCCTACATGAAAGGGCACCGAAAGCTTGTGTTTATTCTGAGAATTTGAGAGCTTAAAAGTGTTGTAAAAGGCTAGAAGTTCTTCTCCTTCTTTCCTTCTAAGTTTTGATCATTCAAGAGAGAAGTGGAAATCTGTAAGAGTTGTCTCCTAAGCCCGTCAAAAGGAGTAAAGCTGTAAAAGGGTGGTTGGCCTTCGTCTATTGAAGGAAGGCCTCTAGTGGACGTCGATGACCTCATCGAAGGAGGAAACCAAAAGTGGATGTAGGTCAAGATTGACCGAATCACTCTAAATGTCGGTTTGCGTTTACATTCTGCTCTCTATCTTAACTGCAAACTGCCTCCATTGCTTTACTTCAACTATACTTTCGCTTGATCTTAAGTTGAAGAACTTTCCGAAATGGTTTTTTATTAAAAATGCTTTTATCATACGAACGTCGCTTTAATCGTCGAAAGTTTTCCGCTGTACTAATCCCCCCCCCCCCCCCCCCCCTTAGTGCTCTTGATCCTAACACATTAAACGAAACCTCATTTCTGTTTCTCAATTCTGCAAACAGAATCATACCTCAATTGAATTCTTTCATAACTCCTTTCTTGTCAAGGATTTGAGCACGAGGGCATCCTTAGTCCGAGGCCAGAGTAAAGATAACATTTACGAATGGCCATCAGTTCCACAAATCATCCAACCCACTGCCTACTCTTCAGTCGCAGCTTCAACTGATTTGTGGCATCATCGTCTTGGTCATCCCTGAACTTTTATTCAGTAAAAATTGTTTTCCCATTATTCTCTTCCTACGCTTAAAACCAATAACATTATAACTCATTGTGATGCTTTTTTAAGTAATAAAAGTCATAGACTTCCCTTTGGAAAATCCTTCTTATCCTACTCTAAACCCCGTTATTTACACTGATGTTTGGGGCCCTGCTCCAATTACTTCCTTTGACAAATTCAGATTTTATGTTATTTTTATAGACTATTTCACCAAATACATATAGTTATACCCTCTTCACCATAAATCTGAAGTTTCAACAGTCTTTACCAACTTTCAGATTGGTCGAGAACTTCTTTTAGTCTAAAATTAAAATTGTTTACTCTGATGGTGACGATGAATATCAAGCCCTCACATCCTGCCTATCTGCTTGTGGTATATAACACCTTAAGTCACCTCCACACACTCCTCAACTCGTCAGCTTTTCTGAACGCAAACATCGACATATAGTTGAAACTGGTCTTACACTCTTACACCAAGCCTCTATGCCACCAACTTTTTGGACTACAACATTTCAGGCTGTCGTCTACCTCATTAATCGTATGCTCACTCCAGTCCTCGAGTATGAGTCATAATTTAAAAAATTATTTCGTAAATCCTCAAACCTTTAAAAACTCAAAGTATTTGGATGTTTATGTTATCCATGGCTCCGTCCCTATGCCTCACATAAGATAACATCAAAATCTAAACCTTACATTTTCATTGGATACTCCCTTGACCATAATGTCTTTCGATGCTATGAACCCCAATCTCGAAAAGTCTTTACGTCCTATTATGTTATTTTTATAGAGACTACCTTTCCGTTTCACAACCTTGAGTCTCCTGCTGTATGACCTACTCCATCACATATACATCATTTGAGTACGCCATCAATCTCATCAACTGAGTCTCCCATACTATTATCCAGTCCTTCTCCTCGAGATCCACACTCTCTCCTTCTCCCGGTGCAACAGCTCCTCACCCCCTCCATTGTGCCTCTCCCTTCTTCACAAGGTTCCCCAACGACTGAAAGCATTCCCTCGGAATCACAATCACTACATTTATCCTCTCCTGGGACCAATGACACGGAAGTCCCACAGCCTATCCTAATCCATGTTGGTGCCCCTCTACCGTCTATACCTACAACACACCCTATAGCCCCTGGACATCCAATGATAATACGCTCTAAAAGTGGTGTCTTTAAACCATGACAAATCCTTGGCCTACATACCATCACAATATCCTCGTCAGAGACCACTGAACCTACCACAATTACTCAAGCCCAAAAATCTCCATATTGGTGTAAAGCCATGTGTGCAGAATATGATGCACTCATCCATAATTCTACATGGACCCTTGTACCCTCTCATCCCATACAAAATATCATCGGGTGTGAGTCTTTCGAATTAAGCGGAACCCAGATGGATCCGTAGCTAGATATAAAGCACATCTAGTGGCCAAAGGGTTTCATCAATGACCTAGTGCTGACTTCACAGAGACATTCAGCCCTATTGTTAAACCCACAACAATCCGACTTATTCTGAGTTTGGCCATCTCACAAGATTGGCATTTACGTCAACTCGACGTTAACAATGCCTTTCTATAGGGGACCATAACTGACGATGTCTTCATGCAGTAGCCTCTTGGCTTCATCCACTCTCAATATTCAAAGTATGTTTGTAAACTACAAAAAGCTATTTATGGACTTCGTCAGGCTCCAAGAGCTTAGTACACCGAACTTGGCTCGTTTTTGGTATCAATTGGCTTCATCAACTCCAAGTCTGATACCTCCTTATTTCTCCGTCACCAAAGTGGCAATATAATATATCTTCTGGTATATGTAGATGATATTATTATCACAGGCAACAATCATATGGAAATCAAGGTATTCCTCAAGCATTTAGCAGATCGATTCTCCCTTAAAGATCAAGGTGTTAGGATCGAGAGCACTAAGAGGGGGGGGTGAATTAGTGCAGCGGATATCTTTTAGCGATTAAAAACAAAAGCTGCGTTCGTTCGATAAAAATCAGTTTTGAAGCAAAAGCCGACTCAAAGATAACTTATGACTAAGTGCAGTTTACGTCTAAACGTAGTTTACGTCTAAACACAATTTACGTTTAAATGCAGTTTGCGTCTAAACGTAGTTTTACGTCTAAACGCAGATTTACGTCTAAACGCAGATTTACGTCTAAACGCAGATTTACGTCCAAACTCAGTTTACGTCTAAAACGCAGTTTTACGTTTAAACGTAGTTTACGTCTAAACGCAGTTTTACGTCTAAAACGCAGATTTACGTCTAAACGCAGATTTACGTCTAAACGCAGATTTGCGCCTAAGCGCAGTTTGCGTCTAAACACAGTTTGCGTCTAAGCGCAGTTTACGTCTAAACGCAGCTTACGTCTAAACGCAGTTTGCGTCTAAACGCAGTTTGCGTCTAAGCGCAGTTTACGTCTAAACGCAGTTTGCGTCTAAACGCAGTTTGCGTCTAAACGCAGATGACAGTTTGCAGTTCTAAATGAAATCAAGACGTAAACGTAAACTGCACAGAACCTTGTTCGTAAAAGCGCAGAAGACAGTTTGCAGTTGTAAATGAAATCAAGACGTGAATGTAAACTGCACAGAACCTTGTCCGTAAAAAAAAAAAGCGCAGAAGATAGTTTGCAGTTGTAAGTGAAATCAAGACGTAAACGTAAACTGCATAGAATTCATTCGTAAAAGCGCAGAGAGCAGTTTGCAGTTTGTAAATGGAATTAAGACGTGAACGTAAACTGCACAGAACTCGTTCGTAAAAGCGCAGAGAGCAGTAGCTATGTAGGAGGTTTGCAGTAATGATAAAGTGCTCAAAATAAACGCAAACCAGAGATTTAGAGTGGTTCGGTCAGTCTTGACCTACTCCACTTTTGGCTTCCTCTACCGATGAGGTTACCGACGTCAACTAGAGGCCTTCCTTCAATAGGCGAAGGCCAACTACCCTCTTACAGATTCACTCCTTTTGACGGGCTTAGGAGACAACCCTTACAGATGTTTTCTCTCCTCTCTTTACAACTCAAACTTGAAGAACAGAAGGAGGAGGAAAAACTAGCAGTTTTGAGCTTTAAGAACCACTGAAAAGATCAAGATTTCGGGTAAGTTCTTGCTCTTTTCAGTGCTGAATGGGTGGGGTATTTATAGGCCCCAACCCAATTCAAATTTGGAGCTCAAAACGATCAAATCCCGAAATTCTGGGATTAGGCGGTTGCACCTCTTGACTGGAGAGGTTGCACCGCCTGGCAGAGCTCGAAGACCGAGCTCAGGCGGTGCCACCTCTCTGCCAGGGAGATTGCACCGCCCAGTCTTGCTCGAAGACTGAGCCCTAGGCGGTGCCACCTCCTGGCTGGGGCGGTTGCACCTCCCAGTCTCGCTGGGAGACATAGCCTGGGCGGTGCTACCTCCTGGCTGGGGCGGTGCCACCTCTTTCACTATTTCAGCTCACTTGGTTTGGCTCCAAACTTGGCCCAAACCAGTCCGAACTTGGGCCTAATTGACCCCTACTTGGGTTATAGGATTAACACCTAATCCTAACCCTAATTAACGTGCTAACTATGATTTTAAAGACATTTTCTAAGCTATTACAAAGTCCGCAAGTCAAGACTTCTTATGGCGAGCTTCCGACAAACTTCCGGCGATCTTCCGATGAACTCTCGGAAACCATTCTGCGGACTCCCGGCAAGCTCCTAGACTTCACGATTTGTTCTTAGCGAGTTCCAACAAGCTTCTTCGGCAAGCTCCGATCTTTCTCGGCGAGCTCCGCGAACTCCCAACGAACCTTCCGGCGAGCTTCCGAAAAACCCTTCGGCAAGCTCCCAACTCATTCTCGGCTAGTTCCGGTAGCATTCCCGACGAACCTTCGGACTTCCGTCGAACTCTCGAACTCGCAACAAATCCTTCGCGCTTGACTCCGACACTTTGTTTCGCTTTATGTCTTCATCGTTATCATAGTTAATCCTGCACAATTAAAACAAAACTTCGATTGAGACAATTAATCCTAAGCAATTAACCAAGTTGTCCGGCATGTCATTGGTCCCTCAACGCTTCGTCTGATTCTTCGGCGCATCGTCCTCTCCTGCGGCCTATTGCCCAATCGGCCAGTTGACTCCGCAACTCCGATATCCTTGACACAATAACCGCTCTTCTTGGCCCGATGCCCGAGTCCACTGCCCGAAGCCTTCTGTCGATACGTCGACCGATCCATCGGCCCGACGTCCAATCTTCTGACATGTTCCTCCGGCACAACATGATTTTCCTGCTTTAATTGTCTCATCCTGATCAAAGCATCCTGCGTCACTCAAAACACATATTAAATCATAAACATATATCAAGTAGTTTCATCATCAAAATACGAGATTCAACACAAGGAACCTTGAGCTATTTTTTGAGAGTGGAAGCAACATACACATCTTCCGGGCTCTTCCTATCATAACAAAAGTATATTCAAGATCTATTATCTAAAATAAACATGCAAGATGCAAAGGCAGTTACAACACATCTGTCTACTAACGAGTCGCTCAAACTCTATGATAGAAGCCCTACTACAAACCCAACTCAATACCGTCAAGTCCTTGGCTCCTTACAATTCTTATCTCTCACCCGTCCAGATATCTCATTTGTGGTCAATAAATTATCCCAATTCATATATCGACCATCTACTATGCATTGGTCTGCAGTCAAACGAATATTGTAATATCTTCACGGGACTATCAATCATGGCCTCTTTTTCTATAAACACTCCCCCCTTCATCTCCACGCCTTTGCTGATGTTGATTGGGCAGGGAATTTTGATGATAGAATATCCACATCGGGCTATATTCTCTTCTTTGGACCTAATCCAATCAGTTGGAGTTCCAAGATGCAAAAGACAATTGCACGTTCTACAACTGAAGTTGAATACCGTGTCATTGCCACCGCTACTGCAGAACTCAATTGGGTCATAAATCTCCTCAAAGAACTTGGCATCAACATCACTTCTACTCCTATAATATATTGTCACAATGTCAGAGCCATTTATCTATATGCCAATCCGGTATTCCACTCACGCATGAAATACATCGCCATCGACTTTTACTTCGTGCGAGAATAAGTTATCAGACGTCAACTACGTATTTCTCACGTACATACGGTTGATCAACTAGCAGACTCCCTCACGAAACCTCTCACCCGTAAATTGCTTTCATCACATCGATCTAATATCAGTGTCCTTGACAAAAGCACCATCTTGTGAGGGCATGATAACAGTCAAGATCTCTCGTAATAACAACCTCAACAACAACCAAGATCTCTCAAACTACATGAGGAAATATCATACATCTGTTAAGGAAGATCCTCCTCTATTGAGAAACATTCTCTCTTATAACATGTATAAATAGAGAATATTATGTTTTGTTTTCATCTCAATGTAATCTTCTTCTTTGTATTTCATTTCTATCACATCTAACTCTTTAACTCAAGATAAGAGAGATACCCTCAAACTCGGTAATTAACCAAGATTAAGTCTCTAATTCAATGTTATGCTTGCAGTATGTAGTCTACTCGGTGCCGAAACCTTCAGCTTACATATTACGCATCTGTTCTACGTGTGTCAGGAGTCTTCGTCGCAACTACGACGCATAGTCCCACGTATCAGCCCTGCATGGCCTTCAACGACACGTGTCAGTCGTAGTAAGCGGATTAAATAATCCATACACGACTCTTGAGTGTTCTGTACTCCGCGGGGATGAGAAGGAAGAGCAGCAAAGATGTCTTCTCTGGTTACTTGGGGCACCGGGGAACGCTATTCGATCCCTTCTCCACTGACATCTTGGACTGGGACCCCTTTGCGAGGCTGGTTTTGGGACGCCGGCCGGCGCGCACCAACGTGGAGTGGCGGGAGACCGCGAACGCCCACATCATCACCGCCGATCTCCCCGGTACGCCAAAGCTCCATGCATCGTGTACTCTCTTTTCTTGTGTCGTTTCGGTTTGACTGTGTAGGTGTGCGCAGGCGTGAAGAGGGAGAGGTGGAGGACGGCAGCGTGCTGCGGATCAACGGAGAGATGACGGAGGAGGTGGAGCAGGGGGACACGTGGCACCGGTGGAGCGGCGGAGGAGGAGCTTCAGCCGGCGATTTCGGCTGCCGGAGAACGCCAACATGGCGGTGATCACGTGGACGCTGGAGAACGGGGTGCTCGCTGTCACCGCCGCGGCCCCCAACGGCCGCACCATCGACGTCGCCTTGGCTGCATGCACAGATAGGAACAATAACTCGCTGTACAAACAGTACGTGTCGTACATGGATGCATTTTCGTACGTGGGGTTGTATACGGTGGTGGATGCTTTGTCCTCCTAATATATACGGATGGTACTCCGCTGCAACATCGGTTGCATGTAAAATAGTATTTTGTCTTATATATATTGTGCTTTGAAAAAAAAAAAGGGTAATTTATCGAAAAAACTCTTACTAGAGAGCTTTTATGAGTTCTCATATTTAGTATTTAGTTTTTATTAGGAGTTTTTTTTCAAAAATTTTGAAAATGTTTTTGAATGGGTTGTTTAAGTCTGATGGACGATTCGATTAGGATCGATGATTTGGGCTGGGTCGGATCCTTCACACTTAAGTTACAATTCAGGTTGGTTATAGGTTATCATGATATTCGAATTATACTTGTTCACTGTAATTGTTCACAAAAATATTAAATAATTTTATTTAAATAATGTATTTAAATTATATATATATATATATTTTTTAATTTATCATAAATAAAAATTATTACTATAATTATATTGGTATTTAATTTTTCATAATTAAAGTAATTAATAAATATTAGAAAATGATTATTTTTTTAAATAAGTTAGATAATCAAGTTTAATTTATTTTAAATTTGATAAATTATGTAATTAGTGCTATGATAAATTTAGGATAATTTTATATAGAAATTAATATATTTTTAATATATTTTGTGAATGAGTATGATTCAAGTATAGCGATTTTTGGAACAATTCAGGATAGTTTTGTGTAAAAGTTATATATTTTAAGAGTTATTCTTATTTAAATTTTATAATTAATTATCTTAAAAATATTCAAAAAATATTAATTTCAAAATAAATTAGGTAATCGGGGTTGTTTTAATTTTGAGTGTCATTAAGTTAATAAGATAAAAAAAATTTATATTTTGTTTTATGATAAATTTAGGATAATTTATAAATGAATGTAATTTAAATATTATAATTTCTTTGGATAATTTAAGGTAGTTTAAGGTAAAAATTAATATATTTTAAATTTTTAGTTTTATGATAAATTTAAAATAATTTTATATAGAAACTAATATATTTTTAAATATGTTTCTTGAATGTCATTCAAATGTAACTCTAACATTTTTGGGTATATTAAGATAATTTTATATATTTTTAGGATAATTTAAGTTTTTTAGTTTTATAATAAATTCAGGATAAATTTATATAAAAATAATATATTATGTGAATAAGTATAACTTGAGCATAATTATTTTTTTAGATAAAATGTGAGGAAGCGCAAGTGAAGGATGATAAGGAGGGAATGGAGGAAATAGTGGAATACGGGTGGAAGGAAAAAGAGGAGGGTGATGGGGTGAGGGAGTTGGAGAGAAGTAAAAGGATGAGGAAACCAACGAGGAGGAGGAGGAGGAGGAGGAGGAGATGACAGATTGGGAGGATGAGACAGTTTTAAAAATAGAGCCAAAGAAAGAGAAGGAAGCGAAGATGGAGTGGGAGGAGGAGAGAAGTAAGCCACTTGGACTGCGTAGAGAAAGAAGAGAGACAGAGGTAATTTAAAAATTTCAAAGGATAATCTAGATTTAATTAAATTAAATTGAATAATTAAGGTGTTAAATTGGTGTGGTCCGATTCATTAAAAAAAAATCTGTTTAGTTGTAAAAATTTTGAGTCAAATATAGTCAAAGATAATTATCATCTTGCTCATATGGTAAAAGCCTATTAGTAGGAATTTTTGCTGGATAAATTACTTTACAAAATTTATCATTTTAATTATTAATCAATAGCTAAATGATAGTTTATATGGAAAAATTATAGTTTTCTGTTTGATTAATTTGTTGAAACGATTATGATCCACTTGAATAATTAAATGATGACGAATTCATTTTCCATCAAATTGGATGTAGTATTGTTAGAATAATTAATAATGAAACAATTTTTATATCATAATTTTCAAATTGATTTAAAGAACTCTTAAAATAACTCAAAAATTAATTGATTTTTATATCACATTTTCTTCATGAACGGCTGAATAAATCTCATAATGTTATATTCATAGATAAAACTGTGTCACGATTACTTATAAAATTAAGATAAAAGGTATAGGAGATTAAACGATCCAATCATTAGATTAATCATCTAATTACAGACGAAATTACATTTAAAAGTATGCTGCATTGTATCTAACCACTTTCAATCTTCCATCATAAATTTAATGTATTAGACAAATATGATATATAATGATTTTTTATTTTTAAAATATTTTAAATCGAATTTGTTACGTGTCTTTTATTCAAATGTATAGAGAGCACCATATTTCGTCAATCTTTAATAAATCAGTTGGATACGTGTGCCAGTGATTTTATTTTTTTTAATATTTTAATGAATTTTAAATCGAATTAATTATATAAATCAGGTAATAATTGACATGACATATTATTCATTGTTTTAAGGGTCACCCGTGGTAGATCATTCTAAAAAGAGGGATGTTTGAAACGTCAACCGGGCGTGCGCCTGATTCAACTCGGGGTTGGGTCGAGCCGATTTATTCTCTCGTCGGATTGAACCAGATGGTCTCAAGTTCAACACCAAACGACCCCCGGCACCCCGGCACCCCTGCCCTAACCGCAGACTCTCTTTCTCCCCAGTGACTGCGGCGTATCCTCGGTGCGCGGCGGCAGCTTCTTCCGCTCCTGGTATCTCTCTCTTTTTATTCTCCTCCTCTTTCTCCTTCGCCGTCGCGCAGTCCCTTCTCCTCCCTCCTCCCTCCTCCTTCCTCCCTCTTCCTTGTTCATAGCAGCCCCCGGCTCCCCGCCTCGTCACAGCCCGCCCTTTCCCGATCCCTCTTCCCCGTTTCGTCGCAGATCCTAGTTTCGCTCGGGCGAGCCTCGGGGATTTGGCACGACTGGACTGAAGGGTAAGTGATGAATTGTTTCTGATACGGAAGGTATATTGGTAAAAGAATCAGACCCGTAGGGGAAGCAGTCGTCGATAGAATCCCTAAAGCCTCATCCTCCTCCGCCTCTCTCTCTCTCTCTCTCTCTCACTCACTCACACACACACACACACACACACACACACACACACACACATCGAGCGTCTTCCAGTTTCCAGTGCCTCTCGCGCACGTCTTTTTGCCATATTGCAGTGAGTTTTCTCCTCTTTACTATACAGAAGAGTAGGCATCGCTGATCTCTGCGGACAATGATGGGAGAAGTCCTTCTTGGCTTGCCGGGGCCGTGGGCGGAGGATTACCGCGAGAAGGCTGATCATTACACGACAAAGATTGGGGGATTGCCGGTGCGTAAAGTTTCGAACTTGATTATTTTTGGAGGTTTCCAGCTTCATCTTCGATGAGATTTTGCTCAAAAGATGTAATATTGGGTTGTCCATGCGATCTTTTCGTTGTTTTATAAACATCTCCCTTTCAACTCGGTTATTGGTTCTTTTTCTTGTAATTTCACGGTGAGTTATAGGGAACATGGTGGTTTGCCTTTGCAGGATTGGCCCATCCCAGAAGTGGATATTAGCCGTGAGCTTCTTCACTGTAGTCTATGTGGAGGGAGGCTCTCACTTGTGGCACAGGTAGTTTGTTGTTTTCTTACTCTAGTACATCAAAAGCATTTTTTAAAATCTGGAATCAATAAAATTTTGCATGCAATATCATTAATATCAGGTTTATGCTCCTATTTCGTTGCCAAAACTGAACATAGAGGATCGTGCAATATATATTCTCGGTTGCCTGGCCCTGAATTGTGGTACTGACCCTCGAAGGTCTGTTCAGATTGGTTTGTTAATCTTGGTTCGTTAATCTTGGTTCTAGTTTCAGATCAATCATGCTTGTAAAAATGAATACAATTTGCACACAATCTTGCAGCTGGCGAGCTCTTCGAATTCAGAAGTACCATGAGGAGACGAAACCGAGTCTTACTTCTTCAAATGCTGTCTCATTGGAAAAAGAATCTGTTCCTGCTCCGAGAGTTAACAGCTGGTTGGAGGACAACATGTTGGGTAATGAGTCCAGCAAAGTCAACGACGAGAGTGACAGTGACACAGAAATGGAGGACTTAGCACGGGCTCTTTCGGAAGCTGCTGCTCTAGCCTCGAGTTCGAAGAAACAAAATGGCCACAAGAACACGGATGCATCTGCCAGAGGTACAGTAGCGAACCCTAGAGTGGAAGACACCGGTGTGCCAGGTACTTTTCCTTGTGTTACTTCTGATCTTACCGAATAAGAGATGAATTTAGTGATGATATTATATGCCAAAAGGTTGTGATTGCCGAATAGTTGGTGTTCCTGTTTTCCTACTTTATCAGGGAAGTTCCATATAATTGTATTTTGAGCTGCATAAAGTTAAAGCTGTTGTGATAATTTGCATTTTTCTTTGGTTGTAGTTCTCCCTTGTTTCTATATCTATTCCCAAAAGGTCGAGTCCTCTGGTGATATGGATGCTGTTTGTTCTGGTTACACATCACTTTCTCTCAAAAACCATTGTGCTTCTCCTGATACTGAGGATGAAGAACAATGGGAAAGAGAAACTTATGAGTATGATAGAGCTTTAGGTGCCGATAGAACTTATTTGAAGTTCAAGAAACAGATGGATGCACACCCAGAGCAGTGCCTCAGGTACATTAATTTTATCTTGTCCTTTGGTGTCTCCATGATGGCCGGTCAAAGAACTTTTAACTTGAGTACTTACATCCTTAAACAGAAAACTTGTTGGTTAAAATTGACATGCCTGAAAAGGGAAAGAAAAATACATAATCCTGTGGTGCTTTTCTTTTTATTTCTTTTCTTTTCTGTTGGTTGCCTTAGGTGCACTTTCAGCTGTTACATCTTGTACTTAACTAATTTTCAATTTAGTGATGGAGAAATTTTGAAGCACAAGTTGCATCTATCATGGTTGCCTATTAGGTATATCAGTTTCCAGTTTCCTTTTGCGTTGAACTAGGTTGTCGTAACATGACAATAGGCTTTCTCTACAAAGAGTTTCTCTTTTATTTTTATTTTTCGAAGAAAGCCAAACATAAATAGTTCTTCTGCATAAGGTAAAAATACTCATGGAAAATTTGTGCCTCATACTTTCGCATGTACGATTCTTCTATTGAATTTTCTTGGCACTTTTGTTGATCCTTTTACTGTTCTTCTGTGACTTCTTTTACGTAGGTATTCCTATGGCGGTAATCCTCTTTTTGCTAAAACTAAATTACCGAAACCTGACATTTGCAAGCGATGTGGCTCGTCATGCATATATGAGATGCAGTTGATGTCCCCCCTATTATATTTTCTGCAGCAAGCTGTTGATGGTTCATCAGCTTGTTCAGCAGATGGCTGGAGTTGGATAACTCTGATTGTATATACCTGTTCCAGGGTAAGTCCTTGTTGGTTACACTCTTTTGAAGGTTTAACAATTGAATATAAAACTTTTACTGTAACAGCCAATACTTTTTAACAACTTGAACAGTTTTCCTTTATTGGAAAGATAGAAAAATTTGCTTTTCATATTATGCTAAATAATTTTTCAGTGTGGCCTACTTTTCGTTTACATCAGAGAAGACTTGTAAAGTAAAAAAAAATTGAGTGTTTGATAATTCAACTTTAAAGTCGTAAGACCTGATTTCAGCAGTTTTCAGTCCATTAATTGTGCTGGTAGTTACAAAATTGTGACAATGTTAGAACTGAAATTGCTGACAAAAACCATTAGCTCGAGACATATTAGCCAAAAACCATTAGCTCAAGACATATTAGACAATCTCCTAGTAGGTATTGAGATGAATTCTTGATTAGTAATTCTCATTTAATGATTCGTACTAAATGTTCTTATAATTAGGGCCATATAAAACTTCTTACTTTAGTTTTTTTAATAATGAAATAATCATACATCAAAATGAACCACAGATGTGATTTTAGATGGAAATTAGAGATCAGGGCAATAGATGGTAAAACTTTGAGCCACCTTCCCATCTGCTGGGTTTTCTGCTTATGTGTAGGCAGTGATTTAAAAAGCGCTAGGCGCCAAAAGGCGCCAAGGTCCACAAACGCCCGAGGCGTTAGGCGCTCGCCCGAGCGAAGCGAGGCGCTAAATTATAAAAATATATAATATAATTATAAAAATATATAATATAATTATAAAAATATATAATATAATTATTTAAAATTATCTAAATTATAAAAAATATATAATATAATTATAACAATAATTTCAAATAAATAAAAATTAACAACATTAAAATCAAAATAATATATTATTAATCTATTAACAGAAAATTAATCATTTCAAAATTCAAATAAACTTAATATTAAGAGTATACTGAGCCTGATGGAGAAATGAGGAAGCAGCGGCGAGTGGCGGCAGCAGCGGCGGCAGCAGCAGCAGCGAGCGGCGACAGCGGCAGCAGCAGCGACAGCGGGAAAGGGAAAGGGAGCGGAAGGCGCGAGCAGCGGGAGGCCTCGAAGGAGGCGCGAGCAGCGGGAAGGCTCGCGGGAGGGCTCGCAGGAGGCGCGAGCAGCGGGAGGCGTGAGTAGCGGGAGGGCTCGAGGGAGGCGCGAGCAGCGGGAAGGCTCGCGGGAGGGCTCGCAGGAGATGCGAGCAGCGAGAGGGCTCGCGGGAGGCGCAAGCAGCGGGAAGGCTCGCGGGAGGCGCGAGCAGCGACAGCGGCGAGCAGCGGCAGCGGGAGCAGCGGCAGCGAGCGACGAGATCGCGATCGGGATCAAGAGCGGCAGCGGCAGCAGGTTAGTGTTGGGTTAGGATTAGGGTTGGGGTTATATCGGTTTAGTTGGTTCGATTGAACCAACTAACAACCGAACCAGGACCGAACCAGACCTAAAATTCTGGTTCGGTCGCCTTGGTTTACCCAGGCGCTCGCCCGAAGCGCCCAGCGCCTGGGCTCGGGCGAGCGCCCAGGCGGCGCCTGTTTGAAGCGCGCCGCCTGGGACATTAGCGAGGCGCTCGGGCCTCGCCCGAGCGCCTAGGCGAGCGCCCGAGCGCCTTTTGCAATCACTGTGTGTAGGAGTACCTTCTATAATAGGAAGGTGCAGCTGTTGGGCTGTTTTTCCCAACTACACATGGATCCTCTTTGTCTAAAATAGGGTGTCAGATAAAATATTGACAACATATTATCGAAGTAATGACATGTAAAAGGAAGGAGCTAGCCTTTTTTGATAATATGAAAGGAATGTGTGAATTATAATTAACTGTTGATTTTCTAATGCGGTTCTCATCAGGTTGAGTTCCCCATTTTTATTTTTATTTTTGTATGCCCTTAGTATAACTTAGTCATGGTTTGTTAGAAAACTTCACATCCTTCATATCTTATTTTCATATTCAACTATGAAGAATCATTTCTTTTTGTTGCTTCATCTGAATCCTGGACTTGATTGGCATGTCCATTTATGCCAACGATACTTGAGTCATCCTTAATGTTCTTCCATCATCATAATAGTATGTCTTTTTGGTCTTAGGACGTGATCTTACTAATAAATGAAAAACAAGAAAATCAATTGATGAGAGATGTCCTTGGTATATGTTCACAAATTGGCAGACTAACAAATAAATAAGTTGCTGGTATCTCTAGGCAGCACAACATTCTCCATAGGTTCCTTGATGCACTATTGAGCAAGAACGTAGAAATAATTATAAAATTGTAATGTTATTAGGCTATCAGACACTTGCATTTATCTTCAGGAAATTATAGGTCCATTTGGCTACCAGTCCATATGCATGTGAATCATCCTGTTGGACCACCTAGAGACTTCACAGGACCTTTTTGCATATCTGGGTGGTTCATTCAATGTATTTATCAGCACACAAGGTGACCATTGATAGGCTCCAACCTCACGTCTTCCTTTCCTAGTATGTTTCCTTCATTTGAAGTGTTTATTTATTTGCTCAGTCACTTGAACAAACCAAGCAATCATGCTAGATATAAATTGCCAGATCTATTCTGTGGATTAGTCTGTCAAGAGATGACATGACTAATGTAGTGCCACAACATTTTCAAATTTAAGCTACAAACTTTGTAACTTTTGTTGCAGAGTTGCTGTTCATTCAAAGAGTCAACAGAGAGTTGCTGTTGGGAAGTTGCTGAGGAGGCTATCGTCATTCAGGATGATTAAATTATTATTTCTGCGGTCCAAAAATCAGACTGCATATCCAGTGTGCTTGTTTTTGTGAGGAAGTCATTTTTTGAAATTATAACAGTGCATTACTTTGGCACTTTCTCTTGTCTCTTGCACAATGCTTTCAGTACTAGTTGATTTTGGTGGAATGCTTTGTGTAAGGGCTTATATTTTTTGTAGTGGTAATCCTTTGTAGTAATAAAGTTCTTATGTAAGATCAATCTGCTCCATGGTTTTCCATCGTTCCTTTGTAGTAATAAAGTTCTTATGTAAGATCAATCTGCTCCATGGTTTTCCATCGTTCCCTTTTTCCTT
Source organism: Musa acuminata AAA Group (assembly GCF_036884655.1). Taxonomy (NCBI): domain Eukaryota; kingdom Viridiplantae; phylum Streptophyta; class Magnoliopsida; order Zingiberales; family Musaceae; genus Musa; species Musa acuminata. Next base: position 25,364,246 of record NC_088354.1, read on the forward strand.
GTCATTTTACAGCTGCCATGTGCCGTGGGAAGACCATCTGATGACTGGTATTGCATGGATCTTTGCTTGCTTTCGAGTTAATTCCTTGGACGAAAACCTTTTGCCAGGGATGTGCTTGTTGTCCGTTGTTGTGATCCTGTGTAACCAAAAGTCAATGTCTTTCTTCAGCTGAAACCAAGGAGACCAGTGTGCAGGCTGGAACATGTCATCAGCATGGACAACCAAGAACTGCTGCAGTTGAAGCCAGTTATGTCGAACCAAGTCAAGAATCTGATTCTTCAAATTCCCTCACAATTTTTATGCCCGTTGGAATCTAGTTATCAGTTGGAAAATAAGTTCAGAAATGTGTGCTAGCAGCTACTTTCTTATTCCTGTTGATCTCTTCTTCAAGTTGGCTGCGAATCCATGCGGTGTTGAATGTTTTCTGGACCTGTTTGAACCCATAAGAAGGAACATAAGAGGGTGGAATTCTCTCATCGCTTATGTCGAGCATCACGTGGTTCAACAATAACAGAGGCAAGGAGACTGGAATACCCTTCTTCCTTGAAGGCCTATGGTTTACAAAATTTGCACAAAAATTTAAGTTAGAAATATTGTGTTCATTTAAGAGCACATGATCATCATCCTGTGTTGGATGGTCGGGTATTACATCCAGAATAAACTTCTCATTGCACAAAGACTCACTGGGGTACGAAGAAGTCGATGTATATAATCAATCTTGCATCAATATTTAGATGGGTTGCTTTCGTGATTCAAACTTTAATTTTTCAGATTACAAAGAGAAAAATATTTTTTTTCCTTTACTTCTAATTGATGGCGTGTGTGTGTATATATATATATATATATATATATACCAGATCTCCCTAGGGAGACGGTACTGTAGCAGATCGACGGTACTGTAGCAGCGATCTGATCTACTACAGCATCGGCTGTTTCCAAGGGCAATAGTATTGTAGCAGTGATTAGAGAAGGGATCAAACATGCCAACAATGGCCCCTAGGGCTAGCGACGGTGGCGGGAGGGTAGGTACGATGGCAAGACTCCCTACCCTTACCTCTCAAGTTGCTCCTCCACCATATCCTCTCCAGAGAGAAACTCCTTCGACGAAGCAGCATCGAAGCAGGTCGCACTCTAGATCGCGGTAGCTTGCTCTCATTTCCAGTAACCCTCAGCCTTGGACTAGCCTCTTCAAGGCTCCAGAAGTTCAGGCTGATAAGAAGATTGCTGTATACGAGACTACTGATTCAGCAGAGTTGATTGAGACATGGTCTATGGCGATTGTTGGCTATGTGGTAGGTCTCAAAACATCTTATTTTCCACTATCCTCATTTATCAAAACTCGATGGGGAATATCATCATTTAATCTTCATATGCTGGAGAATTGATTCTTTGTTTGCAAGCTATACTCTGAAGAAGATTTGCAACGGGTCATCGAAGGATTCTGGACTATTCGCGGCCATCCAATGATTCTATGACACTAGTCTCTTGATGTCCGTTTGGAGTTAGATAGCCTGCAATCTATTCCATTATGGGTATCCTTTCAAGGCCTTCCTCTACATCTTTGGAGTCGACGTTTTATTGCAAAGTTATGCAGTACTCTAGGACAGCCACTCTACATCGACAAAGCGACAACAGCTCAGATGAGATTAGCATTTGCACGAGCATGTGTACTGGTTTCTTCCGACGAAGATCTTCCTAATGAGGTTTTCTATCGTGATCTTGATGGGAACACTCGGAAGGTACATGTCTCATATTCTTGGAAGCCACAATGATGTCAGCGTTGCTTATCTTTTGGTCTTGCAAATGGAGCCTATCAGCAAACTCCGAAACCGATCACTAAGGTCTATCGACCATGTCAAGTGCCTCAGCAACAAGGCGAGTCTCCTCCAATGGCAGTAGCACCGATAGTGACGAAGACTATTGAGCATTCCAACTCGAAAGGACAACACCGCGAATAGAAGGACAAATCCAAAATTTTATTTCTTCCTATTATGTCGGAGCCTTCCATAACAGAAGTTTCCCATGGTACTAGTGGACAGGAGAAGCATAAGTCAGGAACTTCATCTCTTCCAATATCATTGGATCCGTCCACAATAGGAATTCCAATATCCACTCATTATACCAACCAGGACTTTGTGTCTCAACGAACTCAGGCCCAAACAAATCACATCAGCAAGGATATTCTTCCTCAACAAACTCAGGCCGTAACAAACATCGCCAACAAGGATATTCTGCCTCAACAAACTCATGCCCCAACAAACCTCTCTAGCCAGGTTGCTCCAACAAGTACTAACCCTGTGCCAATCATATCGTGCTTCAACAAACCTTGCCAACCAAGACCACATGATTCAAGGTATTTTAAAGTTTAAACATCTGCAAACTATAGATGAAGTGGATAAATATAGTAATAAATGTTGAATCTCGTATTTTGATGATGAAACTACTTGATATATGTTTATGATTTAATCTGCGTTTTGAGTGACGCAGGATGCTTCGATCAGGATGAGACAATTAAAGTAGGAAAATCATGTTGTGCCGAAGGAACATGTCAGAAGATTGGACGTCGGGCCGGTGGATCGGTCGACGTATCGACAGAAGGCTTCGGGCCGTGGACTCGGGCATCGGGCCAAGAAGAGCGGGTATTGTGCCAAGGATATCGGAGTTGCGGAGTCAACTGGCCGATTGGGCAATAAGCTGCAGGAGAGGACGATGCGCCGAAGAATCAGACGAAGCGTCGAGGGACCAATGACATGCCGGACAACTTGGTTAATTGCTTAGGATTAATTGTCTCGATCGAAGTTTTGTTTTAAGTGTGCAGGATTAACTACGATGAAAGAAAGACATGCAGTAGGAGTTGCACCGGAATCAAGACAATGATCACGTTGGGAGTTCGAGAGTTCGACGGAAGTTCGGACAGTCGTCGGAGGTTCTACGGAAACAAATCCGAGAAGTCCATGAGCTTGCTAAAGAAGCTCGTCGGAACTCGCCAAGTGGATCGTCGCAAGTCCAGGAGTTTGCCGGAAGTCCGCAGGAGCATCACCGAGGGTTCATCGGATGATCGACGGAAGTTCGCCGGAAGCTCGCCGGAAGAACCGATTGACGCACCGGAGCAAGTTGCAGTAAATGTCTTAGGAAATATCGTAGTTAGCACAATGATTAAGTTGGAAATGGGAGGTGATCCCATTAACTTAATCCTGGGGCAATTGGGCCCATGAAAAACCCAAATTGGGCCGAATGGATCAACCCATTCGGACCCTGATTTCTGCCAGGCGGTTGAACCGCCCAAGCCAGGCGGTGGCACCGCCTGGGCTAAGTCTCCGAGCGAGACTAGGCGGTGCAACCACCCCAGCCAGGCGGTGGCACCGCCTGGTCTCAGTCTCCGAGCGAGACTCGGCGGTGCAACCGCTCCTGATAGGAGGTGGCACTGCCTGAGCTCGGTCTTTGAGCTCTGGCAGGAGGTGCAACCGCCTCAGTCAGGCGGTGGCACCGCTTGAGCTCGGTCTTCGAGCTCTGGCAGGAGGTGCAACCGCCCCTGACAAGAGGTGGCATCGCCCAGAGGCTCAGTCTTCGAGCTCTGCCAGGCGGTGCAACCGCCAGATCCCGAAATTTCGGGAATTGACAGTTTTGAGCCCCAAATTCAAACTAGGTTGGGGCCTATAAATACCCCACCCTTTCAGCACTGAAAGGGCACCCAGAAACCATCGAAATTCTGATTTTACTTTGTGATTTTTAGAGCTCAAAAGTGTTGTATGAGTTGAAAGTTCTTCTTCCTCTTTTCTTCCAAGTTCTAATCTGTTAAGAGAGGAAAGAAAATTCTATAAGGGTTGTCTCCTAAGCCCGTCAAAAGGAGTGAAACTGTAAAAGGGTGGTTGGCCTTCGCCTATTGAAGGAAGGCCTCTAGTTGACGTCGGTGGAGGAAGCCAAAAGTGGAGTAGGTCAAGATTGACCGAACCACTCTAAATCTCGATTTGCATTTACTTTGAGCATCTTATCCTTACTGCAAATCTCCTCAATAGCTTACTGCCTTCTGCGCATATACGATCGTGTTTCAAGCTCTGCATTTTCTGAATCGACGTTTAGACGTAAATCATTTTTATCGTACGAACATCATATTTCAGTTTGCGTTTACGTTCTGATTTCTATCATAATTGCAAACTGCCTTTATATCTTTGCTTTAACTGCATCTTGCTTGGTTACAAGTTAAAGTGATTTACGAATATGATTTTCTACCGAAATCGCTCTTATCGTACGAACGCGATTTTAATCGTCGAAAGTTTTCTGCTGCACTAATTCACCCCCCCCCCCCCCCTCTTAGTGCTCTTGATTCTAACAATTGGTATCAGAGCCCGGTATTTCTCATTTCGGATTTACACCTGAGAGAAATGACTCTTCATGGCTTTCAAGAGGGTTTATCGGTTGTTCGTCTATCGTTGTTGAACGGATTGGACTACACTTATTGGAAAAATCGAATGAGAGTTTTATTGATTTCTATGAATTTGGATTTATGGAATATCATTGAAAACGATTTTCAACTTCCCTATAAACCGATGAACGAATGGTCGGATTTGGAAAAGAAGTATTTTTCTTTAAACGCAAAGGCTATGAATGCCTTATTTTGTGCTTTGGACAAAAATGAGTTTAATCGGATTTCTACGTGCGAAACGACTTTTGACATTTGGCGAACACTTAAAATCACGCACGAGGGAACTAGTAGAGTCAAAGACTCGAAAGTTAACATCTTATTGCATGATTTTGAGCTTTTTCGAATGTAACCAAGCGAGACTATAGGCGACATGTACACCCGTTTCACGGATGTCGTCAATAGTTTAAGAGCTCTTGGAAAATGTTTTTTGGATTTTGAACTCGTAAACAAGATTTTGCGTTCTCTTTCTAAGAAGTGGGATTCAAAAGTAACTACAATACAAGAAGCTAAAAACCTAAACAACTTACCACTTGAAGAACTAATTGGTTCGTTGATGACATATGAAATGGTGCACAATGCACATGATGAACAAAATCACCTTCCAAAGAACAGGAAGGATTTGGAACTCCGGACAAATGAATACCACTTGAGCGATGACTCAAGTGATGAGGACAATGATGAACTTAAACTTCGAACACTAAATCTTAATAAGTTTATTAAACAAAAATCTAAAATAAACAATAAACTTGAACGAAGGAAGAGGCCAAAGAAGAAGAACACAAAGTGGGATGAATCGAGCTCCTCCGAAGACGAGGAGAAAATCAAGAAAGGCGAGGTGGCAAACTACGCCTTAACCGCTTTCAATAATGAGGTAATCGAAATCCCCCTAATTTATTTTGAAATTACTTGATGCTTTCATGATGTATGTTCTTTTTTAGTTTAGAATTAATTTTCTTAAAATTTACATGTTTAAAAAAAAAAAATTATGATCATGCTAAGTAATTTTGAAAATGATAATATTTCATATTTTATGATAAACAAATAAAATAATTTTGATTGAAAATATGAAATCATGGTTAAGAAGTAAATGTGTATTACGTTGATTTCCATTATTATTTCTCGATTTTGATTAAAAAAAAAATCATGTTTGATTTGAAGAAATGCATAATGATGTAATATTAAATATTTTGATTAACAATTTTATGCATGAGATTTTAAGCTATACATGATGATAAGCATGTGTTATTTTCATGAGTGTATTTGAAAAACTATGGCAAAATTGTGTTCGAATGCATGAACTTGTTAAGATTATTTTTCGGACTTTCTTGATTCAATGTTCAAATCACTTAATTGCCATGATGATTTTACACTATTTCATGCCTTAATAACATTTTGGAAATTATGTGTTTTGGATACAAAAATTTTTATGATCATGAGCATTTTTATCTTCATGATTGAACTTGAAAATCTATAGCAAAACCTTGTCCGAATGCATGAAATTATTAAATTTCATTTTCGAATTTTCTTGATCATAATAATTCATTTTTGAGAATCTATTGATCTTGATGGTTTTATGATGAAATTCATTTTTCGATCCTAAACGTTGATGCATGTTTAACATAAATGAAAAAGCATGCTAACATGAAATCAATCACTTAAAATTAAATACTTAAAAAAAGAAAAATATATTATGAATGAAATCATGAATCTACTTATGTTACCAATTTTGTGAACCGTAAAAATGATTTTTGGTGATTTGAATTTGAATGAGTTTTATCCAAAATTATGATCTTGGTTCCGTGATATTTACAAATTAAGATTTATTATGAATCAAAAATTTTTCATTAATCGTTCTCCTAAGATTTTCTTTTGATTAATTATGGAGTAGGTTTTTCAAAAAGAAATAATGTCTTTTGGTATTCACATGTTCTAATCTTTCATGATAAGATTTTTATGCAATTCCTTGTATTCATGAAATGTTTATCTCATCACCTAATAATTCTTCTTGATATTCCTTATGTGATGATAAGAATACATGAAATATTCATTAATTTGTTTTGATGTATACAAATAAGAGGTTTCGATCATGTATGGTAGAATGTAATTTGACAAATTTGGTACCATCATGTTGCAAAATAAATGATGATTAGGAATCATGCATTAATGTTGATTGTATATTTTATGATTTGACATGATGCATGCAATGATGAAATATTCATGAATTTGAAATAATGCATGCAATACTTATGACAATGATGTACATGATGTATTGCATATGATATGTATCATGAATGCTTTAAATGATGAATGTTTGGTATCATGATCAACATGTTGATAAATGCTTAAAAATTTTAATGTTCGAGTATCATGTATGTATACCCATTAATGATGATTGATTTATTTTTCGGTATCGTGCATGAAAAATAAGGTTTTTGAAATTGTGTATGTTTTAATTTGAATATATAATGATGCACAAATAAAATTGATACTTACCTTTGTCATAATCTGAAAATTGAAAAAAGGGTCTTCCCTTCTTTTGGACAATGACAAAGGGGGAGCAAGAATTTCTAGCGTGGACATCATGAAAAGAGGCAAACTAGCTAGCTTACACAATTCAAGATGAAAGCAAAAATTATACTCCTCTAAAGAGAAGATGCAAATGTAACACTTGCCAAATTGTTTGCTTGCCTCATGTAAAACATTATCTCTTGCTAGTTTGGCATTTTGCTAGCTTGCACTTTGCAAAGAAAGCAAAAATAACACTTCTCAAAAGAGAAGAAAGAGCTTGTTATCTTGAACATCACAAGTTTGCCAAACAAAAATTGCAAAAGTGCTATCTTGCCTATCTCAAGAAGCAAAACTTGCAACTTGCACATTGCAATAGGAAGCAAGAATCATAAGCTTATACAAGAAAGCTATCTTGCATTTGCTTTCGAAATTTTTGCTAGCTTGTATGTAGTAAAACTTGCATATCTTAAAAATTGCTAGCTTGTAGTATAAAGAGAAGCAAATAGTTGCTATCTCAAGAAAATTAAACATGCTAAACTTACACCTTGCAATGGAAGCAAAATTGCGAGCTCAAACATTGCAAAGGAAGAAAAAAATTGCTAGCTTGCAACTTGCATATTTCAAGAAGCAAGAGTTGCCTTCTTGAACATCTCTAAATTGCTAGCTTGCAAGTTCTAAAATGTTGTAACATTGCTAGCTTGCATGTTCTAAAAGTGCTATCTTGTATGCTGTAAAACTTGCATATCTAAAACTTGATAGCTTGAATATTCTAAGCATGATGTAACATTTGCTGAATTTTCTGGCTTCAAAACTGCATGATGATAAAACTTGATATTATGTTTTTCATGCAATAAGTTAAACTAATATTCCAAACACAAGAATAGTTGGATGTTATGCATAAGTTCATGATGACGTGTTGCAAGTATTCATGATGAATATTGCAATGACTTGAATTCAGTTTGAATTCAAAGTTCTATCAATATGGCATATTGATAGAGGGAGTTTGTTTAAACTCCGGGAGTTAAGTTTAACTCCGTCATCAAGTGGTTGTCATCATCAAAAAAGGGAAGATTGTTGAATCTCGTATTTTGATGATGAAACTACTTGATATATGTTTATGATTTAATCTGCGTTTTGAGTGACGTATGATGCTTCGATTATGATGAGACAATTAAAGCAGGAAAATCATGTTGTGCCGAAGGAACATGTCAGAAGATTGGACGTCGGGCCGGTGGACCAGTCGACGTATTGACAGAAGGCTTCGGGCCGTGGACTTGGGCATTGAGCCAAGAAGAGTGGGTATTATGCCAAGGATATTGGAGTTGCGGAGTCAACTGGCCGATTGGGCAAAAGGCTGCAGGAGAGGACGATGCGCCGAAGAATCGGACGAAGCGTCGAGGGACCAATGACATGCCGGACAACTTGGTTAATTGCTTAGGATTAATTGTCTCGATCGAAGTTTTGTTTTAAGTGTGGAGGATTAACTACGATGAAAGAAAGACATGCAGTAGGAGTTGCGTCGGAATCAAGACAATGATCACGTTGGGAGTTCGAGAGTTCGACAGAAGTTCGGACAGTCGTCGGAGGTTCTACGGGAACAAATTCGAGAAGTCCATGAGCTTGCCAAAGAAGCTCGTCGGAACTCGCCAAGTGGATTGTCGCAAGTCCAGGAGTTTGCCGGAAGTCCGCAGGAGCATCACCGAGGGTTCATCGGATGATCGACGGAAGTTCGCCGGAAGCTCGTCGGAAGAAGCGATTGACGCACCGGAGCAAGTTGCAGTAAATGTCTTAGGAAATATCGTAATTAGCACAATGATTAAGTTGGAAATGGGAGGTGATCCCATTAACTTAATCTTGGGGCAATTAGGCCCCTGAAAAACCCAAATTGGGCCGAATGGATCAACCCATTCGGACCCTGATTTCTGCCAAGCGGTTGAACCGCCCAAGCCAGGCGGTGGCACCGCCTGGGCTCAGTCTCCGAGCGAGACTAGGCGGTGCAACCGCCCCAGCCAGGCGGTGGCACCGCTTGGGCTCAGTCTCCGAGCGAGACTGGGCGGTGCAACTGCTCCTGACAGGAGGTGGCACCGCCTGAGCTCGGTCTTCGAGCTCTGGCAGGAGGTGCAACCGCCCCTGACAGGAGGTGGCACCGCCCAGAGGCTTAGTCTTCGAGCTCTGCCAGGCGATGCAACCGCCAGATCTCGGAATTCCGGGAATTGACAGTTTTGAGCTCCAAATTCAAACTGGGTTGGGGCCTATAAATACCCCACCCTTTCAGCACTGAAAGGGCAGCCAGAAACCACCGTAATTCTGATTTTACTTTGTGATTTTTAGAGCTCAAAAGTGTTGTATGAGTTGAAAGTTCTTCTTCCTCTTTTCTTCCAAGTTCTATTCTGTTAAGAGAGGAAAGAAAATTCTATAAGGGTTGTCTCCTAAGCCCGTCAAAAGGAGTGAAACTGTAAAAGGGTGGTTGGCCTTCGCCTATTGAAGGAAGGCCTCTAGTTGACGTCGGTGACTTCGTCGGTGGAGGAAGCCAAAAGTGGAGTAGGTCAAGATTGACCGAACCACTCTAAATCCCGGTTTGCATTTACTTTGAGCATCTTATCCTTACTGTAAATCTCCTCAATAGCTTACTGCCTTCTGCGCATATACGATCGTGTTTCAAGCTCCGCATTTTCCGAATCGGCGTTTAGACGAAAATCGTTTTTATCGTACGAACATCATATTTCAGTTTGCGTTTACGTTCTGATTTCTATCATAACTGCAAACTGCCTTTATATCTTTGCTTTAACTACATCTTGCTTGGTTACAAGTTAAAATGATTTACGAATCAGATTTTCTACCGAAATCGCTCTTATCGTACGAACGCGATTTTAATCGTCGAAAGTTTTCTGCTGCACTAATTCACCCGCCCCCCACCTCTTAGTGCTCTTGATCCTAACAATAAAGCCATAAAAGGTAAGGATGTTGTACGGGAGGAAAATGCAAAACCGAAGGATAAGAAAAAGGATGGTACATTCCATCCAAAGTCGTAGGATGAATACCTTACTACCTTTTCCATTTGTTTATTACTGATGAAGATTACATGCTGGAATGTTCGTGAACTTAATAAGCCTGAGAAATAAGGGATCTCAGCAGAATAATCAAGTCTGCCGCATGTGATATTGTTATTCTAGTGGAAACGAAAATTAAACAATCGCGAGTCCAAGCTCAAAAGAATTTAATATGGCCGGACGTAGAACTGTTTACTAATGACTCTAATGAAACTTTTGGTAGAATATGGGTCTTATGACATCCTAACTCTATTAATGCCTAGTTTATTTCTGCTACTGATCAATTCATCCATCTTAAGGTGGAAGATAAAAGAATGGCTCTCAATTCAATTTCACTGGTATATATGCTTCAAACAGTATGCAAGAAAGAAATACTCTTTGGTCTGACCTGACTAATATTGCAAATGACTATTTCAATATACCTTGGATTGTTCTTGGAGATTTTAATACTATTCGGTACTCAAATGAAAAAGTGGAGGGTAGACAACTTTCAGAAAGCCAGCTTCAAAGTTTTAATGATTATATAGATGCTGCTGCATTGATTGATATGAAATCTGTGGGTAATTGACTCTCCTAGAGTAATTAAGGTGCTGCTAATAGAAAAATAATGGCTCGACTTGATATGTGTTTGATTAATTAGGAATGGTTAATAGTTTATCCAGATTCACTTCTTTAGTATGATGCTCCATTAATTTCTGATCATTCTTTAATGTACATACACACAGACAAAGCGACATCAAGAGGTAAGAAATCGTTTAGATTCTTTAACACGTGGAGTACTCATCCTCAGTTCCTTGATGTCATCAGATCAGCTTAGAATGTTAATGTGCATAGATCCCCCTCTTACATTTTATGTCAAAAGCTCAAAGCTTGTAAAACAGCACTTAAGGAGTGAAATATAAACATCTTTGGCAATATTACCACCATAGTTCAATTCTGCAGAAAGGAACAAAAGTCAATGCAACATGAGCTGCAACTTCAGCCCCATAATAAGAATATTATCTACAAAGAGACAGAAGCCAAAAATAACTTCATACAAGCCTTAAAACAGGAGGAAAGTTTTGCAAAGCAGAAGTCTCGACAGCATTGGCTTACACTAGGAGATTCCAATACTAAATTTTTCCATGCTTCCATTGCTACTCAAAGGGCCGTTAACCGTATCAAGAAATGTAGAGACAAAGATAATAATCTTATTGAGAATTTAGATGAGGTTAAAGCACATACTGAGTAATTTTTTTATTCCTTAATCAATCTGAGCAACCTAGTAACATTCATGTGGAGCCAACTAGAAAACTTGATTCGGATGCCATTTCAATCCTCAATGCCCCAATTACAAATGACAAAATTGTAAGAGTTGTCTTTAAGTCACCGAAGCACAAAAGCCCTGGTCCAGATGGATTTCCAATTGAATTTTATCAAACTGCATGGTCTATTATTGGAAATGATGTGATTAAGGCTTGCCAACATTTTTTCTCTTTAGGTCATATTCTTAGAGAGATGAATTACACTTTTATCTCTCTAATTCCTAAGAATGCAGGGGCTGATTTACTAGAGAACTATCGACCCATATCATTATGCAATTTTATTTATAAGATCATCTCTAAAGTGTTGGCAGATAGAATGCAAAAGGTAATATAGAAGATCATTAGTCCAAATCAGGCTGCTTTCATCAAAGGAAGAAGTATACATCATAACATTATGCTTACTAATGACTTGGTCAAAGATCTGCACTAAAAAACAAGAGGGACGAAAATATGTTTTAAAGCCAATTTACGGAAAGCTTTTGATTCAGTTAATAGAAAATTTATCTATAAGAGGTAAATATGAAGAAAGCTTACCCTCATCTTTTCGTTGAAAGAGGTATGACAAATTTAGAGAACTAAATTTTCTTTTAAGGAGGGGAGAGTGTAACATCACTCATTTTTTTGAAAATTTATAAGGACTTATTTGTAAATATGAGGATTTTTTTAAATAATTCTTTAGCACTAAATATTTTTTTTATATATTGAAAATATTATGAGGAACCAAAATATGAATCTCAGAAGGTGATTTGTGAAAGATTCACACTAAGAAAAAATAAAATAAAATAAAAGAAAATGAAGGACTTGTGGCATTAGCAAGGATGAGCCACTTGTATTTATTCTAAAGATGACACCTAAACCTCTATGCATGCTTGCCACCTCACTATTTTAGCATGAACCAAACCTAAGTAATTTAAGACACAATTAAGGGAAACTTTACAGCCAACGTAACTTAAGAAGAGGAGAAGGAATTGAAGGAAAAGAGAAAGAGAAAGAGAAAGAATTGAAGAAGTTTTATCTTGGCTTAAGGCTTTGCATCAATTCCCCCACATTTGGAAATCAAAACTTTTAAAGGCAAGTGTTGTAACCCATCCTAGAGATAAATTTTGATCCTTGTTTTCACCTTGATTTTGAGAAAATTGGAAGATTGTGGCTGCATATAAGATATCCATGCCGTTTATACATCAAATGTTGAATCTGGAATTTTTCAGATTTTGACCTTTCAGTACTCGTGTGGTCATAACTTTTTGCACCAAATTTAGATTGAGGAGAAACCTCTTTCATATGAAAGGAGACTTATAGAGCTTTCATTTGATATAAAAATTGAAAGATTTAGAGTAAATGTACCTATCCAAACAAATGAATGAAAAGACCTTATGTATTCGGTAAAATAGATATTACAGCTTCTGACCTTCTATTACTAAATTGCTCATAGTAAAAATTTTGAATTATGCAAAACTTAGTTCTTTGGATAATAAATTCGCATCTTTCTTTTGACACCTAATTTGAAAATTTTGAAATATGTTTGCCATCTGAAATATCTATTTAAATTGATTCTATCAATTCTGCAAAACAGAGATGATCAATTCTGACATTCTATTACTAAATTGCTTATAACTCTCTAGTGAAAATTCTGAATTATGCAAGCTTAGTTCTTTCGAAACTAGATTCACATATCTTTCTTTTTACATTAATTTAGAAATTTTAAAGTATGTTTGCCTTCTGAAACATCTATTTAAATTGATTCTATCAATTCTACAAAACAAAGATGATCAATTCTGACCTTCCTTTACTCTATTTGTTGTAACTTCCTGTTTTTAGTTCATCTAAAAATAGATTGATACAGCTTTCCAATGACACCTATTTTTAGTGAATTGGAGCATGCTTGGTCACTTAAACAATTCAAGAAATGTACCATTCAAATTCTATCAGAATTGAAAACTTTGTTGGGTTTTGCCAATTCAATTTGAATCATATTAAAAATTTGATTTTGCTAAATTCTTCTTCAATTGAGCTTTATATTAGTCTTTTGAAATTATTATATTGTTCATCCTGAAATTGTTGTATGTTTGAAATTTATTATGTAATGCTTTGTTTGCATTTCCTTGTTTGATAAAGGCACATGCATATCTCCGTTGTTCCGCATGCGCTTCTGATATGTGCCAATGTTATTGTTCATATAACCCTTTTGTACTCTGGTGTCTTATGGGATATTATGAACCTTTGCTAGAAATGGTAAAGGGAGTTATGCATAGAGCCCACGATACTCTGCCGGCCCTCATTGACTTCACTCAAATATGGGTGGATGGAGCTCCCAAACATGGGAGACTTATGCTTAGTGGTCATTCAGAAATGGATGAATCACATTATGTATGTGGTCCCACAATACCCTCTATGTTTTTGATATTATATCCAAAGCTTTGCTTATGAGTTTATATTTATGCTTTGGATAAAAATGGAATGCATGCTATATCAAAAATGACATACAAGCTTGTGTTTATTATTCGGTTCACTTGTTATACTTTGGAGTGTTTTGTATGTCATTGTTATGCTTCCAAACACTCTTACACCTTTGATATGCACCTAAATGCTTCATGTGCCATTTGATACATGCCTAAATGCTTCTTTTGCCAATGAAACGCTCCAATTTCCTTTCTTCTATTATTATGTCTAATACCTGTTTTCGAATGAGGTAACCCTTTGTGATTTTTATATCAAATGAGATGATTTCAAATGAACACTTATATTTTTGTTTTTGTTATCTTAATACTAAGCCAGCTTGAACTTCTCCTATCGCCATGGATATGTTAGTCGCTTGCTGAGCTTTTTATGCTCACCCCGTTGCTATATAAAATTTTCAGGGTAGTATCACGCACTGAAAAGCTAGAATTGAGTTGAAGCAGTGAAAGGCTAGAAGATTTTTGGGCTAATCTTTGTTGGATGATAGGTTTTTGTTGTATAGTATACTTTACTTCTGATGTAATGTTAAGGATATGTTGATACTTATGTGTTGTAAAAGTTTAAAGGACCGCTCATGTTTATGGAATGATAAGTTTAAGTTGTATAAGGATAAGAACTCATGGTAAATAATTATCTTTTTGTGATTGTATATATTTCTACAATTATGGATTTGTGTTGTGGTTGATGTTTAGTTGAGTTGCCTTTAGATTTTATGAATCTCTGAGTGAAGTGGAGTATAATTTATGTAATGTACAAGTTTATGAATTGTGAATATTGATTTGAAGGGTTCTTAGTATCCTTAAATTGTTAGATTGGATCATGGATTGAATTGATGATGAATTATGATATTATTGATTTTAGATAGGGTCACATCTCCTGAATGCGATATTTCGGGGGCCGTGACAGTTGGGCCCAATGAGAGGCTCAAACAGTGCCCCAAGAGGTGACACCATCGTGGCATAGTCTCTAAGACTCTATCAGGGGTGGTACTGCCAGTCTAGGCGATTGTATCGCCCCTGGCAGGGTGCCAGGCAGTGGTACCACCGGTTTGGGCAGTGGTACCACCCAGCACAACCCCTAGGCGGTGGTATCGCCAGACTATGTCACGCCCCTCAAAAATATCAATAATATTAAAATTTTCATCACAAACTAATCCAAGATCCAAACTAACATTTGAGGACACTGAAAAACATTCTATCAAATTCATATCTATAAAACCTGTGCAGTTTATAATCATATATCACATCACTCGATAATTCATATTTATGGCAACCCAAGCCAACTTAACAAACATGAACAACGTTTATAAATCCACAAGCTATGTAATTTATACAATCATAACTCGAACCATTTACCACAAGTTCATATCATCGTAAACTAGATTTAACATTCCGAAATTCCAAATAAGAGAGATCTTCTAACACTTTTATGAGGTATATCCATTTCGGTTCATCGACAATATTTCATTACATACAAAATATACTTATCCAACAATAACATAATAACCAACAAGACTTGCCCATAATTCTGAATAGCTCTCCACTGTCTCAGCCCAATTCAAACATCTCAAAGAGTGACAAGCTGACTTAAAAGATTTTATATAACAACAGAGTGAGCTAAAAACAGCTCAGCAAGTGACAAAGCATATTCAGAACAAAAGGAATGATTTCAAACAAGTAAGATATCATAATGCAAGGCAGAATACAAGACTTTTCAAGATACCATATCATTAGATACAAAATCATATGTGTCATGTCATTCAAAACCTATTTGGTTCATAACAGATGGAGCATAGAGTAATTAGAGCATATCAATAGCGTATGAAATGTTCCGGAGCATATCAACTACATATGGAACATTTCGAAGCATAACAATAGCAAATAAAACATTTCGGAGCATATCAAAGGTGTATGAAATGTTTCGGAGCATATCAATAATAAATAAAACATTTCGGAACATATCAATGGCGTATGGACCATTTCGGAGCATTTCAAAGAATGAATACGAAATAGAAGCTCAAACGTCGAATTAACGTTGCATTCATTTCATTCTTATCTAAAGCATATATAGAAACACATAACCAAAGCTCTGGATACCATATGGACAGAGAGATACAAATAATTTGGTAAACAAGGGTCGGAGAACAAAATCTCTATTTGGCAGAATTCATAAGGTCAGATTCAACAGATAACTGGGCAGGTGTTTGGACTCCAAATCTTTCAATACATATATCAAAAGAAAGATCTACGAGTCTAGTTTCTAATGAAATCAGTTTTGAACAAATCGGAGTTTCCAACATCGACTTATAGGCAGCTCGGTATCAAAAGGTCAGAAATTACGATCCCTATTTTGCAGAATCTATAGGCTCATTTGAAACATAAGTTTGGGTAGGCAAACTTACTCCAAATTCTTAAAATAAGCTATCAAAAGAAAGGTTTATGAGTCTATATTCTGATCATATAATTTTTGTCCAAATCAGAGGTCAATACATGAAGCTATAACCATAACAAGGTAGAAAGGTCAGAATCTCAAAAGTTGCACAGATTCGAATCGTTACGTCTAAACAGGAGATATATCAAATGCAAAGCTAGAACAATTCAAAGTTCCTCATATTCAAAGCAAATGTAGAGATAAAATTGCAGTAAGGAAAGATCAGGACACTTGCAATAGAAAAGATTAGAAAGCTTGCAATAGGAAGGATCGGAACACTTGCCTTTCAAAGATTTTGATCCGAAGATCCAAAGAAGGTGTCAGTCCAAATCCTTATACTTTTCCTCCGTGTCCTCTCCCTGTTTTGTTTTCTACATATATCTTCTCTTTTTCCTTCACAACTGCAACTCATGTAGAACATAGAAGCATAGTCACCTGCTCTCTCTTACTCTCATTCATTCGTTTTTTTTTTCAAACACAGCTGTCGTAGCCATCGCTGTTGCCACTACCACAATCGTAGCCACGACCGTAGCTGCTGTCACAATTGCAGCCCCTTTCACTGCACTACTTCCTTCCTCCCTTCTCTCGTTTTTACTTTTTCTTTCCCAAACACTGTTGCCGCATATGCAGCCGCCACCACCGCAACCGCAATCATGGCCACAACCTCTTTTTTTTTCCCCTTTCCTTTCTTTCTCTGTCCCAAAAGCAGCTGCTGCAGCCACCACTGCTGCCGCAGCTACCGCAGCCAACGTCGCAGCCGTAGCCACAGTCGCAGCCACGGCCGCAGCCGCAACCTCTTCTTCCTCCCCTGCTCTGTTTCCTCTCCTTCTCTTCCAGCTGCAGCTGCCACTGCCGCAGCTGCCTCCCCTTCTCCTCTTCCTCTCTTCTTCCCTTTTCCTTTCTCTTCTTCTTCCTTTCCTTCTCTTCTTTCCCAGCTGCACTGCTGCAGTCGCAGCCTCAGCCACGGCCGCAGCCTCTTCTTCCTCCCCTGCTCATCTTCCTCTCCTTCTTCTCTTCCAACTGCAGCTGCCATCGCCGCAGCCGCAGCCCCTTCTTCACCTTCTCTTCTTCCTCTCCTTCCCTTCTTCCTTCCTCTTCCTCTTTCCCTGCCACGGCCGCAGCTTCCTCTTTCCCTTGTCCTTCCTTTCTTCTTCTTCTCCTTCCTCCCCTTCTTCTCCCCGACGAACAGCACCTCCTCTCCTCTGTTTCCTCCTGCAGGAAACAGAGGTGCCGCCACTTCACCCGCTTCTACTTCTTCTCTTCCTCTTCTTCTTCTTCTCCTTCTTCTTCTCCTCTTCTTCCCTTCTCCTACCCGACACCCCACACCTCTCACTGCAGCCCATGCCGCAGCCATCCTTATTTTCTTTTTCTTTGTCTCTTCTTCTTTTTCCTCTTCTTCTTCTTCTCCTCCCCAACGCCCCAACGCACCTCTTCTTCTTCTCCTCTGTTTCCGCCTGCAGGAAACAGAGGTGCTGCAGCCCTAGCTGCTGCCACCTCTCGCTCCTCTCCCACTTCCCTCTCTTTTTCTTCTTCTTCTATTCTTCTCTTCTCCCTCTTCTTCCTCCTCTCTTCTTTTCCCTCTTCTTCTTCTTTTCTTCTTCTCCTCTTCTTCCTTTCTCCTCCCCAACGCCCCACAGCTCCGCGCTGCAGCCCTTGCCGCAACCACCTCCTCTTTTCTTCTTCTTCTTCTTCTTCTGCTTCTCTTCTTCTCCTCTTCTTCCCTTCTCCTCCCCGACGCCCCACACATGAACTCCTCTGTTTCCTCCTACACGAAACAGAGGTGCTGCAGCCCTAGCTGCTGCAGCTATCTCTCTTTCCTCTCCCTCTTCCCTCAATTCTTCTTCTTCTTTTCTTCTCTTCTCCCTCTTCTTCCTCTCTTCTTTTCCCTCTTCTTCTTCTTTTCTTCTCTTCTCCCTCTACTTCTCTTCTTCTTCTCCCCACTCCCCACCGCTCCTCTCTCTCTGTTTCTCGAGAAATAGAGAGCGTGGGAGGCGGTGGGATAAAACCGAAATTTTCGGGTTTCCCTTTTTTTTTTTTTTTTTTTACTTAACAGTTTAGTCCTTAAAATTTTTATATTTACATATAGATTATTCGATTTATAAATAAATATTTATTAATAATTTTCAAAAGTGAGGGATATTACAGACTAGGCGGTGGCACCGCCCAGTGTAGTGTCAGTGTCAGACTGATACTGGCGGTGGTATCGTCCGGACCCAGGAAACCCGTGATGAGATGTTTTAGGCTCCAAGTTTGAATCAACTTGAAGCCTATAAATACCCCTCTCCTCCCTGGTTAAAACACATAAGACTTGAGAGTAAAAATAAAAAGAAATGTTGCTGCAATCTTGTGTGAACTCCTCTCAAAAGTTTTAAGTGTTAGAATAGTTTGAGAGAGGAGTAAGTGGGGGTATAAGGGTTATCTTCTAAATCCGGTAAAAGGAGAATTGAGTTGTAAAAGGTGATTGGTCTTTGCCTATTGAAGAAAGACCAATAGTGGATATCGGTGGCCTCGACAGACGTGGAATCAGTGAAGTGGATGTAGGTCACGACGACCGAACCACTCTAAAATCTGGTTTGCTTTTCTATTGTATAATTTATATTACTGCAAACCTCCTTAAGCTTCTTTTTACATTTTGCACAAAAGTTTTCGAGTTCAAAGTTTAGCATTTCCGAATTCGATTTTAATCGAACGTACGAACGAGAAAATTTCAGAACTGACATGATTTTTACCACTACACTAATTCACCCCCCCTCTTAGTGCCACTCTTGTTCCTAACAATTAGTATTAGAGCCTCATTATCAAATGTTACTCTCTCATTCATCCTCCCTTTTTCAGTGGGATGGACTACAAATATTGGAAAACTCGAATGAGAGTTTTCTTGCTTTCGTTGAATCTCGATTTATGGAATTTAGTCAAAAATAGTTTTCAAAGGTCTTCTCTTCCAATGAACGATTGGAATTTAGTCAAAAATAATTTTTAAAAAAATTAATTCTAAACTAAAAAAGAAAATACATCATGAAAGCATCAAGTAATTTCAAAATAAATTAGGGGGATTTTGATTACCTCATCATTGAAAGCGGTTAAGGCGTAGTTTGCCACCTCGCCTTTCTTGATTTTCTCCTCGTCTTCGAAGGAGCTCGATTCATCCCATTTTGTATTCTTCTTCTTTGGCCTCTTCCTTCGTTCAAGTTTATTATTTATTTTAGATTTTTATTTAATAAACTTATTAAGATTTAGTGTTCGAAGTTCAAGTTCATCATTGTCCTCATCACTTGAGTCATCGTTCAAGTGGAATTCATTTGTCCGAAGTTCAAAATCCTTCCTGTTCTTTGGAAGGTGATTTTGTTCTTCATGTTCATCATGTGCATTGTGCACCATTTCATATGTCATCAACGAACCAATTAGTTCTTCAAATGGTAAGTTGTTTAGGTTTTTAGCTTCTTGTATTGCAGTTACTTTTGAATCCCACTTCTTAGAAAGAGAACGCAAAATCTTGTTTACGAGTTCAAAATCCAAAAAACATTTTCCAAGAGCTCTTAAACTATTGACGACATCCGTGAAACGGGTGTACATGTCACCTATAGTCTCGCTTGGTTGCATTCGAAAAAGCTCAAAATCATGCAATAAAATGTTAACTTTCGAGTCTTTGACTCTACTAGTTCCCTCGTGCGTGATTTCAAGTGTTCGCCAAATGTCAAAAGCCGTTTCGCACGTAGAAATCTGATTGAACTCATTTTTGTCCAAAGCGCAAAATAAGGCATTCATAGCCTTTGCGTTTAAAGAAAAATACTTCTTCTCCAAATCCGACCATTCGTTCATCGGTTTAGAGGGAAGTTGAAAACCGGTTTCAACGATATTCCATAAATCCAAATTCATAGAAATCAAGAAAACTCTCATTCGAGTTTTCCAATAAGTGTAGTCCAATCCGTTAAACAACGGTGGACGAACAACCGATAAGCCCTCTTGAAAGCCATGAAGAGCCATTTCTCTCAGGTGTAAATCCGAAATGAGAAATACCGGGCTCTGATACCAATTGTTAGGATCAAGAGCACTAAGAGAGGGGGGGTGAATTAGTGCAGCAGAAAACTTTCGAAGATTAAAATCGCGTTCGTATGATAAGAGCGATTTCGGTAGAAAATCCGATTCGTAAATCACTTTAACTTGTTACCAAGCAAGATGCAGTTAAAGCAAAGATATAAAGGCAGTTTGCAGTTATAATAGAAATTAGAACATAAACACAAACTGAAATATGATGTTCGTACAATAAAAATGATTTACGTCTAAATGCCGATTCGGAAAATGCAGAGCTTGAAACACGATCGTATATGCGCAGAAGGCAGTAAGCTATTGAGGAAATTTGCAGTAAGGATAAGATTCTCAAAGTAAATGCAAACCGAGATTTAGAGTGGTTTGGTGAATCTTGACCTACTCTACCTTTGGCTTCCTCCACCGACGAGGTCACCGACGTCAACTAGAGGCCTTCCTTCAATAGGCGAAGGTCAACCACCCTTTTACAGTTTCACTCCTTTTGACGGGCTTAGGAGACAACCCTTACAGAATTTTCTTTTCTCTCTTAACAGATTAGAACTTGGAAGAAAAGAGGAAGAAGAACTTTCAACTCATACAACACTTGTTGAGCTCTAAAAATCACAAAGTAAAATCAGAATTTCGGTGGTTTCTGGGTGCCCTTTCATTGCTGAAAGGGTGGGGTATTTATAGGCCCCAACCCAGTTTGAATTTGGAGCTCAAAACTGTCAATTCCCATAATTCCGGGATCTGGCGGTTGCACCGCCTGACTGAGGCGGTTGCACCGCCTGGCAGAGCTCGAAGACTGAGCCTCTGGGCGGTGCCACCTCCTGTCAGGGGCGGTTGCACCTCCTGCCAGATCTCGAAGACCGAGCTCAGGCGGTGCCATCGCCTGACTGAGGTGGTTGCACCTCTTGCCAGAGCTCGAAGACCGAGCTCAGGCGGTGCCACCTCCTGTCTGGGGCGGTTGCACCGCCCAGTCTCGCTCGGAGACTGAGCCCAAGCAGTGCCACCGCCTAGCAGAAATCAGGGTCCGAATGGGTTGATCCATTCTGCCCAATTTGGGTTTTTTAGGGGCCCAATTGCCCCAAGATTAAGTTAATGGGATCACCTCCCATTTCCAACTTAATCATTGTGCTAACTACGATATTTCCTAAGACATTTACTGCAACTTGCTCCAGTGCGTCAATCGCTTCTTCCGGTGAGCTTCCGACGAACTTCCGTCGATCATCCGATGAACCCTCGGTGATGCTCTTGCGGACTTCCGACAAACTCCTGGACTTGCGACGATCCACTTGGCGAGTTCCGACGAGCTTCTTTGGCAAGCTCATGGACTTCTCGGATTTGTTCCCGTAGAACCTCTGACGATTGTCCGAACTTCCGTCGAACTCTCGAACTCCCAACGTGATCATTGTCTTGACTCCGACGCAACTCCTGCTGCATGTCTTTCTTCCATCATAGTTAATCCTGCACACTTAAAACAAAACTTCGATCGAGACAATTAATCCTAAGCAATTAACCAAGTTTTCCGGCATGTCATTGGTCCCTCGACGCTTCGTCCGATTCTTCGGCGCATCGTCCTCTCCTACAGCCTATTGCCTAATTGGCCAGTTGACTCCGCAACTCCGATATCCTTGGCACAATACCCGCTCTTCTTGGCCTGATGCCTGAGTCCACGGCCCGAAGCCTTCTGTCGATACGTCGACCGATCCACCGGCCCGACGTCCAATCTTCTAACATATTCCTCCGGCACAACATGATTTTCCTGCTTTAATTGTCTCATCCTGATCGAAGCATCCTGTGTCACTCAAAATGCAGATTAAATCATAAACATATATCAAGTAGTTTCATCATCAAAATACGAGATTCAATGACGTTTTCCTTAAATGCTAGAGCTATGAACGCTCTATTTTATGCCTTAGATAAAATAGAATTTATTCAGGTTTCTATATGCGAAACGACTTTTGACATATGGAATTATTTTATATGAAACCAAGCGAAATCATTGGAGACATATACACCCATTTTACGAATATCGTCAATAGTTTAAAAACTCTTGGTAAAAGCTTTTCGAACTTTGAACTCGTTAACAAGATTTTACGATCGCTTTCTAAGAATTGGGATTCGAAAATAACAGCTATACAAGAATAAAAAATTTTGAATATTTTTTTGATCAAAGAACTTATCGGGTCTCTAATGACCTATGAAATGATATGCAATGCACGTAAAGAACTTGAGAACCACCTTCCAAAGAACATGAAGGATTTCGGACTTAGAACAATCGAAGACCACTCGAGCATAAGCTCAAGTGATGATGAACTTGAACTCATCACTATGAAATTTAAAAAGTTCATTAAACAAAAGTTAAAGAACAAAAAGAATGGAACTACTTGCTATGAACGAAGAAGAAGTTGCCAAAAGACGAATCGAGCTTATCCGAAGATGTGGAAAAAATCAACAAAGGCGAGGTGGCAAACTATGCCTTAATGGCTTTGAACGATGAGGTAATCAAAACTCCATTAATTTATTTCAAAATTACATGATGCTTTTCATAAGTTTCTTTTAATTTAGTTTAGAATAATTATTTTTCTTGAAAATTACATGTTTAATAATATAATGAAAATGTAAAAAATTAGGAATCATGCTTATCCTTCTAGTATTTTTTTTAAAATGATCATGAAAATTGTATGTTTTATGAAAATATATCAAAATGTTAATCTAATGCTTTGCACCAAATATGATTAATCCTATGTATGTTTTTAAGAAGAAATAATATGTATCTTCATGATTTCTAATTTTGATTGAAAATGATTTATGTCTAATGAAATCATGCTTAATGTCTTAATGAAAATGTTAAGATGTTTGATATCATGCTTAATATGAATTTGTGCATACCTTGAAAACTTGAAACCATGTTTTGATGTCATGCCCAAAGTAGTGATACATAATAATCATGCTTAATAAATTTATATTTCGAAATTATGCATGATGATTTTAGTGATGTATGGACTATTGATTTTTACCATAATGAAAGTGACTTTTTTGGTTTTAAAAATAATGCATGTTTTGATTTAGCATAAATGAGAAAGGCATGCTTATATGAAATAATGTAAGTATCATACTTGATGATTTTATATTTAAATTATGCATGATGATTTGAAGTAATGATGATTTTTGGGTAATTTATGATTTATTGGTCTTGATGGTTTTTATGACAAAATTCATTTTTTCGATCCTAAAAGTTGATGCATGTTTTTATTTGCAATAAAAAGATAAACGCATACTTGTATGAAACATCTCTATCTTATTGATTTTTTGATAAAAGATTAATGAATCTATGTATATTATGCTTTTGTGAATCTCTTGGACTATGAAAATGATTTGATGAATTTGAATGAGTTTTATCGAAATCATAATTTCTCATGATATATTTTATATGAATCAAGAATTTTCATGATCTCCTAAGAAATCTTTACGCTATTTATTAAAGAAGAGATTTGTTAAAATGAATCATGGTTTCTCTTGATTTCTCGGAATTATAACTTGAGTATTCTTTTTATAAATTAAGATTGTTTACTATGATTCTTTCTTTTCACTATTTGAGTTGTCTAAAAAGAATCATAATATGTCTCTTAATATTCACAAGTTGTCTTCATGATTTGTATATCTCATCGCCAATTTTTCTTGTTATCCCTTCATGTGATTGTATGAAATCATGAAATACTCATGATATTATGTTAATTTAAAAAATTAAATGAGTTGAAAATTATGATGAATGTTTGGAAAATAAATGATTGTATCATGTTTAATGATTTTACATGTTGAAATTATGCATGATGAGTTGAAGTGATGATTTAAAAATATTTATTCAAATGTATGAATCGATAATCTTTTTATCCAAATGAATCATGATTTTTCAGAATTATAATTTTTATGATTCATAATGAATTGAGAGATATTATACATGAATCAAGATCGTTTATGTGTTCTCTCATGACATTTTTTAAGGTTTATGACTTGAATTTTATTATGTAAAATTCTTTGAATTTATTAAGTATATCTCATCACTAAGTTCTTTTTGATATTCTTCATGTGATGTTATGAATGTATGAAACACTCATGATATTATTTTGATGCCTGCAATGATGAATTATTCATGATGAAAAATTGTTTTGATATTCACGACTTGATTTTTCATCTTTGTTACCTTACCTTTGTCATAATTTGAAAATTGATGTAAAGGATCTTCCCTTCTCTTTGATAATAACAAAGGGGGAGATAGAAGATGCTAGCTTGCACAATACAAGAAGAAAGCAAAAATTGCTAAATTGCATATTGCAAAGAAAGCAAAAATCATACTTCTCAAAAGAGAAGAAAGAACTTGCTATATTGAACATCTCAAAATTGCTAGCTTGCATGTTCTAAAATGTTGTAAAATTTTTACTAGCTTGCATGATGATAAAACTGGAGATTTATGATGTAATGTATTGAACTTGTATTCCAAACATATGGAAGATACACTTCTCCTTTTTGTTGATGACAAAGGGGGAGAAGTATGATCATGTTATGCATGATGATGTATTACAAATATTAATGATGAAATTTGTAATGACTTGAATTCAGCTTGAATTCAAGGTTCTATCAATATGACATATTGATAGGGGGAGTTTGTTTAAACTCCGGGAGTTAAGGTTAACTCCGTCATCGATTGGTTGTCATCATAAAAAAGGGGGAGATTGTTGAATCTCGGATTTTGATAATGAAACCAATTGATAAGTGTCTATGTTTTAATCTACATTTTGAGTGACGTAGGATGCTTCGATTAGGATGAGATAATTAAAGCAGGAAGAATCATATTGTGCTAGAGGAAAACATGTTAGAAGATTGGACATCAAGCCGAAAGATCGATCGATGTATCGACAGAAGGCTTCGGGCCGTGGATTCGGGCATCGGGCCAAGAAGAACAGATATTGCGCCAAGGATATTGGAGTTGCGGAGTCAATTGGCCGATTGGGTAATAGGCCATAAGAGAGGATGATGCGCCGAAGAATCGGACGAAGCGTCGAGGGACCAATGACATGCTGGACAACATGATTAATGCTTAGTATTAATTGTCTAGATCGAAGTGTGTTTTGCATGTGCAAGTTTAACTATGATAGCAATGCATGAAGCAAAATGAAGTCCCGGAGTCAAGGACGCGATTTCGTTGGGAGTTCGAGAGTTCGTCAGAAGTCCGAACGTTCGTCGGAAGTCTAGCCGAGAAGTCTCGGAGCATGCCAGAGCAGCTTGTTGGAACTCGCCAAGAAGATCATCATGAAGTCCAGGAGCTCGCCGAGAGTCCACCGGAACATTGCTGAGAGTTCGTCAAAAGTTCGCCGGAAGCTCGCCGGAAGAAACCAAGACATAGGGACTTGTTTAGCTTAGCAAATGTCTTAGGAATCATAGTTAGCACGTAATTGGGTTTGGATTTGGGCTAACCCAATTAGGGGCCAGCTAAGCCCATGTAAGGACTGTGTTGGGCCCAATAAGAGGCCCAAATAGTGCGCCAAGAGGTGACACTGTCGTGGCATAGTCTTCGAGACTATGTCAGGCGGTGGTACCGCCAGTCTGGGCGATTGTACCACCCCTGGCAGGGTGCCAGGTGGTGGTACCGCCAGTCTAGGTGGTGGTACCACCCAACACAGCCCCTCAAGCGGGGGTACCACCAAACTGGGTGGTCGTACCGCCTAGTGCAGTGTTAGTGTCAAACTTACACTAGCGATGGTATCGCCTGGACCTAGGAAACTCGGGATGAGATGTTTTTAGGCTCCAAGTTTGAATCAACTTGAAGCCTATAAATACCCCTCTCATCCCTGGTTTAAACACACAAGACTTGAGAGTAAAAATAGAAAGAAACGCTACTGCAATCTTATGTGAACTCCTATCAAAAGTTCTAAGTGTTAGAATAGTTTGAGAGAGGAGTAAGTGGGGGTGTAAGGGTTATCTCCTAAACTCGGTAAAAGGAGAATCGAGTTATAAAAGGTGGTTGGTCTTCGCCTATTAAAGGAAGACCGATAGTGGATGCCGGTGGCCTCGACGGAAGAGGAATCAGCGATGTGGATGTAGGTCACGACGACCGAACCACTCTAAAATCTGGTTTTCTTTTCTATTGTGTAATTTATATTACTGCAAACCTCTTCAAGCTTCTCTTTACATTTTGCATCAAAGTTTTTGAGTTCAAAGTTTAGCATTTTTGAATTCGGTTTTAATCGAACGTACGAACGAGAAAATTTTAGAACCGACATGATTTTTACCGCTGCACTAATTCACCCCCCCTCTTAGTGCCGCTCTTGTTCCTAACAGGAGGTGTATATGGCACAGCCTAAGGGATTTATATCCTAGGACTGCCTAAATAAGGTGTGTAGATTGCTTAGGTCCATTTATGGACTAAAGCAAGCTTCTCGAAGTTGGAACATAAGATTTGATGAGGCAATCAGATCTTATGACTTCGTTAAGAATGAAAATGAGCTTTTTGTATATAGGAAGGTATGTGGGAGCGCTATCACTTTCTTGGTATTATATGTGGATGACTTCCTACTCATTTGGAATGATGTAGGAATGCTATCCATAGTAAAGACTTGGTTATCTACACACTTCTCCATAAAGGACTTAGGGGAAGCATCCTATATCTTGGGGATTCAGATCTATAGAGATAGATCCAAAAGGATGCTTGGCTTGTCCTAGTCCATATATATTGACACTATTGTCAAAAGGTTTGGCATGAAAATTTTCAAGAGAGGTCTCATACCGATGAGACATGGGATATCGCTTTTAAGGAGTATGTCCCCAAAGACTCCTAAAGATAGGGCGAACATGGATAGGATACACTATGCCTTAACTATAGGGTCTATCATGTATGCCATGTTATATACCAGGCCTGATATAGTGTATGCTCTGAGTGTCACGAGTAGGTATCAAGTGGATCCAGGCTTGGAGCACTGCAAAGCAATAAAATGTATCCTTAAGTATTTGAGAAAAACTAAGGATCTTTTATTGGTAAATGGAGGTAGTAGCCTCAAGGTTGAAGGCTACATGAACTCGAGTTTCCAACCCGATGTCAATGATAGCAAGTCGAATTCAGGGTATGTGTACACCCTAAATGGAGGAGTTGTTTGTTGGAAGAGTTCCAAGCAAGATGTTACTGTTGACTCGACCAGAAAAATGGAGTACATTGTTACAGTAGAGGCAACAAAGGAGGGATTATGGGTGAAGAAGTTCAGCACAAATCTAGGAGTCGTGTCAGGTAGTGAGGAACTGATTCCCTTATATTACGATAACAGCGGGGTGATTGCTCAAGTGAAAAAACCCAGGTCTTATCAAAAGTCTAAGCACATTCTAAGGAGGTTCTACTTGATTAGAGAGATCATGACCCGAGGAGATGTAGCAGTGGAAAGAGTTTCATCCGAAAATGATATCGTAGATCCACTAACAAAACTGTTGTCTTAGATTATCTTTGAGCATCACAAGGGTTTGATAGGGATCAAACACATAGGTGAATGGCTTTAGGTCAAGTGGGAGATTGCTAGTCATAGATCATATGAGTGATGGCACATGGGACTTAACATGTAGTCTTTTTACTTATTATTATTATTTGATATTTTATCACTTTATATTGCTTGTTGCTTGAATACATTGTGATGTCCATGGATCTGTGCAATGGGAATCAGATCGTGATGAGATCACGATAATGAGATTGATTCGCCTTTAAACACAGATCCTAACTAATCCCAGTCATAGGTTACTCGAGAGGGACATCGAGATAACCAGATAGACTAGTGTGTGTTGAATCTCAGATTTTGATGATGAAACCAATTGATAGTGTTTATGATTTAATCTATATTTTGAGTGACGCAGGATGCTTCGATCAGGGAGAGATAATTAAAGCAGGAAGAATCATGTTGGGCTAGAGGAAAACGTGTTAAAAGATTGGACATCGGGCTGGAGGATCGGTCGACGTATCGATAGAAGGCTTCGGGCCATGGATTCAGGCATCGGGCCAAGAAGAGCAGATATTGCACCAAGGATATCAGAGTTGCAAAGGTTAACTGGCCAATTGGGCAATAGGCCGCAAGAGAGGATGATGCGTCGAAGAATCGGACGAAGCGTCGATGGACCAATGACATGCCGGACAACATGATTCATTCTTAGTAATAATTGTCTAGATCAAAGTGTATTTTTGTGTGTGCAGGATTAACTATGATAGCAAGGTATAAAGCAAAATGAAGTCTCAGAGTCAAGAACGTGATTTCGTTAGGAGTTCGAGAGTTCATCGGAAGTTTGGACGTTCGTCGGATGTTCTGCCGGAACCAACCGAGAAGTCTAGGAGCTTGCCAAAGAAGCTCATCAGAACTCACTAAGAAGATCATCATGAAGTTCAAGAGCTTGCCGGGAGTCCACCGGAACATTGCCGAGAGATCATTGGAAGTTCGTCGGAAGATCGCCGGAAGAAACTAGACTTATCTTACTTAGATTATGTCTTAGAAATCATAGTTAGCATATAATTAGAGTTGAGATTGAGAGATAATCCCATCAACTCTGTATTAAGATCCTTTTATTTTTTCTTTTATTTTTTATGCTTTAATTTTATTTTCTGCATATTTATTAAGTCTATTTAGTTTAGCCAAAGTCAGAACTCTATAAATGGGGATGTAATTGCTTCTTTTCAATTATCGATAAAAAATATTATTTTATCTTTTGACAAACCCTAGGAGGCCGATCCCCTTGAAGCGATTAAGGAGGGCCGATCCTATCGAAGCGATCAAGGAGGCCGATCCCCTCGAAGTGATCATCCCTTTCTCTTTTTCTTTTTTACGATAAGACTTTATGATCTTATCATTTGGTATCAGAGCGACAATAAGACTTTAGGGTCTTATCATTTGGTATCAGAGCAGTGATCCTTGGCATTCTCGCTACAACGTAACTATCCAAAAAAAAAAAAAAACAAGGAAGAAAGTGTTGTTACCCCGGCGGCCACCGAGAAGGGTTCCCTGCTTCCCTTCTTCCCCACCGCCACCCCTGTTCTCCGACAGGCTGCGCCCTACAGTGACCTTTGCTACCTCCTTCCTATTGCCGGTGCTACTTCCTAGCTGATTGACCAACGCCGCCACTCTCCTCCTCGCTTCCCCATCTCGCTCGAGCGAGAAGGACCACTAGCGTCGTCTCCCTGCCGGCGGACCACCCCTTCGTCGTTGATACTATCGGTGACACTACCCTAACTTCCCTGCCACCATGCCCCCCCCGGGTCGCAGCCGAAGCTGCCGGTTGCCCCCCTCCCCACGGCGACCGAAACAGGGCAACTCACCGCTGCTGCCTTTGTTTCCAGCCGTGCCTCCACCAACCGTGCCTCCTCCAGCACTCCTCTTCCCCTCGAGCACCGTCGTCGCCCAGCCGACCCATCACCACTATGGGCCACCATCCGACGACCGCCGCTCGCCTCCCAACCGCTGCTCCACCTTGCCCTGCATCCCTTGTAACCGAAACAGAACAGAGCACAGGCAACTCACCTTGCTGCCCCTGTTTCCAACCGCACCATAGTCACGTGGGTCCCCTTGCTGCTGCGAACATCGACTACCACCACCATCGCTGCTACTACCCAGTTATTGTGCAGATGCCCTTGACTAGACATTAGAAACAAGAACTGGGGATTAATGACTTGCAATCGTACGCAATGGCTGCCGATAACTCAGTGAAGACACAAATGGAAGCGTTGGAAACCAGAATCGAGAGTTGGCTACAAGATACTCTTCATGATTTCAAAAAGAGCTTGTTGGAGCACTTTAGCAGGTTTCAACAAGATAAGAGCTCCAGTTCTACGTTGAACAGATCGAGAGATACAGGAAAAGGGCCCCAGGGATGGTGACACACACTACCTATTCATCAGGGTAGAATTTCCATGATGGGAAGATGGGGATCCAACCAGTTGGATCTCTAGGGCGGAATTTTTTTTTTGTTTTCATAGAATCCCAGAAGAATCCAAGGTAGAAGTGGCCTCGATTCAGCTCGATGGAGATGCAATCTAGTGGTATGATTAGTACGAAACTTGTTATGGAGTTCCTTCGTGGGAGCAATTCAAAAGAGGGCTTCTTGTTCGCTTTGGCCCATCCGAATATGAAAATGTTGATGGCCAACTTGCCAAAATCCGTCAGACTTCTACAGTATTGGAATATTAGAGTAGATTTGAAAGATTATCAATCCAAGCCAGAGATTGGTCAAAACGATAACTTCTGGGTACATTTATTGAAGGGCTTATTCCTGAGATCTGGTGCGAGGTTAAGGCTCGTCAACCCCGCACTATGATGGCTATGATTTCATTTGCATGCCTACATGAAGAAAAAATCAGTGTGGAATATCGTCGAAACAAAGGTGCCAATAAACAGGTGATTAGCAGGCAACCTACCTCATCTACTCCTAGTTGAAACCATAACATTAGCAGACTAACCCGAGAAGAACTCAAAGAAAGGTTAGCGAAGGATTTATGCTGGCATTGCGATGAAAAGTGGAGTAAGGAGCATCGATGCAAACAAGGAAGACTTTTGATGATTGAAATGATCGAGGAGGAACCAGAAGTAGAAGTATCATATTCCGATCATGAAGAAGTGAAAACCGATAATGATGTTGAAGCCGTCACACATACAGTGCATGCATTGGCTGGCTACTATAATCCACAAACTATGAAAATTGGGGAAACTCTGAAACACCAGTCTATCACTGTTTTGATTGATACAGGCAGCACTAATAATTTTATGGATAGAAAAGTTACAGCCCGATTAGCTTACCACATTGAATGTTGTGACAAATTTGAAGTCAAGGTCACCGATGGACGGATTTTAACCTGTGACAACAAGTGCTCAAAGATAAAACTAATTTTACAAGGTCAAGAATTATTTATGAATTTCTTTTTATTACCCTTGGAAGACCATGAAGTGGTGCTCGGAATTGAATGGCTATCAACCCTAGGTGATGTCTCCTGAAATTTTTCTAAACTAATTATGAAGTTCTATATTAATGGAAGACAGGTGACTCTCAAAGGAAGACAGGGAGGTAAGGTTACAACTATCACTAGCCATCGGATGGAGCGGATCCTTCGGAAGACACACACCGGATTTTTGGTGCAATTGCATAACATTGAAAAGGAAATGACAGTGAACATTCCAACTAGAAATATTGAATCATTGCTAACAGAATTTGCATATATATTTGCAGAGCCACACGAACTTCCACCTCTTAGATGTTATGATCATCGGATCCCACTATTACCCGAGAAGGCACCAACCAATGTCCGACCCTATAGATATCCATATTTCCAAAAGGCAGAGATAGAGAGGATTGTCACAGAGATGCTCAAAATAGGAGTTATACAAGCTAGTGTTAGCCTATATTCCTCCCCAGTCTTACTAGTCAGAAAGAAGGATGGCTCATGGCAGATGTGTGCCGACTATCGAGTACTTAACAACATTACCGTGAAAGATAAATATCCTATTCCAGTAGTGGATGAACTGTTGGATGAATTGGGAGGAGCTCAGGTCTTCACTAAATTGGACTTACGATCGGGCTATCATCAAATTAGAGTACATGAAACAGATGTTCAGAAAACTGCCTTTAGGACACATAACAGCCATTATGAGTTTCTAGTAATGCCTTTTGGGTTAACCAATGCACTGTTAGGACTCTAGCTAGAAGAGTCCTAATTGAGAGGAACATTCATGTAAAACCTACCTAAGCCGACCCCTATTAAAGAGATGAAGAGGCCGGCTACGGTTAGAAGGTTTTTTCTTAGAGAAGAATTAGGAGTTGTAAGGGAATAGGAGTCTTGAGTAGTAGTCCTATTAGGAGTTGGTTAGAAGTAAGAGTCTTAAGTAGGAGTCCTATTAGGAGTTAGGGTTTAGAAGCCCTATAAATAGCCATATATTCCTCCTCTTTTCTTAAGCAATAGATGAATCTTTTTTGTAGCCTTTGAGCAGCAACTTGGAGGGAGGAACCCCTATAGAGTTTCAAGGAGGCCGATCCCCTAAAGAGATCAACCCCAAGTTTAGAATCTGCAAGGGTTTTAACACCTGGTATCAGAGCAGCGTTCTTGGCATCTCGCTGCCCTTCCATAGCCATCCATCAGCCCTCCACAGCTGCCCAAAGTAATTCCCACAATTGCTTAAAAGATCGTCGCCAAATTCCGCCATCATCTCCACCACCGCGGATCATCCCGTGAATTGCAACAAGTTCTGGTTTCCTACCTTACTGCTACTGCAATTTAGTTATCCCTATCCGAAAATCCAAAAAAAAAAAAAATTGTTTCTATATTGTTGCATAAACTTTTCATCACAAAGTTTTCATCTCTACAACGAAAGATACATTGCAAAATTTTAGCCGCATAGCACTATTTGTTTGATCTTGATACTATATTTTCTCTGTCATATAAACTAAGATATTACTGTCAATTCCCTCCTCAAATCTCTCAAATTTTTGGTGGAGATTTCGTTGAAAAACCGCTGTTTCTTCGACAATAATTCTGCTCTTACAAGACAACACAATTCTGCAGCAAACTTTCACTGATTTCTATCAAACCTTTGCTGCCATCCACCATAGATTGAAAACTTCCATCTATAGCCCTAAAACTCCACCAAACCACACCCTCAAACTGTACCCAAAAAAGCCACAAAATAAACCTAAACCGCAGCCTACATCTACCAATCCACCAACCCTTTCAACCATCACTTCTCTCAACCTATACATGCCTTTAA
This sequence comes from Musa acuminata AAA Group, assembly GCF_036884655.1. Lineage (NCBI taxonomy): Eukaryota > Viridiplantae > Streptophyta > Magnoliopsida > Zingiberales > Musaceae > Musa > Musa acuminata. The sequence continues at coordinate 25,397,217 of NC_088354.1, forward strand.
CCCGTCAACAAAAGAGAGATCTTAACATCACAAATTTGGAGTCATATACTATGGCATATGAGGAGGCAATCAATGCTAAATTTGAAGCATTTGAGGTACGAATGGAGGATAAGATTCAGACTCTCCTTACCGAATTCAGTTTGGGCCGACCACCAAGCCCGAAAAAATCACATCAAGGAGAGAGCTCTAACCAATCACATCATGCCCAAAGAGATGAATTCCAAGAGAGGGGAGGCTCTATGACCGACCCCAACTATTCATGCATGAGAGTGGACTTTCCTAGATGGGAAGAAGGAGACCCAATTGGTTGGATCTCGCGCGCGGAGCGATATTTTCGGTACCATAAAACTGCAGATGCATCCATGGTGGAAATTACAGCTATACATCTTGAAGGGGATGCCATACAATGGTTTGACTGGTTTGAACACACTTATGAAGTCCTTTCATAGTGACAATTCAAAGAAGGACTACTGATCCGCTTCGGACCAACTTATTACAAGAACGTTGATGGACAACTAGCAAAGATTTAGAGTGGTTCGGTCAATCTTGACCTACTCCACTTTTGGCTTCCTCCACCGATGAGGTCACTGACGTCAACTAGAGGCCTTCCTTCAATAGGCGAAGGCAACCACCTTCTAACAGATTCACTCCTTTTGACGGGCTTAGGAGACAACCCTTACAGAAGTTTTCTCTCCTCTCTTTACAACTCAAACTTTGAAGAACAGAAAGAGGAGAACTAGCAGTTTTGAGCTCTAAGAACCACAGAAAGACAGCAAGATTTCGAGTGTGTGTTCTATGCTTTCAGTGCTGAATGGGTGGGGTATTTATAGGCCCAAACTCAGTTCAAATTTAGAGCTCAATTCTGTCAATTCCTGGAATTTCGGGATCAGGCGGTTGCACCGCCTGACAGAGCTCGAAGACTGAGCCTCTGGGCGGTGCCACCTCTGTCAGGGGCGGTTGCACCTCTCTGCCAGAGCTCAAAGACCGAGCTCAGGCGGTTGCACCGCCTGACTGGGGAGGTTGCACTGCCTGGCAGAGCTCGAAACTTGAGCTCTAGCGGTGCTACCTCTTGGCAGAAGAGGTTGCACTGCCCAGTCTCGCTCGGAGACTGAGCCCGGGGCGGTGCCACCTCTTGGCTGGGGCGGTTGCACCTCCCAGTCTCACTGGGAGACATAGTTTGGGCAGTGCTACCTCCTGGCTTGGGCGGTTGCACCTCCCACAGCAATCAGGATCCGAATGGGTTAATCCATTCGGCCCAATTTGATTCTTTCAGGGGCCCAATTGCTAACTATGATTAATTCCTAAGACATATTCTGCAGCTTGCTCCGGTGCGTCAATCGCTTCTTCCGGCAAGTTTCCGGCGAACTTCCGTCGATCATTCGACGAACCCTCGGTGATCCTCCTGCGGACTTCCGGCAAACTCCTGGACTTGCGACGATCCACTTGGCAAGTTCCGACGAACTCCTTTGGCAAGCTTCTGGACTTCTCGGATTTGTTCCCGCAGAACCTCCGACGACTGTCCGAACTTCCGTCGAGCTCTTGAACTCCCAACGTGATCATTGTCATGACTCCGGCGCAACTCCTGCTGCATGTCTTACTTTCATCGTAGTTAATCCTGCACACTTATCTCAACACACAGATTAGACAAACAATTGACAATTGATTTCATCATCAAAATCCGAGATTCAACAATCTCCCCATTTTTGATGATGACAATCAATTGATAATGGAGTTAACCTTAACTCCCCCTATCTATATACCATACTTCTTGAATTTAAAAACTTCATAAATTCAAGAGACATATTCCTATCATGATTCCTATCATGATGTATCTCTTGGAAGATGATGTCAATGCTTGACATTCATTTTCAAATATAACTAGTTTGAATGATGGTAATTGTAGCAATTCATCATATTGTAAGATATCGACATGTAAAGCTGTGAAGCAAGATTTTGATATCATTACATGATATGAATATTTAGCAAGTATAGCATTGCATCACATGGTAAGATATCAGTTCGTACGATGCAAATTTTTGTTTGATATCTTGATACAGGGCATATAGCAATGATAGCAATCATATATTTCTTGGTGATGCAAGTATGGCCTAATCATAGCATCAGTGATGGCAACCATATCAACATCAGTGATAGCAAACATATCAGCATCAGTGATAGCAACCATATCAACATCAGTGATAGCAAACATATCAGCATCAGTGATAGCAACCATATCAATTCATATATTTCTCCCCCTTTGTCATCAACAAAAAAACATGGTAGATGTGATTCCAGGAGAACAATATAAGCAAGTTCTCAAGCACATAAAGGAAGGCATGACACGTATAATGCTTTGAATACCTCTTCTCCTTGCATGTTATAATTCTTTGTGCATGAAAGAGGAAACTCATTTTTCCAAAAATAAGAGTGTATAGGAAAATCCGATTTTTAGCATTCAAATAGTTAAGCAAATCCGAAAATGAAATGAACTTTTCCAAAACATAATTTCTAACATGTTATTTGATCAAGTGATACCAAAGCATGTAATACTAATCAAGTGATTTGATCATTCAATAAAGTCCAAAAAATAATTTTAGCTAGTTTAAGTATTCGGACACATCAACATTCATAATTCTCTTCTTATAAAATCAAATTGTTCTTCACTTGGAGGTTTTGTAAAAATATCAGCTAGTTGATGTTTAGTATCAATAAACTCTATGATTACATCATGATTCGTAACATGATCTCGTATAAAGTGATGTCTGATATCAATATGTTTTGTTCTTGAGTGTTGTATAGGGTTCTTTGTTAAGCATATTGCACTTGTGTTATCACATTTAATTGGAATATTTTTAAGATGAACTTTATAATCTTCTAAGGTGTTTTTCATCCATACAACTTGTGCACAGCATGCACTTGCTGCAATATATTCAGCTTCGGTTGTTGATAGTGCAACCGAGTTTTGTTTCTTAGATGACCAGGAAACAAGGGCATGTCCTAAGAATTGACATGTTCCTGATGTGCTTTTTCTATCTAATCTACAGCCAGCAAAGTCCGCATCAACATAAGCAATTAACTCAAGATTCTCTGATTTTGGGTACCATAATCCTAGATTTGTGGTACCATTAAGATATCTGAGTATTCTTTTAACTGCTTTGAGATGAGATATCTTAGGGTTTGATTGAAATCTAGCACAAAGTCCTACACTGAACATGATGTCTGGTCTTGTTGCAGTGAGGTAAAGTAAACTTCCTATCATACCCCTATAAGTTTTTTGATCAAAGCTTTCTCCACTTTCATCAATTTCTAACTTAGTGGAGGTGCTCATAGGAGTGTTAATGGCTTTTGAGTTCTTCATATTAAACTTCTTTAGTAAATTCATAGCATATTTAGTTTGACTAATAAAGATGCCATTGCTTAGTTGTTTGATTTGTAAACCTAAGAAGAATGTTAACTCTCCCATTAAACTCATTTCGAATTCAAGACTCATAGTTTTAGCAAAAGATTCACAGAGAGATTCATTCGTAGAACCAAAGATAATATCATCAACATAAATTTGAACAATGAGAAAATTATTTTCAAAATTCTTAATGAATAATGTAGTATCAACCTTGCCTTTTATGAAATTATTTTCAATGAGAAAAGAACTAAGTCTCTCATACCAAGCCCTTGGAGCTTGTTTTAAACCATAGAGAGCTTTAGTTAATCTAAACACATGATTAGGGAGACTATTATTTTCAAATCCAGGAGGTTGTTCAACATAGACTTCTTCTGAAATAAAGCCATTAAGAAAAGTGCTTTTAACATCCATTTGAAACAACTTAAAATTATTACTACTAGCGTAGGCAAGGAGCATCCTTATGGCTTCTAATCGAGCCATAGGAGCGAAGGATTCTTCATAATCGATACCTTCTTCTTGGTTGAAACCTTTGGCCACTAATCTAGCCTTGTTTCTAACCACGATACCATTTTCATCTTGCTTATTTCTAAAGACCCATTTAGTACCAATAACTAAATGGTCATTTGGCCTAGGAACAAGCGTCCACACCTCATTTCTCTCAAATTGATTCAATTCATCTTGCATTGCGATAATCCATGAATCATCTTTCATGGCTTCATCAACACATTTGGGAGAGAAAGGCGGCGTTGGCACAAAACTTTTTAAAAGAAGATCGTGTTTGAACCCCCTTTGATGTGTCCCCTAAGATTAGCTCCTTAGGATGAGCATCTACATACTTCCAATCCTTGGGTAAGGAAATCTGGGAAGTGGATGCATCCAAGTTGCCAGTTGGAGATGGGGTTTCATTTAAATTCAAGGAATCAAAATTAACATCATCATCAAGATCATTTTTCCTAATTTCAAAAATCTCATTGAAAACAACATGAATGGATTCTTCAATAATTAAAGTTATTTTATTGAAGATACGAAAAGCTTTAGAAATCGAAGAATAACCAAGAAAGATTCCTTCATCGGATTTAGCATCAAATTTTCCTAAGTTATCATTTTCATTCAAGATAAAACACTTATACCCAAAGACTTTAAAATATGAAACATTGGGTTTTTTGTTATTCCATAACTCATAAGGAGTTTTGGTGAGTAGGGGTCTTACTAGAACTCTATTCAAAATATAGCATGCAGTGTTTACGGCTTCGGCCCCAAAATATTTGGGTAGGCTATGTTTATTCAACATGGTTCTTGCCATTTCTTGTAAATTTTGATTTTTTCTTTCTACTACCCCATTTTGTTGAGGATTTCTTGGAGTAGAGAAATTATGGTTGTATCCATTGAGTTCACAGAATTCTTGGAAATCATGGTTTTGAAATTCTCCACCATGATCACTTCTAATTGACGAAATCATAGAACCCTTCTCATTTTGAACAAGTTTACAAAACTTGGTAAAATATCTAAAGCATTCATTTTTCTGTTTTAAGAAGTAGGTCCATGTATATCTGCTATAGTCATCAACAATGACAAAGGCGTATTTGCTACCTCCTAGACTCGATGTAGAGATTGGTCCGAACAAGTCCATATGGATCAATTGTAAGGGCCTAGAGGTGCTTATTTGATTCTTAGTCTTGAAACTACCCTTAATTTATTTACCTAATTGGCAAGCATCACATACATTATCTTTGATGAACTTGATATGAGGAATTCCTCTTACAAGTTCTTTAGATGATATTTGAGTGATTAGTTTCATGCTAGCATGACCTAATCTTCTATGCCATAGCCAAGCATCCTCATTCAAAACCGAAAAACACATTTCATTACATAAATCATTTATGTCAATAGTGTATACGTTATTTTGTTTTAATGCAATCATGGACATGTTTTTATGTGGTTTTTCAATGATGCAAGAATTAGATTCGAATTTGACAGTGTATCCTTTATCACATAATTGACTAATACTCAAGAGGTTATGTTTTAAACCATCAACTAACAAAACATCTTCAATAAAGAAGTTGGATTTGTTACCTATGGTTCCTTTGCCAATGATTTTACTCTTGTTGTTGTCTCCGAAGGTGACATAGCCTTCGTCTATGCTAGTGAGCTTAGAGAATTGAGATGGATCTCCGGTCATATGCCTTGAGCATCCACTATCAAGGTACCATCTCTTGCTCCTAGCTTGCGATGGTGTGGGTTTCTACAAGAAAGGATGATTTTTAGGTACCCATTTGCTTTTGGGTGCCTCAAAGATAGATCTACATTGTTTATCATGTTGCATAGATTTTATCATGGTTCCTTTAGAAACCCAAGTCAGTTTGTTTGGACTTATTTTCTTGAATGGACAATAATGCGTCTTGTGTCCAAATTTGCAACAAAAGTTGCATTTGGTTTGGTGTTGAACATGTAAGATGGAGCCTTTTATGAAGGTGGTTGGATTTCGGTGAGGACTTCTCACAAATCCAATTCCACTCCTTTTTGGAACGTGACCCTTGTTTGCAAGGATCATGTTCAATGACTTGCTACCAACCTCGAATTTCTTCAAGGTGTCCTTAAGTAGCAGGTTTTCTTTTTGGACAGTTTCTAGATCATGGCATTTGATACATGAATTTAAACTATCATGATATTCAGTTTTTAACTTATCAAAATCACAAGTAAGACTATCATGCTCCTTTTTTAGCAATTTGTATTTTCTATTGATAATCTTGCATTCATCAAATAAGTCATGGAAGGCATTTAATAATTCATCGAAAGATAAATCAGCATCTAATAAATTCGTTACCTCATCTCCGATGGCCATTAAGGCGTAATGAGCAACTTGCTCAGTGTTGGACTCCTCTTCTTCGGATTCGCTCGAATCATCCCATGTTGCTTTGAGCGCCTTCTTCTTTGTTGTTCTCTTTTTGGCTTGGGGACAATCACTCTTGTAGTGTCCCGGCTTGTTGCACTCATAGCAAATAACTTGGTCCTTCTTGGGTTCAAGTTTATTTTTAGTGTCATTCTTAAACTTGTTTCTTTTAATGAATTTTTTAAATTTTCTTGTTAGAAGTGCCAAGTCATCGTCATAGTCCTCCTCACTTGAGTTTTCTTTCAAGTGGTCTTCCAAAGTTCTAAGTGCCATATCCTTCCTGTTCTTTGGAAGGATGTCTTCTTGCAAGTCATCTCATAGGTCATTAATGACCCAATTAGTTCTTTAAGAGGGAAGTTGTTTAGATCTTTTGCCTCTTGAATAGCAGTGACTTTAGGATCCCAACTCTTAGGAAGGGATCTTAGAATCTTATTTACGAGCTCAAAATCCGAAAAACTTTTTCCGAGTCCTTTTAGACCGTTGACGACATCCGTGAAACGGGTAAACATGTCGCCATTAGTCTCACTCGGTTTCATTCGGAAAAGTTCGAAAGAGTGTAACAAAAGATTGATTTTTGACTCTTTCACTCTACTTGTGCCTTCATGAGTCACTTCGAGTGTGTGCCAAATATCGAATGCAGTTTCACAAATAGAAACACGATTAAACTCGTTTTTATCAAGTGCGCAAAATAAGGCATTCATAGCCTTTGCATTGAGAGCGAAAGCCTTCTTCTCCAAATCATTCCAATCGATCATTGGAAGAGAAGACTTTGAAAAACCATTTTCGACAAGAATCCAAAGTTCAACATCCATAGAGATAAGAAAGATCCTCATTCGGGTCTTCCAATAGGTGTAGTCCATCCCATTAAACATGGGTGGACGTGTAATAGAATGGCCCTCTTGGTTTCCGACGTAAGCCATCTCTCTTGGGTTTTAATCCGTTTGAGAGTTAACCGGGCTCTGATACCAATTGTTAGGATCGAGAGCACTAAGAGGGGGGGGGTGAATTAGTGCAGCAGAAAACTTTCTGCGATTAAAATCGAAAGCTGCGTTCGACCGATAAAAACAACTTATGTATGAAAGTTAATACTAATCAATGTTAATGTCAAACTAAGCAGGCAGTTTGCAGCTATGATGAAAACCAGAATATCGGCGCAAACTGAAATCCGAAGTTCGTACGAAGAAACTGATTTACGTCTAAATGGGGATTCGTAAATCACTTGATTAGATAAGACGTAGTTTAAGCAGGAGTATAAAGGCAGTGTGCAGTATTGGTAAAGCTCAAAACGTAAATGCAATCTGCAATATGATGATCATACGAAAAAGCAGATTTATGTCTAAACGCAGATTTACGTCTAAACGTTGAAACTTGTTTGTAAAATCGCAGAGGGCAGTAACTATTGAGAAGTTTGCAGTGAAGTTAAAATGCTTAAAGGAAATGCAAACCGAGATTTAGAGTGGTTTGGTCAATCTTGACCTACTCCACTTTTGGCTTCCTCCACCGATGAGGTCACCGATGTCAACTAGAGGCCTTCCTTCAATAGGCGAAGGCCAACCACCTTCTTACAGATTCACTCCTTTTGACGGGCTTAGGAGACAACCCTTACAGAAGTTTTCTCTCCTCTCTTTACAACTCAAACTTTGAAGAACAGAAAGAGGAGAACTAGCAGTTTTGAGCTATAAGAACCACAGAAAGATAGCAAGATTTCGAGTTTGTGTTCTGTGCTTTCAGTGCTAAATGGGTGGGGTATTTATAGGCCCCAACCCAGTTCAAATTTGGAGCTCAATTCTGTCAATTCCCTAAATTCCGGGATCAGGCGGTTGCACCTCCTGACTAGGGCGGTTGCACTGCCTGGCAAAGCTCGAAGATTGAGCCTCTGGGCGGTGCCACCTCTGTCAGGGGCGGTTGCACCTCTCTGCCAGAGCTCGAAGACCGAGCTCAGGCGATTGCACCGCCTGACTGGGGAGGTTGCACCGCCTGGCAGAGCTCGAAACTTGAGCTCTGGCGGTGCTACCTCTTGGCAGAAGAGGTTGCACCGCCCAATCTCGCTCGGAGACTGAGCCCGGGGCGGTGCCACCTCTTGGCTGGGGCGGTTGCACCTCCCAGTCTCGCTGAGAGACATAGTCTGGGCGGTGCTACCTCCTGGCTTGGGCGGTTGCACCTCCCACATCAATCAGGGTCCGAATGGGTTAATCCATTCGGCCCAATTTGATTCTTTCAGGGGCCCAATTGCCCCAAGATTAAGCTAATGGGATCACCTCCCATTTCTAACTTAATCAATGTGCTAACTACTATTATTTCCTAAGACATTTTTTGTAGCTTGCTCCGGTGCGTCAATCACTTCTTCCGGCAAGTTTCCGGCGAACTTCCATCGATCATCCGACGAACCCTCGGTGATCCTCCTGCGGACTTCCGGCAAACTCCTGGACTTGCGACGATCCACTTGGCAAGTTCCGACGAGCTTCTTTGGCAAGCTTCTGGACTTCTCGGATTTGTTCCCGTAGAACCTCCGACGATTGTCCGAACTTCCATCGAGCTCTTGAACTCCCAACGTGATCATTGTCATGACTCCGGCGCAACTCCTGCTGCATGTCTTACTTTCATCGTAGTTAATCTTGCACACTTATCTCAACACACAGATTAGACAAACAATTGACAATTGATTTCATCATCAAAATCCGAGATTCAACAGGTGTTACTAGCAGATTTCTAGCAAATCCAAATAAAGAGCATTGGGCAGTGGTAAAGTGGATTTTTATATATCTCAAAGAGAGCTCTAAGGTTTATTTAAGCGTTGGAGGTGGACCACCTATATTGACAGGTTGCACAGATGTAGAAATGGCAAGCGATATAGTTACGAGGAAGTCCACATCAAGTTATATACTTACTTTTGCAGGGGGAGCTATGTGTTAGGACCCTTTTTCTGAGCTTTTGAATAATGTTTATTGAGTCTGTTTAGTCCAGTTGTTTATTGAGTCAGTTTGGTTCAATTAGAGTCAAGTAGAGGTTTATTTAATATTTATTTATTATTAGAGTTAAAGTCTTGATGGACTTTGGGTGGAACTCTATAAATAGGGATGTAACTGCTTCTTTTAAGTAATCTATGAAATATATTATTCTGTCTTTGGACAAACCCTAGGAGGCCAATCCCCTTGAAGTGATCAAGGAGGGTCGATCCCCTCGAAGCGATCAAGGAGGCCGATCCCCTCGAAGTGATCATCCCCTTTCTCTTCTTCTTTTTTACGATAAGACTTTAGGGTCTTATCATTTGGTATCAGAGCGACGATAAGACTTTAGGGTCTTATCATTTGGTATCAGAGCAACGATCCTTGGCGCAGCCCGCCGCAGCCTTGCTTCCCTTCTTCCCCTAGCTCAGGCGAGAACGACCGCCGCCACTCTCCCTTGGTGACCGAAACAGGGAAATCCTCTTGCTGTTGTGAACGGTTGCCACCACTGTCGCTGCTGCTGCCCAGCCAGCGACGACGCCGCTCGATCACCTGGCCAGCGACCTCTTCTCCTCGCGTCCCCATCTCGCTCGAGCGAGAAGGGCCGCCGGCACCGCAGCCGCAACCACCGGTTGCTGCAGCCCCTCCTTGCAGCGGTTGCAGAAACAGAGCTTCCTCTGTTGCCGCAGCCCCTCGTCGATCGCAGCCACGCCTCGAGCGCCGTCGCCTTCCAGTCGACCCACCACCACTGCCAGCCCCGGCCAGCGACCTTCGACCACCGCTCCACCTCCTCGCTGCCCCATCTCGTTCAAAAAAAAAAAAAGAAAGAAAAAAGAAAAGAAGAAACACGAGAGGAAGAAGAAGCCGCAGCCACCCCTGCGTCCCCTGCTTCCGGCCAGCCCACCCGCCGCTACTGCTCTCCAGCCAACGCCCACCATCGCCCCGCTTCCCGGTCGGCAACACCACCGCAGCCGCCCTCCAACAGCACATGCAGCAAGCTCTTGTGCAGCCGCTTCAACCTCGGCAACGCACGCACCGACTCCTCTTCTCAACCCCCTCGATCTGCACCATTGCTGCAGCCCCCTTGCTCTGTATCGTTTCCGCAGCCACCGGTTGCCACCACTGCAGCCTCAACCCCGGCCGCTTCAACGCCACCTCCCTCTTGTTTTGCCTCCGCTGCTGTAGTTGTCGGTTGCCATCACCGCAGCCTCAACACGGTTGCTCGGCGATTGCTTCCTTGGGTCACAATAGTCGCAACCATCGCCTTTCAGCCTTGGTGCTCTCATCTCACACAGTGACACAAACACAGAGTAGCTACTCTTCCTCTAACGCAGCGACCGCAGCACTGCTCTTGGCCTCCACCTCCTCGGTAACTTCGCATCGATAGTGTTGATGCCCTTGACCGATACCAAAAACAGGAGTTGAGATTACATATTTGCAGTCTTACGCAATGGCCACTGATAACTCGGTGAAAGCACAAATGGAAGCATTGGAAATCAGAATTGAGAATCGACTGCAAGAAACACTTAATGATTTCAAAAAGAGCCTATTGGAGAGCCTTAGTAAATTTCAACAAGGTGGGAGCTCAAGTTCTACATTGCATAGATATGGAAATACTAGAAAAGGGCCCCAAGATTGTGACACAATCTACTCAGACATGAAGGTGGATGGACAGCTCTCAAAAATTTGTCAGACTTCTATAGTGTTGGAATATCAGAGTAGGTTTGAAAGATTATCAAATCAAGCTAGAGATTGGTCGGAACGATAACTTCTGGATACATTTATTGAAGGTCTTATTCCAGAGTTTCGGTGTGAAGTTAAGGCTCGTCAACCCCGCACTATGATAGCTGCGATCTCATTTGCACATCTACATGAGAAAAAAATCAACAGGGAAAATCATGGAAACAGAAGTGACAACAACAAGATGATTAGGAAGCCACTGGCCCCATCTATTCCCAACCAAAGCCTTGACACCCGAAGACTAACCCAAGAAGAACTCAATGAAAGATTAGCAAAGAGTTTGTATTATGATGAAAAATGGAGTATGGAGCATCGATGAAAACAAGGGAAACTTCTGATGATTGAACCAATTGGAGAGGAACCGAAAGCTAAGAATGTGGACTCTGATCATGAAGGTATAAATTATAATAAAGATGTTGGACCTACCATATATACAATGCATACATTAGCCGACTACTCTAACCCGCAAACTATGGAAGTTGGCGAAACTCTGGAACATCAGCCTGTTATAGTTTTGATTGATACTGGTAGCACTAACAATTCTATGGACAATGAGACTGTTGACCGATTGGCCCACCACATTGAAGACTATGACAGATTCGAAGTAAAGATCATTGATGGACGGATTTTCACTTGTGATAGCAAAGGTTCCAAGATAAAATTGATTATACAGGGCCAGAAGTTTCATGCAACGATTACTACACTGAAAGACTGACCTGTTGCTTACACTATCAAAAAGTGGAGACCATACTTACTTGATCAATGAGTTGTGATGCGTTGCAGATAGTCTATGGCTAAAGTGCTGAAAGAGAAGCTCCCCGAGATTGATGTTGCTCAACCTTAAGGACAAGGCTGATTTGAAGAGGGAGGAACTGTTAGGACCCTTTTTCTGAGCTTTTGAATAATGTTTATTGAGTCTGTTTAGTCCAATTGTTTATTGAGTCAGTTTGGTTCAGTTAGAGTCAAGTAGAGGTTTATTTAATATTTATTTATTATTAGAGTTCAAGTCCTAATGGACTTTGGGTGGAACTCTATAAATAGGGATGTAACTGCTTCTTTTCAGTAATCTATGAAAAATATTATTCTGTCTTTGGACAAACCCTAGGAGGCCGATCCCCTCGAAGTGATCAAGGAGGGCCGATCCCCTCGAAGCGATCAAGGAGGCCGATCCCCTCGAAGTGATCATCCCCTTTCTCTTCTTCTTTTTTATGATAAGACTTTAGGGTCTTATCATTTGGTATCAGAGCGACGATAAGACTTTAGGGTCTTATCACTATGTCATAGCAATCCATATTACAAAGGTGTATTGCTCTCTCCATTATAGAGGCAGAATATATTGCTGCTACAGAGGTTTGTAAAGAAATGTTATGGATGAAAGAATTCTTACAAGAATTGAGGCTGAAATAAGAAAACTATATGGTGCATTGTGACAGTCAGAGTGTCATCCATTTGTGTAAGAACCCAATGTTTCATTCCAAGTCAAAGCATATAGATGTTAGATATCATTGGATTCGAAATGTATTTGAAGAGAAGTAGTTGCAGCTTCAGAAAATTCACACAGTTGACAACGGAGCAGACATATTGACAAAGATTTTACCAAAAGAAAGACAAGAGATATGCCGACAGCTAGTCGGCATGACTTCACATTGAGGAGTCATGGGACAGCCTCCCTTTTGGGCTGAAGGGGGAGGTTGTTGGGCTGACAGCCCATGGTTCAGCCTATAGTGGGCTTGAACAGCCCACAGCCCACCTCCTCTTTAACCTAACCCTAATTCATATTAGAGGGTGTGTGGTGGATGCGAAAAAAGGCATAAATAGGAAAGCAACGAGAGCAACATGGGAGATCCTTGCTGTAGCATAAAGGAGGAGAAAAAGACAGAAATCCAAGGAGAAAGAAAGGGAAGAAAACAAGGACAACGCAGAGAGACTATTCTCAATCATCCAGTAGTGTTCTCATCTTAGGTTAGATCAAATCTAGAGTAGAATTTTACTATGATTACTTGAGGAGAATTAGGGAGGATTTAGAATTTTGAGCACAATAACATGATCCTTGTATCCCAGTTATTCTCTTGTAATTATTGCTAGGTTTTGGGCAAGAGATTAAGATTTGTATGTTCATTATACTTATAGTGGATTATCTCTAGCTTGCCCCATGGTTTTTACCCTTCACATTGGAGGGGTTTTCTACATATATCTTAATGTTCTATTTGATTGTAATTCCATTTAATTCCGCTGCATGTTATGGTCTGCTAGTATTTGTTCATATACAAAAGTTTATATCTCTTTATATCCCATCAGATGTAACTTTCACGAAAGCACTAATTCACCCCCCCTCTTAGTGTCGATTTCGGTCCTAATAGTAAGGGTTAAATCTTGGATTTTGATGATGAATCCAATTTACAAATCTATAAGTGATATAGGATGCTTTGATTAGGATGAGACAATTAAAGCAGGAATAATCATGTTGGGCCGGAGGAAAACATGTTAGAAGATTGGACGTCGGGCTGGAGGATCGGTCAACATATCAACAAAAGGCTTCAAGGCATGGATTCGGGCATCAGATCAAGAAGAGCGGATATTGTACCAAGGATATCGGAGTTATAGAGTCAATTGGCCGATTGGAAAATAGGACACAAGAGAGGATGATGCGTCAAAGAATCGGACGAAGCATTGAGGGACCAATTACATGCCAGAAAACATGATTAATGCTTAGTATTAATTGTCTAGATCGAAGTGTGTTTTACATGTGCAAGATTAACTATGATAGCAAGGCATGAGGCAAAATGAAGTCTCGGAGTCAAGGACGTGATTTCATTGGGAGTTTGAGAGTGTATCGGAAGTCTGGACGTTCGTCGAAAGTTCTGTCGGAACCAGCCTAGAAGTCTCGGAGCTTGCCAGAGAAGCTCATCAGAACTCACCAAAAAGATCGTCGAGAAGTCCATGAGCTTATCGAGAGTCCATTGGAACATTGCCGAGAGATCGTCGGAAGTTCACCGGAAGATCGCCGGAAGAAACCTAGACTTATGGACTTGTTTCGCTTAAGTATGTCTTAGATTTCGTATTTATCACGTAATTGGGTTTGAAATTGGGCTAACCTAATTATAGGCCAGTTGGGCTCATGTAAGAACTATGTTGGGCCCAATGAAGAGGCCCAAATAGTGCCCAAAGAGGTGACGCCATCATGGCATACTCTCCGAGACTGTGTTAGGTGGTGGTACCACCAGTCTAGGTGGTGATACTGCCCAGACACAGTCTCCAAGAGGCTGCAGGAAGTGGTACCACCCAGCATAGTGTTAGTGTCAGACTGACACTAATGGTGGTACCGCCCAACACAGGCGGTGGTACCGCCAGTTCTCGGGAAACCCAGGATGAGATATTTTTAGGCTCCAAGTTTGCATCAACTTGAAGCCTATAAATACCCCTCTCATCACCAGTTAAAATAACATGACTTGAGAGTAAAAATACAAAAAAACGCTGCTACAATCTTGTGTGAACTCCTCTCAAAAGTTCTTAGTGTTAGAATAATTTAAGAGAGGAGTAAATGGGGGTGTAAGGGTTATCTCCTAAACTCGACAAAAGGAGAATTAGTTGTAAAAGGTGGTTAGTCTTCGTCTATTGAAGGAAGATCGATAGTGGATGCCGGTGCCCTCGACGGAAGAGGAATTGGCAGAGTGGATGTAGGTCATGACGATCGAACTACTATAAAATCTGGTTTGCATTTCCTTTTTGCAATTTACATTAACTGCAAACTGCTTTCAATACTTTTATGAATATGCTTTCAAGTTAAGTTTCCAAAATCAATTTTTATCATACGAAGAAATTTCAGAACGAACGTTTTTACCACTGTACTAATTCACCCACCCCCCTCGCCCCCCTCTTAGTGCCGACCCCTTTCCTAACAATTGGTATCAGAGCCTCGTTTTCTCATTTGGTTTAACACCCAAAGAGAAATGACTCTTTTCGGCTTTCAAGAGAGTCACTCTCTCATTCGTCCTCCCTTTTTCAATGGGACAGACGACACTTATTGAAAAACTCGAATGAGAGTTTTCTTACTTTCATTGAATCTTGATTTATGGCACATAGTCGAATTTGATTTTCGAAGGTCTTCTCTTCTAATGAACCATTGGAATGATTTGGAGAAGAAAGACTTTTTCTCTAAATGCAAAGGCTATGAATGTGTTAGGACTCTAGCTAGAAGAGTCCTAATTGAGAGGGACATTCATGAAAACCTACCTAAGCCGACCCCTATTAAAGAGGTTAAGAGGACGGCTAGGGTTAGGAGGTTGTTTCTTAGAGAAGAATTAGGAGTTGTAAAGGAATATGAGTCTTAAGTAGAAGTCCTATTAGGAGTTGGTTAAAAGTAGGAGTCTTGAGTAGGAGTCCTATTAGGAGTTAGGGTTTAGAAACCCTATAAATAGCCATGTATTTCTCCTCTTTTGATAAGCAATAGATGAATCTTTTTTGCAGCTTTTGAGCAGCAACTTGGAGGGAGGAACCCCTATAGAGTTCCAAGGAGACCGATCCCCTAAAGAGATCAACCCCAAGTTTAGAATCTGCAAGGGTTCTAACACCTGGTATTAGAGCAGCGTTCTTGGCATCTCGCTACCCTTCCACTGTCATCCATCAGCCCTCCACAACCACCCAAAGCAATTCCCACAATTGCTTAAAAGATCGTCGCCGAATTCCGTCATCATCTCCACCACCACGGATCATCCTTTGATCTCCCCGTGAATTGCAACAGATTCTAGTTTTCTACCTTACTACTGCTGCAATTTAGTTATCTTTATTTGAAAATCCCAAAAAAATTATTCCTATATTTCTGCATAAACTTTTCGTCATAAAGTTTTCATCTCTACGATGAAATATACATTGTAGAATTCCAACCGTATAGCACTGTCTATTTGATCTTGCTACTGTGTTTTTTCTATCCAAATATCTACGAAATTTTTATGACATCTTTGACACTTCCTAACAGTAGATTTTCCTTTGATTTTGTCAAAAAATTCTTAATATAAACCATTGATATTTTACGTCTAATCTGCTATACTTGAAAATCTGCACTGTAAAATTTTAGCCGCATAGCATTGTTTCTTTGATCTTGATACTATGTTGATTCTATCCAAATCTCTACGAAATTTTTATGATAGCTTTGAAACTTCCTAATAGTGGATTTTCCTTTGGTTTCATCAATAAATTCTCAATATAAACTACTGATCTTTTACGTCCAATCTGCTATACTTAAAAATCTATGCTACAGAAAATTTCAGCCGCATATTGTTGCCTTAACCCATCTATTTGCAATCTTTTTGAATGAAATTTCTTATACACTTCATAGATCATCTTGGCTTCCATCTAAGATTGATCTATTGAGGAATTCATCTATAAAAATGATTTTGTGTTGCTACAAATTTTCATCGTAATCCGCTGAAATTTTTCGACGAGAATTCTGCTATCGCAACTTGCACCAATTTCCTTGCTATTATACTGCCGAAATTTTCTTGATTAAATTAGTCATCCTTGCTGTCATATATACTATGATTTTGCTATCAATTCTCTCAAGTTTTTGGTGGAAATTATGTCGAGAAACCGCTGTTTCTTTGACGATAATTCTGCTCTTACAATACATCACATACTTGCTGTAACTTCCACTGATTTCTATCAAACCTTTGCTGCCATCTACCACAGATCCAAAACTTTCATCCACAGCCCTAAAACTCCACCAAACCACACCCTCAAACTACACCCAAAATAGCCACAAAACAAGCCTAAACCGTAGCCTACATCCACCAATCCACCAACCCTTTCGACCATCACCTCTCTCAACCAATACATGCCTTTAACCTGACAACAAAAGAGAGATCTTAACATCACAGATTTGGCGGCATATACTTTGGCATCTGAGGAGGTAATCACTGCTAAATTTGAAGCCTTCGAGGCGTGAATGGAGGATAAGATTCGGACGCTCTTTACCGAACTCAGATTGGGCCGACCACTAAGCCCGAAGAAATCACATCAAGGAGAGAGCTTTGCCCAATCGCACCAAGCCCGAAGATATGACTTCCAAGAGAGGGGAAGCTCTATGACCGACCTCAACTATCCATGCATGAGAGTGGACTTTCCTAGATGAGAAGGAGACCCGATTGTTTGGATCTCACGCGCGGAGCGATATTTTCGGTACCACAAAATCGCAGATGCATCAATAGTGAAAATTACAGCTATACATCTTGAAGGGGATGCTATACAGTGGTTTTACTAGTTTGAATATACTTATGGAGTCCTTTCATGGCGACAATTCAAAGATGGACTGCTGATACGCTTCAGACCAACCGATTACGAGAATATTGACGGACAATTAGCAAAGATATGACAAACCTCCACCATTTAGGAGTACCGAACCAGGTTTAAAAGGTTATATAATCAAACTCATGATTGGTCTCAAAAACAGCTATTGAGGACCTTCATTGAGGGCTTGAAGTCGGAGATCCGAGGAGAAGTTAAAGCACGACAACCGTACACGCTTATGGCAGTCATCTCTTTCACACGACATCAAGAGGAGCAATTGAACCATGAAGCTCGGAGGACTACGGTCACTCCTCAACCAGCAATATTGAAGCCCTTAGCCCCCCCTATTGTCGACCAAGTCCCTACACCAAAGAGGTTAACAAGAGAAGAGCTTCGGGAGCGATATGCGAAGGAGTTATGTTGGCATTACGACGAGTCATGGAGCCGTGAGCATCGCTGTAGTAAAGGGAGACTTCTTATGATTGAACCAATAGAAGAAGAGGTCATTGAATATCTAGAAGAGAGCCTTGAACATTAAGAAGAAGATGCAGAAGAAGAGCCACAACCGACTGAAGTTACGGTACATGCACTAGCCGGCTACTCAAACCCGCAAACGATGAAAATTGGAGGCCTTCTCAAACAACAACCGATCACTGTTCTCATCGACATGAGCAGTACTAATAACTTTCTAAATAGTAAGGTTGCTGTCCAGATGGCTTTACCTATCGAGAATTACAGTAGGTTTGACGTTAAGGTTACCGATGGATGGATTTTAAATTATGATCGTAGGCGCCCGCAAGAGAAATTATTGCTACAGGACCAAGAGATAATTGCAGATTTTTTCCTTCTCCCTCTTAACAATCATGAGGCCATACTCAGAATTAAATGGTTGATGACATTAGGTGATGTTTCCTGAAATTTTATGAAACTAATTATGAAATTTTACAATATGGAGAAATAGGTGACATTGCACGGGAAACGTGGGGGCGACATAACAACGATTTGCACACAACAAATGGAGAAGGTTTTGCATAAAGCATGCAACGACTTTTTGGTACAACTTGAGCAGAAAACTAAGGGAGAGCCAATAGAATTTGAAGATATAAATCTACTTCGTTTGCTTGCTGAATTTTCAAATATATTTGACGAACCGCGCAACCTACCTCTTACCCATCGGCATGATCATTGTATAATGATTCTTCCAGGCAAATCTTCAGCAAATGCTTAGTCATATCAGTATCCACATCTCCAGAAGGATGAAATAGAAAGGATTGTAAAAGAGATGCTTAAAACAGGAGTTATTTGGCCAAGTTGCAATCTCTACTCTTCACCGATGCTACTTGTATGCAAGAAGGACGGAACAAGGCGAATACGTGTTGATTACCGAGCTCTCAATGGCATAACCATCAAGGACAAATACCTTATTCCAATAGTAGATGAATTGATAGATGAAAGAGAGCACAAATCTTCACAAAGCTGGACCTTTGATCTGGGTATCATCAAATACGAGCGTGCGAAGAAGACATACCGAAAACTACCTTTTGAACACACAACAACCACTATAAATTTTTGCTTTCTTCAACAGAAGGTGGAATATCTTGGGCATATCATATCAGAGGAAGGTGTGGCAATGGACCCCTTCAAAATTGGAGTAATGCAAAACTGACCGACCCCGAGAAACATAAAATTACTACATGGCTTTCTGGGTTTAACAGGCTACTACCGCAAGTTCATGAATTGGAGCCTTTCTCTTACAAGATGGTTGACCACTTGCATACAGTAGCAAGACGTTATCTCCCTCCCATCAAAATAAGTCAATATATGATAAGAAGAAGCTCGCCATTGTGCGCACAGCAACGAGGTGGAGACCCTACTTGATTGGTCGACGATTTCAAATTAAAACCGACCATAAAAGCCTAAAGTACCTTTTGGAGCGAAAGATATCATCCCCTGAGCAGCAAAAATAGGTAACAAAACTTCTTGGATTTGATTATGAAATAACTTACAAAAAGAGGAAAGAGAATATTCTTGCAGATGCGCTTTCGCAACTACCCGAGCAAGCTGAAGTTTCGGTCGTTTCACTTCCGACCAGCGGCTTCCTTGAGGATATTAAGATAGAATTGCAGGAAGATTCATAAACTAGTAAGATTATAAAAAATTTGGAGGAAGCACCAAGCTCCGTGACTCATTACAATTGGGACTCAAAAAAATTACACTATAAGGGACGCATTGTGCTTAGGATAAATTCTACTTACATCTTCATGAGCAGATTTTGGACAAAGTTATTCTATATGCAGGGTGCTAAATTGAAAAGGAGTACGACATATCACTCACAAATCGACGGCCAGACAGAAGTTGTAAATAGGTGCTTGGAGACAGTCCAAAGCCACCCACCAAATATGACTATCCAAGGAGAACTCCAGACCCAACCAAGTACCATTATTGATCGATGGATCAAGACTCGACGACGATGACCCACTACTAAAGTGCTAATACCAAAGAACAGGAAGGATTTGGAACTCCGGACAAATGAATACCACTTGAGCGATGACTCAAGTGATGAGGACAATGATGAATTTGAACTTCGAACACTAAATCTTAATAAGTTTATTAAACAAAAATCTAAAATAAATAATAAACTTCAACGAAGGAAGAGGCCAAAGAAGAAGAACACAAAGTGGGATGAATCGAGCTCCTCTGAAGACGAGGAGAAAATCAAGAAAGGCGAGATGGCAAACTACGCCTTAACCACTTTCAATGATGAAGTAATCGAAATCCCCCTAATTTATTTTGAATTTACTTGATGCTTTAATGATGTATTTTCTTTGTTAGTTTAGAATTAATGTTTAAAAAAAATATTATGATCATGCTAGTAAATGATAATATTGCATATTTTATGATAAACAAACAAAATGATTTTGATTGAAAATTTGAAATAATAATCATGTTGATGTCCATTGTTATTTCTCGATTTTGAGTATATTAAATCATGTTTAATTTGAAGTTATGATTAATGAGTATATATTTTTGAAATTATGTATGATGATTCTTGATAATTATGGATTATCGATTTTCATGATAATAACAGTGGCTTTAAAAATTGATGCATATTTTGATTTGACATAAATGAAAAGGCATGCTAACATGAAATCGATCACTTAAGATGAAACACTTAAAAAAGGGGAAAAAAATATATTATCAATGAAATCATGAATCTATTTATGTTATAAATTTTGTGAGCCATAAAAATGATTTTGATGGTTTAAATTTGAAATGAGTTTTATCAAAATCATGATCATGATTTGTCAAATTGAATGAATTGAAAATGAATGATGATTTTTCTCTTGAATGATTGTGACCTGTATTCTATGTATTCATGATATGATTTTTATGTAACTCTTTGTATTCATGAAAGGTTTATCTCATCACCCAATTATTTTCTTCTTGATATTCCTTATGTGATGATATGAATACATGAAATATTCATTAATTTATTTTGATGTATACAAATGAAAAGTTATGATCATGCATGGTAGGATATAATTTAACAAAATTGATACCATCATGATATGAAACATTTATGATTTACAATGATGCACGCAATACTTGAGCTTTTTAATTATGATGTGATGTATTGCATATGATGTGAATCATGATTTAAAATGCTATGAGTTGTTGCTAAAATGAAGTATTATAAATGTTGATTTAATGTCATGAATGCTCTAAATGATGAATGTTTGGTATCATGATCAAAATAAAGTGATAAATACTTAAAAAATATTGATTTAATGTTCGGTATCATGAACACTTTATTATCATACATGAAAATAGTGATAAATACTTTGAAAATAAATGTTTGTATCATGTTAGATGGTTTGACATATTGTGCATGATAAGCTATAAAAGATGATTGAAACAATGATTGAAATAATAGGAATGATGATTTGGAATCATATAATAATGAGTTTATATGTTTTAAGAATATATATGATGATAATGATGCATGCAATGATGAAAAATTAATGATAAAATAATTGTTTTGACATTCAAGACTTGAATTTTCATCAGTACTATTTACCTTTGTCATAATTTAGAAATTAACGTAAAGGGTCTTCACTCCTTTTTGACAATGACAAAGGGGGAGCAAAACATGCTTGAAAGCTAATTTGCTAGCTCATATAATTCAAAAAAAGGGAGAAAGAAAATAATTACAGTTCTCAAAAGAAAAGGAATTGCTATCTTGAACATCACCATGAAGTGCTATCTTACAAATCTCAAGATGCAAACATGCACAATTTGTAATTTTGCACATCATTAAAATTTATGATGCTTTGGTGATTATGCATGTTCTAAAATGTTATAAGATTCACTAGCTTGCATGATGTAGAACTTGCTATATTGAACATCACCAAGGAATGATATCTTGCAGAAGCAAAAAGTTAACTTGCACATGTAGAAAAACTTATATTTCAAGAAGCAAGAATTGCTTTCTTGAACATCTCAAAATTACTAGCTTGCATGTCTTAAAATTGTAAACTTGCCATCGTACTACCATGATGATAAGCATGCCTTACCTTCGTGATTGTAATTGAATATCTAGAGCAAAACCTTGTCCGAATGTATGAAAGTGTTAATTTCATATTCGGATTCTCTTAACTATTGGTATCCTAACAATTGGATTTTCGAATTATCCTCTTCCAGACTTAATAAGCATATGTCATATCAAGTTTAATTCATATCATTGATTTTTGACATATGGAATCAACTAGCAAATACATCTCTCATACACTTATTATGTGAACAATATTTTGTTTTGAAAAATGGATTTGATGAAATGATTCATGCTTATAAATTCCTTCTTGAAAAAGGAAGTCATTTTTACGTACAAGGATTTGATTCACATACATATCTTGATACTTGTAAAAATGAAGCGTGCTTTAATATCTTATCAATTTTAACTTCATTCGAGTAAGCTCAGAAATAGCTTTCCTCCTTCATGTAAAAAGAAAATAACAAATAAAATGGAAGAAGTTTTCAAAGCTATCTCCATGTCATGTTTTCCTTGAGATGTTTGAATATTTGGTATCTTATCACTCTTTGTTGAAAAATGATATGAACCTACTTATGGCATCGCACTTATATTTAAAAT
Source organism: Musa acuminata AAA Group (assembly GCF_036884655.1). Taxonomy (NCBI): domain Eukaryota; kingdom Viridiplantae; phylum Streptophyta; class Magnoliopsida; order Zingiberales; family Musaceae; genus Musa; species Musa acuminata. The sequence goes on from NC_088354.1 coordinate 25,419,623, forward strand.
TTGCTTATACCGTTCCCCTTTTTGTTGATGACAAAGGGGGAGAAATATATGAATTGATGCTATGATTGCCAAATTTGCATTATGCCATGTTTGCATCATGCGTTAAGATATCAAGAACTTGTATCGTAATTTTACGCGTTGATATCTTACCATGTGATGAAATGCTACAATTGATTGTTGAATCTCGTATTTTGATGATGAAACCACTTGATATATGTTTATGATTTAATCTACGTTTTGAGTGACGCAGGATGCTTCGATCAGGATGAGACAATTAAAGCAGGAAAATCATGTTGTGCCGGAGGAACATGTCAGAAGATTGGACGTCGGGCCGGTGGATCGGTCGACGTATCGACAGAAGGCTTCGAGCCGTGGACTCGGGCATCGGGCTAAGAAGAGCGGGTATTGTGCCAAGGATATCGGAGTTGTGGAGTCAACTAGCCGATTGGGCAATAGGCTGCAGGAGAGGATGATGCGCCGAAGAATCGAACGAAGTGTCGAGGGACCAATGACATGCCGGACAACTTGGTTAATTGCTTAGGATTAATTGTCTTGATCAAAGTTTTGAGTGTGCAGGATTAACTACGATGGAAGAAAGACATGCAGCGGGAGTTGCGCCGGAGTCAAGACAATGATCACGTTGGGAGTTCGAGAGTTCGACGGAAGTTCGGACAGTCGTCGGAGGTTATGCGGGAACAAATCCGAGAAGTCTATAAGCTTGCCAAAGAAGCTCGTCGGAACTCGCCAAGTGAATCGTCGCAAGTCCAGGAGTTTTCCGGAAGTCCGTAGGAGCGTCACCGAGGGTTCATCGGATGATCGACGAAAGTTCGTCGGAAGCTCGCCGGATGAAGCGATTGACGCACCGGAGCAAGTTGCAGTAAATGTCTTAGGCAAAATCGTAGTTAGCATAATGATTAAGTTGGAAATGGGAGGTGATACCATTAACTTAATCTTGGGGCAATTGGGCCCCTAAAAACCCAAATTAGGCCGAATGGATCAACCCATTCGGACCCTGATTTCTGTTGGGAGGTGCAACCGCCCCAGCCAGGAGGTAGCACCGCCTAGGCTAAGTCTTCGAGCGAGACTGGGCGTTGCAACCGCCCCAGCCATGAGGTAGCACCGCCTGGGCTCAGTCTCCGAGTGAGATTGGGCGGTGCAACCTCTCTTGACAAGAGGTAGCACCGCCTGAGCTTGGTCTTCGAGCTCTGGCAGGAGGTGCAACCGCCTCTGTCAGGCGGTGGCACCGCCTCAGCTCAATCTTCGAGCTCTGGCAGGAGGTCCAACCGCCCCTGACAGAGGTGGCACCGCCCAGAGGCTCAATCTTCGAGCTCTGCCAGCCGGTGCAACCGCTCCAGTCAGGAGGTGCAACCGCCTGATCCCGGAATTCTGGGAATTGACAGTTTTGAGCTCCAAATTTGAACTTGGTTGGGGCCTATAAATACCCCACCCATTCAGCACTGAAAGAGCATGAACTTATACCGAATGCTTGATCTTTTTCTGTGATTCTTAGAGCTCAAAATTGTTGTAAAAGCCAAAAGTTCTTCTCCCTCTGTTCTTCCAAGTTCTGAGTTGTAAAGAGAGGAGAGAAAATTTCTGTAAGGGTTGTCTCCTAAGCCCGTTAAAAGGAGTGAAACTATAAAAGGGTGGTTGGCCTTCGCCTATTAAAGGAAGGCCTCTAGTTGACGTCAGTGTCCTTGTCGGTGGAGGAAGCCAAAAGTGGAGTAGGTCAAGATTGACCGAACCACTCTAAATCTCGGTTTGCATTTACTTTGAGCATATTATCTTTACTGCAAACCTCCTCTATAGCTTACTGCTTTCTGTGCATATACGATCTGGTTTCAAGTGTAGCACTTTCCGAATCAGCGTTTAGACGTAAAACTATTTTTTCGTACGATCATCATATTTCAGTTTGCGTTTACATCTTGATTTCAATCATAACTGCAAACTGCCTTTATACTCTTGCTTAAACTGCATCATGCCTAATCAAGTGATTTACGAATCAGTGTTTAGACGTAAATCAGTTTCTTCATACGAACGTCGTATTTCAGTTTGCGCCTATATTCTGGTTTTCATCATAGCTGCAAACTGCCTTCAAAGATTGACTTTAACATCATCTTGCTTAGAATCGGCTTTCATACATAAATCATTTTTATCGTTCGAACGCAGTTTCATTTTAATCGCAGAAAGTTTTTCGCTACACTAATTCACCCCCCCCCCCCCCTCTTAGTGCTCTTGATCCTAACAATTGGTATCAGAGTGGGGTTAACTCTCTAACGGATTAAAACCCAAGAGAGATGGCACACGCCGAAAACCAAGAGGGCCATTCTATTACACATCCACCCATGTTCAATGGGACGGACTACACTTACTAGAAAACTCGAATGAGAGTTTTCTTGATTTCTATGAATTTGGATTTATTGAATATTATTGAAAACGGTTTTCAACTTCCCTCTAAACCGATGAACGAATGGTCGGATTTAGAGAAGATGTATTTTTCTTTAAACACAAAGGCTATGAATGCCTTATTTTTCGCTTTGGATAAAAATGAGTTCAATCGGATTTCTACGTGCGGAACGGCTTTTGACATTTAGCAAACACTTGAAATCACGCATGAGGGAACTAGTAGAGTCAAAGACTCGAAAGTTAACATTTTATTGCATGATTTTGAGCTTTTTCGAATGCAACCAAGCGAGACTATAGGCGACATGTACACCCGTTTCACGGATGTCGTCAATAGTTTAAGAGCTCTTGGAAAATGTTTTTCGGATTTTGAACTCGTAAACAAGATTTTGCGTTCTCTTTCTAAGAAGTGGGATTCAAAAGTAACTGCAATACAAGAAGCTAGAAACCTAAACAACTTACCACTTGAAGAACTAATTGATTCGTTGATGACATATGAAATGGTGCACAATGCACATGATGAATATGATGAACAAAATCACCTTCCAAAAAACAAGAAGGATTTGGAACTCCGGACAATTGAATACCACTTGAGCGATGACTCAAGTGATGAGGACAATGATGAACTTGAACTTCAAATACTAAATCTTAATAAGTTTATTAAAAAAAAATCTAAAATAAACAATAAACTTGAACGAAGGAAGAGGCCAAAGAAGAAGAACACAAAATGGGATGAATCGAGCTCCTCTGAAGACGAGGAGAAAATCAAGAAAGACGAGATGGCAAACTACGCCTTAACCACTTTCAATAATGAGGTAATCGAAATCCCCTTAATTTATTTCGAAATTACATGATGCTCTTCATAATGCATTTTCTTTCTTAGTATAGAACTAATTTTCTTGAAAATTACATGTTAAAAAAAAAATAAATATAATGAAAATGCAAAATTTATGATCATGCTAGTAGTTCTGAAAATAATCATGAAAACTACATATTTATGATAAACAAACAAAATGATTTTGATTGAAAATATGAAATCATGCTTGATGATATAATGATGTTTTGATACCATGATTTTATTCTATGCATGAGATTTTAAAAAATCATGTTTATTGGTTTGATAATTATGGATTATCGATTTTCATAATAATAACAGTGGCTTTAAAAATTGATGCATGTTTTCATTTGACATAAATGAAAAGACATGCTAACATGAAATCGATCACTTAAAATGAAACACTTAAAAAAAAAAAGAAAAAAATATATTATCAATGAAATCATGAATCTATTTATGTTATAAATTTTGTGAGCCATAAAAATGATTTTGATGATTTAAATTTGAAATGAGTTTTATCAAAATCATGATCATGATTTGTCAAATTGAATGAATTGAAAATGAATGATGATTTTTCTCTTGAATGATTGTGACCTGTATTCCTTGTATTCATGATATGATTTTCATGCAACTCTTTGTATTCATGAAAGGTTTATCTCATCACCCAATTATTTTCTTCTTGATATTCCTTATGTGATGATATGAATACATGAAATATTCATTAATTTATTTTGATGTATACAAATGAAAAGTAATGATCATGCATGATAGAATATAATTTAACAAAATTTATACCATCATGATATGAAACATTTATGATTTGCAATAATGCACGCAATATTTGAGCCTTTTAACTATGATGTGATGTATTGCATATGATGTGAATCATGATTTAAAATGCTATGAGTTGTTGCTAAAATGAAGTATTATAAATGTTGATTTAATGCCATGAATGCTCTAAATGATGAATGTTTGGTATCACGATCAAAATGAAGTGATAAATACTTAAAAAATATTGATTCAATGTTCGGTATCATGAACACTTTATTATCATACATGAAAATAGTGATAAATATTTTGAAAATAAATGTTTGTATCATATTAGATGGTTTGACATATTGTGCATGATAAGCTATAAAAGATGATTGAAACAATGATTGAAATAATATGAATGATGATTTGGAATCATATAATAATGAGTTTATATGTTTTGAAAATATACATGATGATAATGATGCATGTAATGATGAAATATTCATGATAAAATAATTGTTTTAACATTCAAGACTTGAATTTTCATCAATGCTATTTACCTTTGTCATAATTTAGAAATTAACGTAAAGGGTCTTCCCTTCTTTTTGACAATGACAAAGGGGGAGCAAAACATGCTTGAAAGCTAATTTGCTAGCTCATATAATTCAAAAAAAGGGAGAAAGAAAATAATTACAGTTCTCAAAAGAAAAGGAATTGCTATCTTGAACATCACCAAGAAGTGCTATCTTACAAATCTCAAGATGCAAACATGCACAATTTGTAATTTTGCACATCATTAAAATTTATGATGCTTTGGTGATTATGCATGTTCTAAAATGTTATAAGATTCACTAGCTTGCATGATGTAGAACTTGCTATATTGAACATCACCAAGGAATGATATCTTGCAGAAGCAAAAAGTTAACTTGCACATGTAGCAAAACTTATATTTCAAGAAGCAAGAGTTGCTTTCTTGAACATCTCAAAATTACTAGCTTGCATGTCTTAAAATTGTAAACTTGCCATCGTACTACCATGATGAAGAGCATGCCTTACCTTCATGATTGTAATTGAATATCTATAGCAAAACCTTGTTCGAATGCATGAAAGTGTTAATTTCATTTTCGGATTCTCTTAACTATTGGTATCCTAACAATTGGATTTTCGAATTATCCTCTTCCAGACTTAATAAGCATATGTCATATCAAGTTTAATTCATATCATTGATTTTTGACATATGGAATCAACTAGCAAATACATCTCTCATACACTTATTATGTGAACAATATTTTGTTTTGAGAAATGGATTTGATGAAATGATTCCTGCTTATAAATTTCTTCTTGAAAAAGGAAGTCATTTTTACGTATAAGGATTTGATTCACATACATATCTTGATACTTGTAAAAATGAAGTGTGCTTTAATATCTTATCAATTTTAACTTCATTCGAGTAAGCTCAGAAATAGCTTTCCTCCTTCATGCAAAAAGAAAATAACAAATAAAATGGAAGAAGTTTTCAAAGCTATCTCCATGTCATGTTTTCCTTGAAATGTTTGAATATTTGGTATCTTATCACTCTTTGTTAAAAAAATGACATGAACCTACTTATGGCATCGCACTGATATTTAAAATTTGCTTATATCATTCTCCTTTTTGTTGACGACAAAGGGGGAGAAATATATGAATTGATGCTATGAACACTGATGCTATGATTGCCAAATTTGCAATATACCATGTTTGCATCATGTGTTAAGATGTCAAAAACTTGTATCGTAATTTTTCGCGTTGATATCTTACCATGTGATGAAATGCTACAATTGATAAACACTTGAAATGTTTGCGTTATGATATCAAAAGCTTACATCGCAGGTTTACATGTTGATATTTGATAATAGCAAACTTGCATGATGATAAAACTTGATATTATGTTTTTCATGCAATGAGTTGAACCAATATCACAAACGCTTGATTGTGGAACTTCTCCTTTTTGTTGATGACAAAGGGGGAGAAGTATGATGTTATGCATAAGTTTATGCATAAGTTCATGATGACGTGTTGCAAGTATTCATGATGAATATTGCAATGACTTGAATTCAGTTTGAATTCAAGGTTCTATCAATATGGCATATTGATTGGGGGAGTTTGTTTAAACTCCGGGAGTTAAGTTTAACTCCGTCATCAAGTAGTTGTCATCATAAAAAAGGGGGAGATTGTTGAATCTCGTATTTTGATAATGAAACCACTTGATATATGTTTATGATTTAATCTGCGTTTTGAGTGACGTAGGATGCTTTGATCAGGATGAGACAATTAAAGCAGGAAAATCATGTTGTGCCGGAGGAACATGTCAGAAGATTAGACGTCGGGCCGGTGGATCGGTCGACGTATCGACAGAAGGCTTTGGGCCGTGGACTCGGGCATCGGGCCAAGAAGAGTGGGTATTGTGCCAAGGATATCGCAGTTGCGGAGTCAACTGGCCGATTGGGCAATAGGCTGCAGGAGAGGATGATGCGCCGAAGAATCGGACGAAGCGTCGAGGGACCAATGACATGCCGGACAACTTGGTTAATTGCATAGGATTAATTATCTCGATCGAAGTTTTGTTTTAAGTGTGCAGGATTAACTACGATGAAAGTTAGACATGCAGTAGGAGTTGCGCCGGAGTCAAGACAATGATCACGTTGGGAGTTCGAGAGTTCGATGGAAGTTCGGACAATCGTCGGAGGTTCTGCGGGAACAAATCCGAGAAGTCCATAAGCTTGCCAAAGAAGCTCATCGGAACTCACCAAGTGAATTGTCGCAAGTCCGGGAGTTTGCCGGAAGTCCGCAGGAGAATCACTGAGGGTTCATCGGATGATCGACGGAAGTTCGCCGGAAGCTCGCCGGAAGAAGTGATTGACGCACCGGAGCAAGTTGCAGTAAATGTCTTAGGAAAAATCGTAGTTAGCCCAATGATTAAGTTGGAAATGGGAGGTGATCCCATTAACTTAATCTTGGGGTAATTGGGCCCCTGAAAAACCTAAATTGGGCCGAATGGATCAACCCATTCGGACCCTGATTTCTGCTGGGAGGTGCAACCGCCCCAGCCAGGAGGTAGCACCGCCTAGGCTAAGTCTCCAAGCGAGACTGGGCAGTGCAACCACCCCAGCCAGGAGGTAGCACCGCCTAGGCTTAGTCTCCGAGCGAGACTGGGCGGTGCAACGTCTCCTGACAAGAGGTAGCACCGCTTGAGCTCGGTCTTCGAGCTCTGGCAGGAGGTGCAACCGCCTCAATCAGGCAGTGGCACCGCCTGAGCTTGGTCTTCGAGCTCTGGCAGGAGGTGCAACCGCCCTTGACAGAGGTGGCACCGCCCAGAGGCTCAGTCTTCGAGCTCTGCCAGGCGGTGCAACCGCTCCAGTCACGAGGTGCAACCGCCTGATCCCGGAATTCTAGGAATTTATAGATTTGAGCTCCAAATTTGAACTAGGTTGGGGCCTATAAATACCCCACCCATTCAGCACTAAAAGAGCATGAACTTACACCGAAATCTTGATCTTTTTCTGTGATTCTTAGAGCTCAAAATTGTTGTAAAGGCCAAAAGTTCTTCTCCCTCTGTTCTTCCAAGTTCTGAGTTGTAAAGAGAGGAGAGAAAATTTCTGTAAGGGTTGTCTCCTAAGCCCGTCAAAAGGAGTGAAACTGTAAAAGGGTGGTTGGCCTTCGCCTATTGAAGGAAGGCCTCTAGTTGACGTTGGTGACCTCGTCGGTGGAGGAAGCTAAAAGTGGAGTAGGTCAAGATTGACCGAACCACTCTAAATCTCGGTTTGCATTTACTTTGAGCATATTATCTTTACTGCAAACCTCCTCTATAGCTTACTGCTTTCTGTGCATATACGATCCGGTTTCAAGCGTTGCACTTTCCGAATCGGCGTTTAGATGTAAAACTGTTTTTTCGTATGATTATCATATTTCAGTTTGCGTTTACATCTTGATTTCAATCATAACTGCAAACTGCCTTTATACTCTTGCTTAAACTGCATCTTGCCTAATCAAGTGATTTAGGAATCAGCATTTAGACGTAAATCAGTTTCTTCGTACGAACGTCGTATTTCAGTTTGCGCCTATATTCTAGTTTTCATCATAGCTGCAAACTGCCTTCATAGATTGACTTTAAAATCATCTTGCTTAGAATCGGCTTTCACACAGAAATCATTTTTATCGTTCGAACGCAGTTTCATTTTAATCACAGAAAGTTTTCCGCTGCACTAATTCACCCCCCCCCCCCCCCCCCTCTTATTGCTCTTGATCCAAACATTGATTAACACTTGAAATGTTTGCGTTATGATATCAAAAGCTTACATTGTAATTTTACATGTTGATATTTGATAATAGCAAACTTGGATGATGATAAAACTTGATATTATGTTTTTAATGCAATGAGTTGAACCAATATCACAAACACTTGATTGTGGTACTTCTCCTTTTTGTTGATGACAAAGGGGGAGAAGTATGTTGATGAGATGACATGTTATGCATAAGTTCATGATGACGTGTTGCAAGTATTCATGATGAATATTGTAATGACTTGAATTCAATTTGAATTCAAGATTCTAACAATATGGCATATTGATTGGGGGAGTTTGTTTAAACTCCGGGAGTTAAGTTTAACTCCGTCATCAAGTAGTTGTCATCATAAAAAAGGGGGAGATTGTTGAATCTCGTATTTTGATAATGAAACCACTTGATATATGTTTATGATTTAATCTGCGTTTTGAGTGACGTAGGATGCTTTGATCAGGATGAGACAATTAAAGCAGGAAAATCATGTTGTGCCGGAGGAACATGTCAGAAGATTAGACGTCGGGCCGGTGGATCGGTCGACGTATCGACAGAAGGCTTTGGGCCGTGGACTCGGGCATCGGGCCAAGAAGAGCGGGTATTGTGCCAAGGATATCGCAGTTGCGGAGTCAACTGGCCGATTGGGCAATAGGCTGCAGGAGAGGATGATGCGCCGAAGAATCGGACGAAGCGTCGAGGGACCAATGACATGCCGGACAACTTGGTTAATTGCATAGGATTAATTATCTCGATCGAAGTTTTGTTTTAAGTGTGTAGGATTAACTACGATGAAAGTTAGACATGCAGTAGGAGTTGCGCCGGAGTCAAGACAATGATCACGTTGGGAGTTCGAGAGTTCGATGGAAGTTCGGACAATCGTCGGAGGTTCTGCGGGAACAAATCCGAGAAGTCCATAAGCTTGCCAAAGAAGCTCATCGGAACTCACCAAGTGAATTGTCGCAAGTCCAGGAGTTTGCCGGAAGTCCGCAGGAGAATCACTGAGGGTTCATCGGATGATCGACGGAAGTTCGCCGGAAGCTCGCCGGAAGAAGTGATTGACGCACCGGAGCAAGTTGCAGTAAATGTCTTAGGAAAAATCGTAGTTAGCCCAATGATTAAGTTGGAAATGGGAGGTGATCCCATTAACTTAATCTTGGGGCAATTGGGCCCCTGAAAAACCTAAATTGGGCCGAATGGATCAACCCATTCGGACCCTGATTTCTGCTGGGAGGTGCAACCGCCCCAGCCAGGAGGTAGCACCGCCTAGGCTAAGTCTCCGAGCGAGACTGGGCAGTGCAACCGCCCCAGCCAGGAGGTAGCACCGCCTAGGCTTAGTCTCCGAGCGAGACTGGGCGGTGCAACCTCTCCTGACAAGAGGTAGCACCGCTTGAGCTCGGTCTTCGAGCTTTGGCAGGAGGTGCAACCGCCTCAATCAGGCAGTGGCACCGCTTGAGCTTGGTCTTCGAGCTCTGGCAGGAGGTGCAACCGCCCTTGACAGAGGTGGCACCGCCCAGAGGCTCAGTCTTCGAGCTCTGCCAGGCGGTGCAACCGCTCCAGTCACGAGGTGCAACCGCCTGATCCCGGAATTCTAGGAATTTATAGATTTGAGCTCCAAATTTGAACTGGGTTGGGGCCTATAAATACCCCACCCATTCAGCACTAAAAGAGCATGAACTTACACCGAAATCTTGATCTTTTTCTGTGATTCTTAGAGCTCAAAATTGTTGTAAAGGCCAAAAGTTCTTCTCCCTCTGTTCTTCCAAGTTCTGAGTTGTAAAGAGAGGAGAGAAAATTTCTATAAGGGTTGTCTCCTAAGCCCATCAAAAGGAGTGAAACTGTAAAAGGGTGGTTGGCCTTCGCCTATTGAAGGAAGGCCTCTAGTTGACGTTGGTGACCTCGTCGGTGGAGGAAGCTAAAAGTGGAGTAGGTCAAGATTGACCGAACCACTCTAAATCTCGGTTTGCATTTACTTTGAGCATATTATCTTTACTGCAAACCTCCTCTATAGCTTACTGCTTTCTGTGCATATACGATCCGGTTTCAAGCGTTGCACTTTCCGAATCGGCGTTTAGATGTAAAACTGTTTTTTCGTATGATTATCATATTTCAGTTTGCGTTTACATCTTGATTTCAATCATAACTGCAAACTGCCTTTATACTCTTGCTTAAACTGCATCTTGCCTAATCAAGTGATTTAGGAATCAGCATTTAGACGTAAATCAGTTTCTTCGTACGAACGTCGTATTTCAGTTTGCGCCTATATTCTAGTTTTCATCATAGCTGCAAACTGCCTTCATAGATTGACTTTAACATCATCTTGCTTAGAATCGGCTTTCACACAGAAATCATTTTTATCGTTCGAACGCAGTTTCATTTTAATCACAGAAAGTTTTCCGCTGCACTAATTCACCCCCCCCCCCCCTCTTATTGCTCTTGATCCAAACATTGATAAACACTTGAAATGTTTGCGTTATGATATCAAAAGCTTACATCGTAATTTTACATGTTGATATTTGATAATAGCAAACTTGGATGATGATAAAACTTGATATTATGTTTTTAATGCAATGAGTTGAACCAATATCACAAACACTTGATTGTGGTACTTCTCCTTTTTGTTGATGACAAAGGGGGAGAAGTATGTTGATGACATGACATGTTATGCATAAGTTCATGATGACGTGTTGCAAGTATTCATGATGAATATTGTAATGACTTGAATTCAATTTGAATTCAAGATTCTAACAATATGGCATATTGATAGGGGGAGTTTGTTTGAACTCCGGGAGTTAAGGTTAACTCCGTCATCAAGTAGTTGTCATCATCAAAAAGGGGGAGATTGTTGAATCTCGTATTTTGATGATGAAACCACTTGATATATGTTTATGATTTAATATGCGTTTTGAGTGACGCAAGATTCTTCGATCAGGATGAGACAATTAAAGCTGGAAAATCATGTTGTGCCGGAGGAACATGTCAGAAGATTGGACGTCGGGCCGGTGGATCGGTCGACGTATCGACAGAAGGCTTCGGGCCGTGGACTCGGGCATTGGGCCAAGAAGAGCGGGTATTGTGCCAAGGATATCGGAGTTTCGGAGTCAACTGGCCGATTGGGCAATAGGCTGCAGGAGAGGACGATGCGCCGAAGAATCGGACGAAGTGTCGAGGGACCAATGACATGCCGGACAACTTGGTTAATTGCTTAGGATTAATTATCTCGATCGAAGTTTTGTTTTAAGTGTGCAGGATTAACTACGATCAAAGTTAGACATGCAGCAGGAGTTGTGCCGGAGTCAAGACAATGATCACGTTGGGAGTTCGAGAGTTCGATGGAAGTTCGGACAGTCGTCGGAGTTTCTGCGGGAACAAATCCGAGAAGTCCATAAGATTGCCAAAAGAAGCACGTCGGAACTCGCCAAGTGGATAGTCGCAAGTCCAGGAGTTTGCCGGAAGTCTGCAGGAGCATCACCGAGGGTTCATCGGATGATCGACGGAAGTTCGCCGGAAACTCGCCGGAAGAAGTGATTGACGCACCGGAGCAAGCTGCAGAAATTTTGTTAGGAATTATCGTAGTTAGCATAATGATTATGTTGGAAATGGTAGGTGATCCCATTAACTTAATCTTGGGGCAATTGGGCCCCTAAAAAATCCCAAATTGGGCCGAATGGATCAACCCATTTGGACCCTGATTGCTATGGGAGGTGCAACCGCCCAAGCCAGGAGGTGGCACCGCTTGAGCTAAGTCTCCCAACGAGACTGGGCGGTGCAACCGCCCCAGCCAGGAGGTGGCACCGCTTGGGCTCAGTCTCCGAGCGAGACCAGGCGGTGCAACCTCCCCTGATAGGAGGTGGCACCGCCTGAGCTCGGTCTTCGAGCTCTACCAGGCAGTGCAACCGCCTCAGTCAGGAGGTGCAACCGCCTGAGCTCGGTCTTCGAGCTCTGGCAAGAGGTGCAACCGCCCTTGACAAGAGGTAGCACCGCCTAGAGGCTCAGTCTTCGAGCTCTGCCAAGCGGTGCAACCGCCCCTGACGAGAGGTAGCACCGCCTAGAGGCTTAGTCTTCGAGCTCTGCCAGGCGGTGCAACCGCCCTAGTTAGGAGTTGCAACCGCCTGATCCCGGAATTCCAGGAATTGATAGTTTTGAGCTCCATATTTGAACTGGGTTGGGGCCTATAAATACCCCACCCATCTAGCACTGAAAGAGCATGAACTTACATCGAAATCTTGATCTTTTTCTGTGATTCTTAGAGCTCAAAATTGTTGCAAAGGCCAAAAGTTCTTCTCCCTCTATTCTTCCAAGTTCTGAGTTGTAAAGAGAGGAGAGAAAATTCTGTAAGGGTTATCTCCTAATGTAACACCCCTCATTTCCGAATTTTCGTATAAATATTTAGTGATAATGTAAGTATCTATTTTAAATTGATAAAAGCAATAGAGTATGAATCAGAGGTAACTTATTTTTAAGATTTGGGAGATTTGTTCAAAAAAGAATCTGAGGACCTATATGTAAACCCTGAGGACCTAATCGTGAATATAATAAAAACAAGGACTAAACTACAAAATGCACAAAAAATACAAATCCCACCATTTAAGCTTCTCTACCTTCATTCTTAAGGAACCAGAGAAGGCAGCTACGTGGATGATCAGGGAAAGAAAGAAAGAAGAAGAAGAAGAAGAAGAGAAAAAAAAGGGGGAAGAAGAAGAAGAAAAATTGGGGCTTTAAGGTTTCTTGCTCAAATCTTCTCATTTAGGGTCAAAATTCTCAAAGGCAAGTGTTCTAACCCCATCCTATAGAAATATTAGTCTCTGTTCTTATGTTGATTCAAAATAATCTGAAGGATTTCTATTTAGAAACTGATATGTTTCTCTTTGGACATAGAACCATAGATTCTGGAATTTTTCGGTAAACTGACTCCTATATACGGTTCCAGTTATAATTTTTAGTACAAAATGCAGATTTGAGCAGGACATAGTTTATTTGAAATTAGACTCTTATATCTTTCTTTTGACACAAATTTTGAAGATTTTGAACACCGAATACTTACCCAAACGTCTGTTTCAAATGAGCCAATAGATGCTGCAAAACAGGGATCAAAATTTCTGACCTTTTGGTACTAAAATACCTATAAGTTTCTGTTGGAAATTCTGATTTGTGCGAAACTGACTTCAATCGAAACTAGACTTGTCAACCTTTCTTTTGACACATAGAGTGATAAATTTGGAATTCATATGCCTATCCTGTTATCTGTTGAACCCAACCCTATGAATTCTGCAAAACAGTGATTTTGTTTTAACCTTTGATTACTAAATCCAAGGTAACTCCGTGTTGGAGACCCTGTTTCATATGAAATTTGTTCCATCAGAATATGGATTGATATATTGTTCGTCCATAGCTTTCTTGAGGGTATTGGAGCATAAATGACAATCTGAAATAATTGTTCAATGTGCCTCTTGATTTCTGCCAGAAATCGAACTTGGATCGATTTCGCATCTCTTGTTTTCATTCGCTTGGGAATAGATTTCATTCAGTTCCCTTCACTCAATTGAGGCTTATATTAATGCTTGAATTCTCATTTGATCTTGTCTATAAACTATTTCCATTCTTGAACATATTGTGTAACTTTTATGCTATATCACACTGACTCGTAAAGGCACATGTACGTTTTGTTGTTCCGCGTGTGCTTCCGATATGTGCTATTTATTGTTTATACTGCCTTTTGTACTCTGGTGTTTGTGGGATTATCTGGACCTTTGCCAGAAATGGTAAAGGGTATGTGCATAGAGCCTGAGATGCTCTGCCGGCCCCCCTCTGACTTCACCTAGACGTGGGTGGATGGAGCTCCCAAACGTGGGAGACTTCTGTCTGGTGGTCATTCAGAAATGGATGATTTACATTCTGTCTGCGGTCCCACTACACCTTCTGTATGTTTGATATGTTATCCAGAGCTTTGGTTATATGTTTCTGTACATGCTTTGGATAAGAATTATATGAATGCAATGTCAAATACGACGTTTGAGCTTCTGTTTGGTATTTGCTATTGATATGCTCCGAAATGTTCCATACGCCATTGATATGCTTCGGAACATTTTATACGCCACTGATAAGCTCCGAAACGTTTCATTTGTTGTTGTTATACTCTGAAACGTTTCATTCATTGTTGATATGCTCCGAAAGATTTCATCTGTTATTGGCATGCTCTGAAATGTTCCATATGCCGTTGATATGCTCCGGAACATTTTATACTCTATTGATATGCTCCAATTACTCTATGATCTATTTGTTAAGAACCAAAAATGTCGATTGAAATGATATGTGTGATTCTACACCTAATGAGATTGGGTTTATGGATTCTTATATTCTGCCTTTCATTATGAAACCTTATTTGTTTGGAAATTTCCCTCTTTTACCATGGATATGTTAGTCACTTGCTGAGCTCTATATTCTCACCCCGTTGCTGTATAAATTTTTCAGGATAGCTTGTCGCTCGCTTAAATGATTAAGATTGGGCTGAGGCAGTGGAGAGCTAAAAGACTTTGAGCAGATCTTTAATAGTATATATGTTTTTGTTGTATGTTTATGAACTGCACAGGGCTTATAAATTTGTAGATTATAGAGGTGAAATTTTGATCTGAATGTTTTCTTAGTGACCTCAAATGTGTGATTGGATCCTGGATGGATTGGTTTTTGATGAAAATTTTAAAATCATGGATATTTTTTTGAGGGGCGTGACAGAGGTGGTATCAGAGCATGATTTGAGAATCACTAAGAATATTCTTTTTTATATATATATATATTTGATGTGAAAAAAAAAATATTTTGAGGTTTATTGACTATCATTTAGAGATTGATCAAAGAAAATGTTCTTTTGATGTTTTAGGAAGCAAGGATGACGAGATCATCTGGTTCTCCTGTTGCATCTATTGCTGATCAATTGAGTGGTATCATGCGGACTTTGGAGACTATGGCACAAGTGATGCAACAACAACAACAACCTGTCCAACAAGGAAGAAATGATGGAACAGGGACATCAAACCAGACGGGGTTGGGAATTGAACAGTTTAAGAAGTTTAGTCCTCCCAGTTTTAGTGGTGAGTTTGATCCAATGGTGGCAGAACGATGGATGATGCAGATAGAGAAAATATTTGATGTCTTAAATTACCCTGATGATCGAAAAGTTTTTCTTGCCACCTTTATGCTGGAAGGAGAAGCTGAACACTGGTGGAGAATGATTAAGAGGATTTCTGAAATCAAACATGAGCCAATGACATGGAAGTTATTCCAAGAAAAGTTTAACGATAAATATTTTCCAGATTGTATGAGAGAGCAAAAAGAATTGGAGTTCTTGAATCTTATCCAGGGAAGTATGACGGTTACAAAGTATGAATCTAAATTCACTGAGCTCTCCAGGTTTGCCACACATATAACTGATGATGAATCTAGAAAAGCAAGAAGGTTTGAAAGGGGATTATGGCCAGCAATAAGAAGCCGAATGTTAGCTTTAAAACTACAAACATATGCAGATACGGTAGAAAGAGCTCTGAAAATTGAGAGGGACTTGGAGGAAATTCAAGAAATCTTGGGTAAGAACAAAAAGGACAAATTTGCTAGCAAAAGTAAGCGGGAAAATGAATATGGAGCTAGTGACAAGAGGATCAAGACATCTAGATTTGAAAAAGGTAAACCACTATGGAGGACTCAGTTATGTGCAAAATGTGGATTAAATCATGAGACAAGTCAGTGTTATCGGACGACTGGAGCCTGTTTTGCTTGTGGAAGGTTAGATCATCAATTAAGAGATTGCCCACTAAAAAGGAAGAGAGAGCCATTGCCTCCTAGACCCTCAACCCATGCTAGAGTGTATGCTATCACTGAATAAGATTCTAAAGCTTCTAAATCCGTGGTTGAAGGTATTCTTCATGTTTCTAAAAGAAGTGCAAAAGTTTTGTTCGATCCCGGTTCTAACCTATCCTTTGTTTCACAATACTTTGCTTGTCACTTGGATATTCTACCTAGATCCCTGGGTGATATGTTATATGTAACGACTGCTGTTGAGGATTCTTTGGCAACAAATTTGGTTTACCCATCATGTTCGATCTCTATTGGAGAACATGAACTTCTTGCTGATTTGATTCTCCTAGAGATCCAGGGTTTTGATATTATACTTGGCATGGATTGGCTATCTTCCTATCATGCTAGTATTGATTGCTACACAAAGATAATTACTTTTTGTATACCATATCAGCCTATATTTTACTTTGAGGGCATTAGGCATGATTTGCCTCCTTGCTTGATATCAGCACTTCAGGCTTATCGTCTTATGCAGAAAAGTTGTTTTTGTTATATGGTGTGTGTAAAGGAGCATTTAAAACAGGAAACCATCTAGATGAAATTTCAGTGGTCAAAGAGTTCCCTGATGTATTTCTAGATGACTTGCCCGGTTTACCTCCAGATAGAGAGGGTGAATTTGTTATTGATCTGGTCCTCAGTACAACCCCAATATCTAAGCCTCCCTACAGAATGGCACCACTCGAGCTAGAGGAATTAAAGAAGCAACTACAAGAATTATTAGATAAGGGCTTCATACTACCCAGCGTTTCACCATGGGGTGCTCCGGTATTATTAGTGAAGAAGAAGGATGGAACATTAAGGCTTTGTATTGATTATAGATAGTTGAATCAGGTGACCATAAAAAACAAGTATCCCATTCCCAGAATTGATGATTTGTTTGACCAACTGCAGGGAGCACAAGTATTCTCTAAGATTGATCTCAGGTCAGGTTACTATCAGTTGAAGATCAAGGAGGAGGATATTCCAAAAACAGCTTTTAGAACTCGATATGGTCACTATGAATTCTTGGTGATGCCTTTTGGTTTGACTAATGCTCCTACAGCTTTTATGGAACTAATGAATAGGATATTTCAATCGCTCTTGGATGACTGTGTAATTGTATTCATTGATGACATATTGGTGTATTCAAGGAGTAATCAGGAGCATGAGGAACACTTGAGAAATGTATTGTCCATACTAAGAGACAAGAAGTTGTATGCAAAGTTCAGCAAATGTGAATTTTGGTTGAATGAAGTTGCTTTCTTAGGCCATGTGATTTCAGGGAAGGGTATATCTGTTGATCCAAAGAAAGTGGAAGCTGTAGTTGAATGGGATGCACCAACAAATGTAACAGAAGTTAGAAGCTTCTTGGGCATGGCAGGATATTACAGGAGATTTGTGGAGGGATTTTCTCGAATCGCTCGACCTCTCACCAACCTCACTAAAAGGAATGTGAAATTTGTATGGGGTGATGATTGTGAGCAAAGTTTTCAAGAGTTAAAAAGAAGATTGACTAGTGCCCCTATTCTCACTATTCCAAGTGGTAGTGAGGGATTTGTAGTTTATACTGATGCTTCAAGAAAGGGCCTTGGATGTGTTTTGATGCAAGAAGGGAGAGTGATTGCTTATGCTTCTAGGCAACTAAAAACTTATGAAGTGAATTATCCAACTCATGATTTGGAATTGGCAGCAATTGTTTTTGCTCTAAAGATTTGGAGACATTATTTGTATGGTCGACAATTTGAAATCTTTACTGATCACAAGAGTTTAAAATATATTTTCACTCAGAAAGAGTTAAACATGAGCCAGCGAAGATGGATAGAACTTCTAAAGGATTATGATTGTGCCATCCGTTATCACCCGGGCAAAGCCAATGTTGTTGCTGATGCACTTAGTAGAAAATCTACAAGTTTTATGGCTAGTTTGGTGGTGAAGCAATGGAAGTTATTAGAAGAAAATTCTGATTTGAAAGCTTTGGGGAAAGAGCAAGACTCGATGATATTGATGGCCTCCATTCAAGTGCAATCTGATCTTATTCAATAAATTAAGGAAGGACAATTACGAGATCCACGTTTAATCTACTTGAGGAATGAAGTAGAAAAGGAATTGAAGCCAAAATTTCAAGTTTCAAAGGATGGCCTATTGAGATTTGGGGAGAGGGTATGTGTGCCAAATGAGCCAGATATCAAGAATCAAATCCTAAAGGAAAGTCATACTTCAAAGTACACCATGCATCCAGGGAGCACTAAGATGTATAGGGATATCCAAAGTCATTATTGGTGGGAAGGCATTAAGAAGGAAATTGCAATGTATGTTTCAAAATGCTTGACTTGTCAGCAAATCAAAGTAGAACACCAAAGACCTGGAGGGTTGTTGCAACCTTTAGATATTCCTGAATGGAAATGGGAATGTATTACCATGGATTTTGTTTCGGGACTACCCAGAACCTCTAGGAAGCATGATGCTATTTGGGTTATCATTGATAGGTTAACAAAATCTGTGCATTTCCTACCGATTAATATGACTTATTCGCTTGACAGACTTGCAGATTTATATGTCAATGAAATAGTAAGATTTCATGGTATTCCAAAGGAGATCATCTCTGATAGAGACTCCAGATTTCTCTCTAGATTCTGGAGAAGATTGCAGGAGTCGATGGGCACTAAAGTTAAGTTTAGTACTGCATATCATCCTCAGACTGATGGTCAGTCAGAAAGAACAATTCAAACACTTGAGGATCTGCTTAGAGCCTATGTTATGGATTGGAAGGGTGACTGAGATAAAGATATTTCACTTATTGAGTTCACTTATAATAATAGTTATCATTCAAGCATTCAAATGGCTCCTTACGAAGCTTTATATGGGCGAAGATGCATAACACCTATATGTTGGGAGGAAGTTGGTGACAGAAAGATGTTAGCACCAGACAAAGTGCAAGGTACTACTGAGAAAATTCAAGTTATAAGGAAAAGGTTAAAAACTGCTCAAAGTCGTCAAAAGAGTTATGCTGACAATAGAAGGCGAGATATCAAGTTCGAAATTGGAGATTTTGTGTTTTTAAAGGTTTCCCCTTCCAAAGGCATTATAAGGTTTGGGAAGAAAAGAAAGTTAAGCCCGAGGTTTATTGGACCTTTTGAGGTTCTTGAGAGGGTTGGTTCTGTCGCTTATAAGATTGCCCTGCCACCATCCTTGGGCCACATCCATAATATATTCCATGTTTCGATGATTAGAAAGTATATATATGACCCTTCGTACATCATTAAGTATGAGCTGATGGAGATCGATAAAGATTTATCTTATGTGGAAGAGCCTATTCAGATTGTTGATAAGAAAGAAAAAATCCTAAGGAATCGGGTCATCCCACTAGTTCAAGTAATTTGGAGACATCATTCTGGAGAGGAAACAACTTGGGAGCTAGAGGAGGAAATGAAAAAGGTGTACCCCCGTCTTTTCATCGATAGAGGTACGATAAATTTAGAGGACTAAAATTTTCTTTTAAGTGGGGGGAGAGTGTAACACCCCTCATTTCCGAATTTTCATATAAATTTCTAGTGATAATGTAAGTATCTATTTTAAATTGATAAAAGAAATAGAGTATGAATCAGAGGTAACTTATTTTTAAGATTTGGGAGATTTGTTCAAAAAAGAATCTGAGGACCTATATGTAAACCCTGAGGACCTAATCGTGAATATAATAAAAATAAGGACTAAACTACAAAATACACAAAAATACAAATCCCACCGTTTAAGCCTCTCTGCCTTCGTTCTTAAGGAACCAGAGAAGGCAGCTACGTGGATGATCAGGGAAAGAAAGAAAGAAGAAGAAGAAGAAGAAGAGAAAAAAAAGGGGGAAGAAGAAGAAGAAAAATTGGGGCTTTAAGGTTTCTTGCTCAAATCTTCTCATTTAGGGTCAAAATTCTCAAAGGCAAGTATTCTAACCCCATCCTACAGAAATATTAGTCTCTGTTCTTTTGTTGATTCAAAATAATCTGAAGGATTTCTATTTAGAAACTGATATTTTACTCTTTGGACATAGAACCATAGATTCTGGAATTTTTTGGTAAACTGACCCCTATATACGGTTCCAGCTATCATTTTTAGTACGAAATGCATATTTGAGCAGGACCTAGTTTGGTTGAAATTAGACTCTTATATCTTTCTTTTGACACAAATTTTGAAGATTTTGAACACCGAAAACTTACCCAAACGTCTGTTTCAAATGAGTCAATAGATGCTGCAAAACAGGGATCAAAATTTCTGACCTTTTGGTACTAAAATACCTATAAGTTTCTGTTGGAAATTCTGATTTGTGCAAAACTGACTTCTTTCGAAACTAGACTTGTAAACCTTTCTTTTCATATATAGAGTGATAAATTTGGAATTCATATGCCTATCCTGTTATCTGTTGAACCCGACCCTATGAATTCTGCAAAACAGTGATTTTGTTTTGACCTTTGATTACTAAATCCATGGTAACTCCGTGTTGGAAACCCTGTTTCATATGAAATTTGTTCCATCAGAATATAGATTGATATATTGTTCGTCCATAGCTTTCTTGAGGGTATTGAAGCATAATTGAAAATCTGAAATTATTGTTCAATGTGCCTCTTGATTTCTGCCAGAAATTGAACTTGGATCGATTTCGCATCTCTTGTTTTCATTTGCTTGGGAATAGATTTCATTCAGTTCCCTTCACTCAATTGAGGCTTATATTAATGCTTAAATTCTCATTTGCTCTTGTCTATAAACTATTTCCATTCTTGAACATATTGTGTAACTTTTATGCTATATCACACTGACTCGTAAAGGCACATGTACGTTTTGTTGTTCCGCGTGTGCTTCCGATATGTGCTATTTATTGTTCATACTGCCTTTTGTACTCTGGTGTTTGTGGGATTATCTGGACCTTTGCCAGAAATGGTAAAGGGTATGTGCATAGAGCCTGAGATGCTCTGCCGGCCCCCCTCTGACTTCACTTAGACGTGGGTGGATGGAGCTCCCAGACGTGGGAGACTTCTGTCTGGTGGTCATTCAGAAATGGATGATTCATATTCTGTCTGCGGTCCCACTGCACCTTCTGTATGTTTGATATGATATCCAGAGCTTTGGTTATATGTTTCTGTACATGCTTTGGATAAGAATTATATGAATGCAATGTCAAATACGACGTTTGAGCTTCTGTTTGGTATTTGCTATTGATATGCTCCGAAATGTTCCATATGCCGTTGATATGCTTCGGAACATTTTATACGCCACTGATAAGCTCCGAAATGTTTCATTTGTTGTTGTTATACTCTGAAACGTTTCATTCGTTGTTGATATGCTCCGAAAGATTTCATCTATTATTGGCATGCTCCGAAATGTTCCATATGCCGTTGATATGCTCCGGAACATTTTATACTCTATTGATATGCTCCAATTACTCTATGATCTGTTTGTTAAGAACCAAAAATGTCGATTGAAATGATATGTGTGATTCTACACCTAATGAGATTGGGTTTATGGATTCTTATATTCTGCCTTTCATTATGAAACCTTATTTGTTTGGAAATTTCCCTCTTTTACCATGGATATGTTAGTTACTTACTGAGCTCTATATGCTCACCCCGTTGCTGTATAAATTTTTCAGGATAGCCTGTCGCTCGCTTAAATGATTAATATTTGGCTGAGGCAGTGGAGAGCTAAAAGTCTTTGGGCAGATCTTTAATAGTATATATGTTTTTGTTGTATGTTTATGAACTACACAGGGCTTATAAATTTGTAGATTATAGAGGTGAAATTTTGATCTGAATGTTTTCTTAGTGACATCAAATGTGTGATTGGATCCTAGATGGATTGGTTTTTGATGAAAATTTTAAAATCATGGATATTTTTTTGAGGGGCGTGACACCTAAGCCCGTCAAAAGGAGTGAAACTGTAAAATGGTGGTTGGCCTTCGCCTATTGAAGGAAGGCCTCTAGTTGACGTCGGTGACCTCGTTGGTGGAGGAAGCCAAAAGTGGAGTAGGTCAAGATTGACCGAACCACTCTAAATCTTCGTTTGCATTTACTTTGAGCATATTATCTTTACTGCAAACGTCCTCTATAGCTTACTGCTTTCTGCACATATACGATCCGGTTTCAAGCGTTGCACTTTCCGAATCAGCGTTTAGAGGTAAAACTATTTTTTCGTACGATCATCATATTTCAGTTTGCGTTTACGTCTTGATTTCAATCATAACTGTAAATTGCCTTTATGTCCTTGCTTAAACTGCATCTAGCCTAATCAAGTGATTTACGAATCAGCATTTAGACGTAAATCAGCTTCTTCGTACGAACGTCGTATTTCAGTTTGCACTTATATTCTGGTTTTCATCATAACTGCAAACTACCTTCATAAGATTGATTTTAATGTCATCTCGCTTGATCTTAAGTTAAAGTAATCTTAGAATCGACTTTCACAACGAAATCGTTTTTATCGTTCAAACGTGTTTTATCGTTGAAAGATTTCCGCTGCACTAATTCACCCCCCCCCCCCTCTCTTAGTGCTCTTGATCCTAACACCTAGTCCTCCGCGCATTATGGTTCAATTGCCCCTCTTGATGTCGTGCGAAAGAGATGGCTGCCATAAGCATGTACGGTTGTCGTGCTTTAACTTCTCCTCGGATCTCCGGCTTCAAGCCCTCAATGAACATCCTCAATAGCTGTTTTTGTGACCAATCATGAGTTTGATTAGATAACCTTTTAAACTTGGTTTGGTACTCCTGAATGGTGGAGGTTTGTCGGATCTTTGTTAGTTGTCCGTCAATATTCTTGTAATCGGTTGGTCTGAAGCGGATCAACAGTCCTTCTTTGAATTATTGCCATGAAAGGACTCCATAAGTATGTTCAAACTAGTCAAACCACTGTATAGCATCCCCTTCAAGATGTATAGCTGCAATTTTCACCATAGATGCATCCGCGGTTTTGTAGTACCGAAAATATCGCTCCGCGCGCGAGATCCAACCAATCGGGTCTCCTTCTTCCCATCTAGGGAAGTCCACTCTCATGCATGGGTAGTTGGGGTCGGTCATAGATCTTCCCCTCTCTTGGAAGTCATATCTTCAGGCTTGGTGCGATTGGGCAAAGCTCTCTCCTTGATATGATTTTTTCGAGCTTAGTGGTCGGCCTAATTTGAGTTCGGTAAAGAGCATCCGAATCTTATCTTCCATTCGTGCCTCCAAGGCTTCGAATTTAGCATTGATTACCTACTTAGATGCCATAGTATATGCCTCCAAATCTATGATGTTAAGATCTCTCTTTTGTTGTTGGGTTAAAGGCATGTATAGGTTGAGAGAAGTGATGGTCGAAAGGGTTGGTGGATTGGTGGATGTAGGTTGCGGTTTAGGCTCGTTTTGTGGCTATTTTGGGTGCAGTTTGAGGGTGTGGTTTGATATAGTTTTAGGGCTATAGATGAAAGTTTTGGATTTATAGTAGATGGTACCAAAGGTTTGATAGAAATCAGTGGAAGTTGCAGCAAGTATGTGCTGTCTTGTAAGAGTAGAATTGTCATCGAAGAAACAATGGTTTCTCGACATAATTTCGACCAAAAACTTGAGAGAATTGAGGAGGGAATTGATAGCAAAATTACAGTTTATATGAAATCAAGGATATCTAATTTAATCAAGAAAATTTCGGTAGTATAACAGCAAGGAAATTGGTGCAATTTGAGATTGCAAAATTCTCGTCGAAAAATTTAAGCAGGTTACGATGAAAATTTGCAGCAACACAAAATCATTTTTAGAGATGAATTTCTTAATAGATCAATCTTAGATGGAAGCCAAGATGATCTATGAAGTGTATAAGAAATTTCATTCAAAAAAGATTGCAAATAGATGGGTTAAGGCAACAATATGCGGCTGAAATTTTCTGCAGCACAGATTTTTAAGTATAGCAGATTGGTCATAAAAGATCAGTAGTTTATATTGAGAATTTTTTGATGAAACCAAATGAAAATCCACTGTTAGGAAGTATGAAAGCTATCATAAAAATTTCGTAGAGATTTGGATAGAAACAACGTAGTATCAAGATCAAACAAATAGTGCTATGCGGCTGAAATTTTATAGTGCAGATTTTCAAGTATAGCAGATTAGATGTAAAATATCAATGATTTATATTGAGAATTTTTTGACAAAACCAAAGGAAATCTGCTGTTAGGAAATGTCAAAGATGTCATAAAAATTTCATAGAGATTTGGATAGAAAAAACACAATAGCAAGATCAAACAGACGGTGCTATACGGTTGGAATTCTACAATATATCTTTCGTCGTAGAGATGAAAACTTTATGACGAAAAGTTTATGCAGCAATATAGGAATAATTTTTTTGGGATTTTCAAATAAGGATAACTAAATTGCAGCAGTAGTAAGGTAGAAAACCAGAACCTATTGCAATTCACGGGGAGATCAAAGGATGATTTGTGGTGGTGGAGATGACGGCAAAATTTGGCAATGATCTTTTAAGCAATTGTGAGAATTGCTTTAGGCGGTTGTGGAGGGTTGATGGATGGCTGTGGAAGGGCAGCGAGACGCCAAGAACGCTGCTCTAATACCAGGTGTTAGAACCCTTGCAGATTCAAAACTTGGGGTTGATCTCTTTAGGGGATCGGCCTCCTTGGAACTCTATAGGGGTTCCTCCCTCCAAGTTGCTGCTCAAAGGCTGCAGAAAAGATTCATATAATGCTTATCAAAAGAGGAGGAATACATGGCTATTTATAGGGTTTCTAAACCCTAACTCCTAATAGGACTCCTACTCAAGACTCCTACTTCTAACCGACTCCTAATAGGACTTCTACTCAAGACTCCTATTCCTTTACCACTCCTAATTCATCTCTAAGAAACAACCTCCTAACCCTAGCCGGCCACTTCACCTCTTTAATAGGGGTCGACTTAGGTAGGTTTTACATGAATATCCCTCTCAATTAGGACTCTCCTAGCTAGAGTCCTAATAGTCCTATTAGGAGTTAGGGTTTAGAAACTCTATAAATAGCCATGTATTCCTCCTCTTTTGATAAGTAATAGATTAATCTTTTTTGCAGCCTTTGAGCAGCAACTTGGAGGGAGGAACCCCTATAGAGTTCCAAGGAGGCCGTTCCCCTAAAGAGATCAACCCCAAGTTTAGAATCTGCAAGGGTTCTAACAAAATGCCTTGTTTTGTGCCTTAGATAAAACTGAGTTTAATCGGGTTTCTATGTGCGAAACGGCTTTTAACATATGGCGCACTCTCGAAATCACACATGAAGGTATTTGCAAAGTTAAAAATTTGAAAATCAACTTTTTAATGCATGATTTTGAACTTTTTCAAAAGAAGTCGAGCGAAACCATTGTTGACATGTACATCTGTTTTACGGATGTCATCAATGGTTTAAAATCTCTTGGTAAAAGTTTTTTGAATCTTGAACTTGTGAATAAAGTTTTATGCTTACTCTCTAAAACTTGGGATTCGAAAATAACTGCTATACAAGAATAAAAAAATTTGAATACCTTTCCGATTGAAGAACTAATAGGGTCTTTAATGACCTATGAATTGATGTGCAATGCACGTAAAGAACTCAAGAATAACCTTCTAAGGAACAGGAAGGATTTGGGACTTAGAACATTTGAAGACTACTCAAGCATAAACTCAAGTGATGGTGAACTTGAACTCCACATGAAATTTAAAAAGTTAATGAAACAAAAGATAAAGAACTAAAGTAAAAAGAACATAACTACTTGCTATGAATGTAAGAAGAAGGAAGCACTTTGGTGGGATGAATCGAGCTCCTCCGAA
Source organism: Musa acuminata AAA Group (assembly GCF_036884655.1). Taxonomy (NCBI): domain Eukaryota; kingdom Viridiplantae; phylum Streptophyta; class Magnoliopsida; order Zingiberales; family Musaceae; genus Musa; species Musa acuminata. The sequence goes on from NC_088354.1 coordinate 25,445,534, forward strand.
GATGAGGAGAAAATCAACAAAGGCGAGGTAGTAAACTATGCCTTAACGGCTTTCGACGATAAGGTAATCAAAATGCCCTTAGTTTATTTCGAAATAACATGATACTTTTCATGAATTATTTTTAATTTAGTTTATAATAATATTTTTTATGAAAATTACATGTTTAAAAATGAAAATATGAAAAAAATATGATCATGCTAGTAATTTTAAAAATGATAATAAAAATGACATGTTTTATGTTAATGGAATCAAATGTTAGATTTAAATCTAATGATCCTATATATATTTTTTCAAGAATAAATAATGTGTATCTTGATGATTTTCGATTTTGATTGAAACCATGCTTGATGTTTTAATGAAAATATTAAAAAGTTTGATATCATGTTTAATGATGATGCATGGCTTTTGTATGGAAGGCTTGATGATTTTTGTGATGAATCTTGTCCTTGGTTTCCGATTTTAAACATGATGCATGGTTTTAATATAAGAACAAATATTTGGCCATGCTAATATAAAGTCAATCATACAAATTGAAACTTAAGAAGATTAGATATCTTTAAGAATCATTCAACATTATGTTCAATGAAGCCATATTTAATGTCTTAATGAAAATATTAAGAGATTTGATATCATGTTTAATGAGTTTATATTTCAAAATTATACATGATGAATTTTATGATTTATGGCTTGTTGATCCTTGTCATGATGAAATTTAATTTTTTTTTTGTTTTAAATCGATGATGAATGCTTTTATTTAGTAAAGGCATGCTTGTATGAAATAAAAGGGGAATACATTTCTTGATAATTTCTCAATTCCTATGTTATGAATTTTTGAACCATGAAATTATTTTTGATTTTTCATTAATAAATCCATGTATATTATGCTTTTGTGAATCTCATAGATTATGAAAATGATTTAAATTTGATAGATTTTATCGAAATCATGATCTTGATTTCTCATTATTTATAACTTGAAATTTTTTTTTATAAATCAAGATTATCTACTATGATTCTTTCTTTTCGCCATTTGAGTTATCCAAAACGAATCATAATATATCTCTTGATATTCACAATTTGTCTTCATGATTTGTATATCTCATCGCCAAAAATCTCTTGATATTTTTTTATGATGATATGAAATTATGCATGAAATACTCATTAATTTATGTTGATGCAAACAAATGAGAAGTTATGATCATGCATGATAGGATGTAATATAATTTGACATTTATATACCATCATGATTTGAAATGCTATGATTTGTTGCCAAAATGATGTATCATGAATGCTTGAGTATCATGTATGATATGCTCAAAATAATGATGAATATTTTAAAAATAAATATTTGTATCATGTTTGATGATTTTATATTTTAATAATGTGCATGATGAGTTGTAGTGATGACTGATTTATTTTTGGTATCATGCATGAAAAATGAAATATAAGATTTTAAAATTGTTCATATTTCAAGTTGAAACCATAATGATGCACAAACATATTGAAATAAGATTGATACTTTACCTTTGTCATGCTTCGAAAATTATTGTAAAGGGAAAAAGAGATACAAAATTGTATTCTTCTCTTCTTTTTTACAATGACAAAGGGGGAGATAGCTAACTTGCTAGCTAGTTTGCATAAGTCAAGAAAATGCAAAAACTTGCAACTTGCACATTGCTAAAGGAAGCAAGAATCGCTAGCTTGCACACTTCAACAAGAAAGCTCTCTTGCATTTGCTTTCGAATTATTGCTAGCTTACATTTTTTAAAATGATATAAAAATTTGCTAGCTTGCATGATGTAAAACTTGCTATCTTGAACATTACCTAGACTTACTAGTTTCCAGTCTCAAGAGAAGCAACATTGCTACCTTGCTTATCTTAAGAAACAAAACATGTTAAACTTGCACATGTAGCAAAATTTACAAACTTACAAAATTCAAAATTTTTGCTAGCTTGCATGATTATAAAA